>NC_037669.1:37637628-37996383 GCF_003255815.1 Theropithecus gelada | reverse complement strand
TCGAACTCCTGACCTTGTGATCGGCCCACCTCGGCCTCCCAAAGTGCTGGGATTACAAGCGTGAGCCACCGCACCCAGACGTGATATAGTCCTATGTTTAGAAAAACTTAAAGAATCCACCAAAACACTGTTAGAACTGATAAATTCAGTAAAGTTGCAGGATACAAAATCAACATGTAAAAGTCAATAACCTTTTTATATGCCAATATCAAGCAATCTGAAAAAGAAAT
Organism: Theropithecus gelada; assembly: GCF_003255815.1. NCBI lineage: Eukaryota > Metazoa > Chordata > Mammalia > Primates > Cercopithecidae > Theropithecus > Theropithecus gelada. The sequence goes on along the minus strand of NC_037669.1, from coordinate 37,996,153 downwards.
CAAGAAATTAATTCCATTTATAATGGCTACAAATAAAGTAAAATACCTGGGAATAAACTTGTCTAAAGAAGTGGAAGATCTCTACAATGAAAACTATAAAACATTGCTGCAAGAAATCAAAGATGACACAAAGAAATGGAAGATATTTTATGCTCATGGATTACAGAATGAATATTGTTAAAATTTTTATACTTCCCAAAGTAATCTACAGATCCAATGCAATCTGTATCAAAATACCATGGCATTCCTCACAGAAACAGAAAAAAATTCCTAAAATTTACAGGGAACCACAAAAGACCCAGAATACCCAAAGCTATCCTAAGCAAAAAGAACAAAAGCAGAGGGATCACATTACCCAACTTCAAGTTATACTACAGAGCTATAAGTAACCAAAACAGCATGGCAGTGGCATAAAAACAGACACATAGATCAATATAACAGAATAGAGAACCCAGAAACAATTCCATACATCTATAGTAAACTGATGTTCAACAATGGTGTCAAGAACATATATTGGAGAAATAACAGTCTCTTCAATAAGTGGTGCTGAGAAAACTGGATGACCATATTCGGAAGAATTAAGAATTCTAGACCCCTATCTCTTGCCATGTACAAAAATCAAATAAAAATGGATTAAAGACTTAAATCTAAGACCTCAAACTATGAAACTACTACAAGAAAACATTGGGAAGACTCTCCAGTATTTCTCCACTGGGAAAACATTTCACTGGGAAAATGTTTCTTGGGTAATACACTACAAGCACAGATCACCAAAGCAACAATGGACAAATGGGATCACATCAGTTTAAAAAGCTTCTGCACAGCAAAGCAAAGGACAACCCACAGAATGGTAGAAATTATTTGCAAACTATCCATCTGACAAGGGATTAATAAATAAGGAGCTCAAACAACCCTATAGGAAAATATCTAATAATCCAACTTAAAAATGGGCAAAAGATTTGAACAGACATTCCTCAGAAGACATTCAAGTGGCAAACAGCTATGTGAAAAGATGCCCAACATCACTGATCATCAGACAAATGCAAGTCAAAACTGTAATGAAGTATGATCTCACCTCAGTTAAAATGACTTATATCCAAAATTCAGACACAATAACAAATGCTGATAAGGATGCAAAAAGGGAACCCTCATACACTGTTAGTGGGAGTGTAAATTAGTACGACTACAATATAGAACAGTTTAGAGCTTCCTTAGAACCTAAAAATTTAGCAACCATATGATCCAGCTATCCCACTGCTGAACATATACCCAAAAGAAAGGAAATCAGTATATCAAAGAGATGTTTTGCACTCCATGTTTATTCCACACTATTCAAAATAGCCAAGATTTGGAAGCAACCTGTGTCCATCAACAAGTAATTGGATAAAGAAAATGTGATATGTATACACAATGGAGTCCTATTCAGTCATAAAAAAATGTGACCCTGTCATTTGCAACAACATAGCTAGAACTGGAGGTAATTAGGTTAAGTGAAATAAGCCAGGCAGAGAAAGACACGCTTTGCATATTTTCACTTATTTGTGTTTGCTACAAATTAAAACAATTGAACTCATGGAGATAGAGAGTAGAATGATGGTTACCAGAGGCTGGGAAGGGTAGTGGGAAGCAATGGGGAAGTGGAATAGTTAATGGTTACAAAAATATAGGATGAGTAAGATACAGCATTTGATAGCAAAACAGGGTGACTACAGTCAGCAACAATTTATTGTACATTTTAAAGCGACTAAAAGAGTAAAATTGAATGGTCTGTAACACAAAGAAAGGATAAATTATTGAGGGGAGGGATGTTTCATTTACCCTGACATGATTATTACGCATTGTATGCCTGTATCAAAATACCTCTTATATCTACTATGTACCCATAAAAATTTAAAATAAAAAAATTATGAGGTAAAAGTATTTTAATTTAAAACTGTTTTTACATGTAACTTTTCCAGATGTACAGTTTATTGCTTGCATAAATCAGAATATATTTTATCTTATTACCGCCACACCTGAGATATGTTACGTTTGATTTTACCATATGAATGTAATAAACCTAATAGTCACAAGAAACTTCAGATAGAATGACTCAGTTCTAATAAACCCTGGCAGAAAAGTAGGGTGGAGTTAAAGAGTACAAAGGAAAATTAAAGATTATGGAGAAGTCAGATAATAATACCTAAAATATTATATATTTGTTTTGCTGTATCTGTCCTTTGAATAAATATGTTATTTGAGATTTTTTGCTGAACTACTGTGGTAACCATGAGGGTTTCCCACTGTGTTGTACCTTTAAATAAACCTGCTGTGGGTTGCATAGCTGATTAACAGCCTTTAGCTGCTAGACTTTCAAATCCACCATGGACATTTCCTCTGAGGTGCTTGCAGCCGATAACTAAGGTTGGCTAAAAGAGCAGAAATAGGACTATTCTGCTCCATGTGGAATTCTTTCAACAAGTAATTTTAGCTTGAGGATTCCCTGTTAGCCTAACATTGTGGCTTAATGGCATTTCTTTACAACTCTTTCTTCTCTCTCCTTTACTCACAGATGTCAGACTTGCATTACTGTCTGGGCTTTCTCCAAGCCTGCTTCCCTCCTTCTTTATCCTTTAAAGATGTTCAGTCACCTCCAATAAATCTCTCGCTTGCCTGTTTCTTTCTTGGTGCCCATTTTCTGCATCTCAGAACACATGAAATAGCACAGTTATGTAATAAAGATCCAAGTTTTCAAAATTAAAAAATAGCCCAATAAAAGCAGTATTATTGGATGATTTTTTTTGAATAGCTGCTTAAATTCCATTAACTGCGCCTAAAGAAAGTATAGCATTTAGGCCTACCAATGCAAGAACTGTTGTAGCACCACACTCCGAGTGTTAAGGAGAAAAATCCAAAGTTTGTTATCTTTTAATGAGTTTTTCACAAAGAATTAAGTATAATCACTTTTAAAACCACTTTTAAGGTATGATTGACATAAAAAAAGCTATACATACTTAGTGTATACTGCTTGAATTTCAAGATAAGTGTAACAATGAAAATCACCACAATCTATGTCATAAATATATCCATCACTGTAAAGTATTCTCCCATCCTTTTTAGTTATCACTATTATTGTTTTATGATAATAACACTTTTAACATAAGATCTAACCTTTTAGTAAAATTTTAATTATATGAAACAGTACTGTTGACCTTAGGCACTGTGCCATACAGGAGAACCTCTAGAACTGTTTCTTGTATAAAACCATGACTTTGCTTTTGACTAATACTTCCCTGTTTTCCCCTATCTTGCCCTAGCAACTACCATTTTACTTTATACTTCTATGGGTTTTACTTTCAGATTCCACATATAAGTAAGACCGTGCAGCATTTATCTTCCCATGCCTGTCTGATTTCACTTAGCATAATTTCCTTCAAATTCATTCATGTTGCAAATGACAGGATTTCCTCTTTTAAGGCTGAATAATATTTCATTGTGTGTGTGTGTGTGTGTGTGTGTATATATATATTTCATTGTGTGTGTGTATATATATATATGTGTCCACATATAAATATTTCTCTATATTCATCTGTTGGTTGATTAGGTTGATTATATATCTTTGCTATTGTGAATAATGTTGCAATAAACATGAGAATGCAGATATATTTTCAACATTCTTGCTTTATTTCCTTTGAAAATATACCCAGAAGTGGGATTGCTGTTTGATATGATTGTTCTGTTTTTAATTTTTGAGAAACCATACTGTTTTCCATAATAACTAGACCAACTTACATTTCTACCCACAGTCTACAAAGGTTCCCTTGGCTTCACACCCTTGCCGACATTTCTCCCTTTTTCTGATAACCGCTATTCTAACAAGTGTGAGACAATATCTCCTTGTAGTTTTGACTTGCATTTCCCTGATGATTGGTAATGTTGAGCATTTTTCAATACATTTGTTCACTATTTGTAGACCTTTTTTTTTTTTTTTTTTTTTTTTTTTTTTAGAAATGTCTATTCAGGTATTTTGCCCTTCATTTTTCATTATTGAGTTGTTTGAGTTCCTTACATATTTTGGATATTACCCACCCCCCTTTATCAGATGTATGGTTTGCAAATATATTCCCCCATTCTGTAGGTTGTCTCTTCACTCTGTTGTTTCCTTTGCTGTGCAGAAACTTTTTAGTTGGATGAAATCCCATTTGTCTGTTTTTGCTATCTATCCCTGTGCTTTTGGAGTCATATACAAAAAATTATTGCCTTGAACAATTTCAGGAGGGATTTCTCCCCCTGTTTTCTTCTAGCACTTTTGCAGTTTTATGTCTTACATTTAAACCTTTAATAGGCCAGGCATGGTGGCTCATGTGTGTAATCTCAGCACTTTGGGAGGTGTGTGGATCACTTGTGGGCAGGAGTTCAAGACCAGCCTAACTAATATGGTGAAACTCTGTCTCTACTGAAAATACAATAATTAGCTGGGCATGGTGGCACATACCTGTAGTCCCAGCTACTTGGGAGGATGAGGCAGGAGAATTGCTTGAACCTAGGAGGAGGAGGCTGAAGTGAACCAAGATCACATCACAGCACTCCAGCCTGGGCAACAGAGCAAGATTCTGTCTCAACAACAACAACAACAAAAGCACACAACCTTTACTAGACAGAATGTTGAGTTGATTTTTGTGGTAGTTGCTATGGTCAGAATGTATCCCCCCAGAATTTGTATGTTGAAACCTAAAACCCAGCGTGATAGTATTTAAAAGTGGGAACTTTAGGAGGTATAAGGGTGTATAAAAGTTCTGTGGAGAAGTAAGTAGGCCCTGTTTGTCCTTCCACCTTCTGCTCTTTGAGGATGCACAAAGGAGGCAACATATTGGAAACAGAGAGTTTCCCTCATCAGACACTGAATCTGCTGGAGCCTTGATCTTGAACTTTCCAGACTCCAGAACAGTAAGAAATACATTTTTGATTTTATAAATTACCCGGTCTAGGTTATTTTGTTATAACATTAAGAATAAACTAAGACAATGGTGTAAAATATTTTTTAAAAATCCCATGTTCAGTAGCATTAAAGATACTTAGTAATAAATTTAACGAAGAAAGTAAAAGATATGTACCCTGAAAACTATAAAACAGTGATGAAATAAATTGAAGAAGTCACAAATAAATAGAAAGACATTCCATGTTCAAACATTTGAAGTATTATTGTTATTAAATGTCCATACTACCCAAATTGCCCTACAGAGTTTATCAACCCTTATCAAAATCCAATGACATTTTTCACAGACACAGAAGAAAAAAAACACCAAAGCTGAAAGCATCACACTACCTGACCTCTAAATTTGCTACAAAACTCTAATAATTAAAACAGCATGGTACTGGTATAAAAAAGACATATGGATCAGTGGAACAGAATCCAGAATTCAGAAATAAATCTACACATTTATAATCAATTGATCTTCAACAAAGATAGTAAGAAGACACAATGGAGAAAGGATAGCGTCTTCAAGAAATTGTGTTGTGAAAACTGGATATCCTTATGTAGGAATTAATATGGGCAGTTTTTGTAAGTTTTTTCTGAGAGCCACATTTATTTTAAGAGTACAAAGTAAGTATAGATCAGAATGATCTAAGACAGGATTGACAAAATGAAAGCCAGAGGGCTACAGTGGGCCAGCACATATGAGGAGATATATAGGAACTTTCTGTACTTTCTTCTCTATTTTTCTATAAGATTAAAACTTCTTTTAAAATTGAAATCTATTAATTAAAAAGATAAAAAATAATTACAAATGTCCTTAGAAAAAGCCAGCCCAATTAGAGAGTGAACCAGTACTATTCTGACACATGAGCTTCTTCACATTATTATTGCTTAACCCTGAAGATGTAATGTTTCTTAAAATGATCCTTCAATGAATGAAGCACATTGATTGTAACAGAATATTTTGGAGAAAGATGGCTCCCTCATGCCTGGACAAGCAGGATATATACAAATTTTGTGAGGCCATGAAAGCTGGACCAAGAAGGAAATATTTTTTTTTTCTGTTATAAGTGGGAAGTCAAATATTTTTAGCCAGAGAATAATCTTTAAGTGCCAAAAATAAACAAACAAAAATAAAATACTGCTAAAATCAAATGCAAAGTTGTAAATCAATTTTAAAATGGCTATTACATTTGGTGTATAAAAATTAATAGGAAAAATACTCAGTAAAGGAAGAGATGGGTTTTGAAAGATGTTTGAATGTGTCTGGATCATAATAGACTTTAATTTTGTGACTGAGTAATGAATCAGAGGTCAATGTAATCATTCAAATAAGAAAGAAGAATGGAGGGTTGGTCTTAGGCTATCTAGAGTGGTTAACATCTTTCCTCTACTGAAAACTAAACTTTCTTTTTAAAGAGACATATGTAAGAACTACCACTTACAAGGATTTCATATCACAGTTCTGAACAGTTTTCTGTCTACAAGTGTTGGAAACTGTCATTAAGCCTTTGCTTTGGTTACTACTGAGTAAGTGGGACCCGTTCTGAGAATGCCAGGAGAAACAGGATGACTTTAAACAGGCATCATTCCACTTAGTCACTCCCATACAGACTGACATTGAATTTTTCAGTGAAAACCCAGTCCCAAAAAACAGCAATGTTCATGTAGCTCCAGGTGCTCATTCTTGCTCTGTTGCTTTAAAGGTGGCTGAAGATAAAGAAATATATAAAATCCACCAAACAAAAAGGAATAGGAGAAAGGTAGTGCAAAATCAGTGAAAAGGATAGATTCTCTTAAAGATGAATTTGTTGTAAGAATCACATTTATGGGTGAAACCAGTAAAAGCCCACAAGGGGAATATGAAGGAAGAACATTGATAATAAACTCATTAGGAATGTCTCCAAAGAATGTCTGTGTACCAATTCAAATTCTAAGAATGCATTGGTATGATATTAGCTTCAGATATGGGGCTATATGTAGGGCATTTGGGGAGTTACCAAGGGAAATTAGGAGACAGCTATTGGAAAGAAATTGATGCAGGTAAACCAAAGATTGAGAAGATGCAAATGCAGTCTTGAAATGAAAAGTTAGTAATGCAATCTATTGCACCTCGTGTGCTGCAGTCTCTGTAAAACAGTTTTCTCTATCTCAATACCAAAATCAAGTTTCTTATCTAGGAGACTCATAACCCTGTGCCAGTCACAAGTGTTTGGAGAATAGCTCCAAATTGCAAGCATTCACACTAATGTTTCTGTTTATTTATGAGAGTGTTAACTGCATAGAGGAGAATAAAGCTAGAGGGAAATAAGCATATTAACTAATACCCAAATACGGTTACCATTTTTCTAGTCCATTTGAACATTTTTAATGGACAAAGTATAAAATAGAGAAAAATAATTCCTTAGCTATAGGGAAAAGCCTCAATCTTTTCAGTTTGTGCTTTCTCTTAAGTCTCTGCCTAGTTTAACCTTATGTTATCTAACTTTCTTTTGTCAACATTCATTTTTCTTTTTTCTTTTTCTATTTTTTTTTTTTTTTTTTTTGAGATGGAGTCTCGCTCTGTCGCCCAGGCTGGTGTGCAGTGGCGCGATCTCGGCTCACTGCAAGCTCCGCCTCCCGGGTTTATGCCATTCTCCTGCCTCAGCCTCCCGAGTAGCTGGGACTGCAGGCGCCCGCCACCACGCCCGGCTAATTTTTTGTATTTTGTTTGGTAGAGACGGGGTTTCACCGTGTTAGCCATTATGGTCTCGATCACCTGACCTCGTGATCCGCCCGCCTTGGCCTCCCAAAGGGCTGGGATTACAGGCATGAGCCACCGTGCCCGGCCAACATTCATTTTTCTAATTTTTGTTCCCATGTTCACATCTGTTTTATTTAATTATTTCTTGGAGTTTCTATTCCATCTAACCTCCAAGTATTCTTATCTGTCTGCCTTTCTTCTTTGTTTTTCTCAGTGAAACTTCCTTTCCAAACAATAAATGTTTGTTTTATTTGCGAATATCAGTAAACACAAATAGAAAAAGTTAATAGTGGAAATGCAATTCCAGGGCAATATATTTTTCTCATGTTAATTGGCTTTACTTGATATTCTTCTGTTTTCACTGGGATCTTAGTTGCACCTGCTCTAAAATATAGTAACCATTCTCATAACATTTTCTTCAAATCAAGCTACTTGAGGCAACTTGCCAGAAATGTACCTTAATATGTTTGGATTAAAAATGCATATGGAAATAACTACCTGCCCACTCTCACTTTCATGACCACCACAACACAAAGTTTATGTGTGCTAGTAGTCATAACTAATGTTTATATTGTGTCTTCTCTCCAATGAACCAAGAACCTTGAGTAATTCATACACATTCTCCATTTTTTAGGACTTTGATAGACAGAATTCTAAAGATGTGTTTCTAAGATTGCCATCCCCTAGTGATTTGAACAAATATGAATCTAGGTACTACAGCCAAGACACTTTGGAAATAAAATTAAGGCTAACAATTACCTGACCTTAAAAACAGGAAGGTTATCCTGGATTATTCTGCTAGATCCAGTGCAATCACATAGTACTTAAAAGCAGAAGAGAAAGGTAGTAGAGTTCGTCAGAAAGATGTGGAAGAATAGAAAAACAGAGAAGATATGAGGTAGAGGGGGATGTCATGGAGATTCAAAATTTGAAAAGGATTCCACTCACTGTTGCTGGCTTTGAAGATAGGGGAAAGGGGTCAAGAACTAAGGAATGCAGGTGACTTCTGGAAGCTGCAAATGACCCCTGAGCAAGAGACAGCAAGGATATGGGAAATTCCATCTTACAACCACAAGTAACTGAATTCTACCAACAATATGAATGAGCTCATAAGGGATTCATCCCCAGAGCTCCTGGAAAATAACATCTTGATTTTGGTCTATGAAATGTGGAGCAGCAAGCCAGCTATGACACATTGTGCCTGAACTCTTGACTTATAGAAAATTGTGAAATAATAAAGTCATGCTATTTTAATTATATTTGTGGTAATTTGTTATGACAGAAAGATAGAATGGGATAACTTAGGCATGCAGAACATTTTAACTGAACATTTATTATGTCCAAGTATCTGTGGTAGCTACTGTAAAGATAGGGCAACAAATGACAAAGATAATATTTGCTCTTCCTGTGCCTTTATTCTAGTGGGAAGGACTATATATATATGTGTGTGTGTGTGTGTGTGTGTATATATGTGTGTGTGTGTGTATATATATATACACACACACACACATATATACACACACACACACACATACACATACACACATATATTTATATTATCTAGGGAGGATGTGTTTGGTAAGCATTAAGAAGAGAAAAGGGTATCAAACAGAATAACTTCAGCTACTGTGCTTCATGAATGGCTAGTCCAGGTTCTTGGAGAGTGCCATATACACTTTGTACTTTTGTCCAAAATTATGATACTTGTAATGAAGTGATTGTTATTTCCAAGGCATTTTAATTAATTTTGTAAACCCATGCACATCTTTTAAAGTGTTTATCATGGATCAGAAGATGGTAAGCTCTTTTTTACTTCATGCCACACTGAGGCTCTCATGTCAAGTAGAGTATTAAAATGCTGAATGTTGCTATCTTCAGGGCATTTAGGTCATACTTAGGGTGTTAAGTTCTAAATTATTTTCAGGTGGCAACATTCTATCCTTTAATTTCTGGAATAAGCCAAATCAAAATCATTTTTTCTAGATAAAATTTATGTGTGTTCATATCTGTATGTGTTTGTGTGTATATATATATATATACACACACACACACATATTAAATGAATAGGTATGTATATATACATGTTTACTCATTAATTTAGTATTTCTGAAAATTTTTATTTTTTTATTGAAATTTTTCTCTAATAGAGACAGAAGTCAGATAATTTCTATACTTCTTTCCACTTCCTCCACTACTCCAAATGAAAACAAAAAACAAAAAACAAAAGAAATAAGGTAGTTTTTATGCTATCAGAAAGAAGATGTAAAAATTTTGCCCTTAATTTTTTCCTAGAGAACAGGGACTCACAGATTAGTTGCAAATATTTTGGGTGGAAGAGGACAGGAAAAGAGAAAATAATGGTAATTATTGTGGAGGTGAGGAAGAGGTGATTGTGAATATTCTTCCACCCTCACTTCTACCTGTTTCACTCTGGGTACAACCTGGTTTACATGACCACCAACCTGAAAAACATTCGATTATTCAAAGTCTTTTGAATTACTTGTAGGGCCTTTGAAAATATATCATAGTCTCTTCACTTCCTACTTGAAAACAAGGAGAAAAAGAAACAGAGTTTGAGATATTGCAAGCCCAATTTGTAAAAAATGTTTAACTATACACCAGGAACTTTGCATTCTGTGAATCTGTTCCTCATGTACCCGTTGTATGTAAATTCTAATCTATATAAACACTGAAAATATAACCTCTGATGAAATCATAAAACAAAAAATAAAAACATAAGAAGTACAGCATACAAAACACAGGGAAACTATTGAAAGAGTGTTCTAAATTACGTTTTGTTTACAGCCGAAAAACAGAATAATCTCTTGTGGTCTGTGCCAATCATTTACTAATTGTTTCATGGGTGTGTGTGTCTTATCCCTAAGATTACTAGTAAACTTCTTGTGGGCATTATCTTCTGGTTTGTACGTCACTGTACCTGACACATTTCAGATATCAAAGGGTCTTTCTAGAAGAGGAATTTTTAGTATGATTTCCACAAAACCTTAGGTGGCTCATCAATGGGTGATAAGCGCTCTGTGAATATACTTGTAGTTCTATGCAAAATTGTGCCTTTGTATATGTGTGTGCTTTTGAAGAGAGAAAGTCACTAGTTTTCATCAGCTTCTGAAATAAATTTCTACCTTCAAAAGTGATAAGATCTTATCTAATGCCTCTTTGTCTAATCCTTTCAATTTGAGGCAATGTAAACTTTCTTCAACTATATTTTTCTCTTAAAACTCTTAACGAACAGGTTCCTGCATTCTAGATCTACTCACTACTACTGCCTTTGCTGGCAATGTGAACTTCAACAAATTCAGTATTGCAACACCCTCAGTCAGGCTGAGTCAGCTGATTTGAAACATGCAAAAATAAACATTTTAAAACACAAAAATATTAAAAACATTTTAAAACATTAATCTTTCGACCAATCACCAGCACTTTAATTGTAAATATTAGCATCACTTTATATGAGTGTCTTGGGGTAAAGTTGACAATAGTGTTGATTAAAATATAGATATGTTATAGCTGGATAAACTTAGCTAACTATAAATAATTATTCATTATCTTTGCTCATTCTATAGAGTTCCTTATTAAGTTTTTATCAGTTAAGTTTTTCCAAAAATTAATTCAAGTATAATTACATAAACCTCACAAATCTTAAATGGAGAGCTCAACTGATTATTACATTTATATACACATATGTAAGCATGAACCCATACAGATACAGAACATTCCCAGCATCCCAGGAAGCCCTCTCATGTCTCCTCCCAATCAGTACTCCTTCTTCAAAGTTAATTACTCTTCTGATTTCAATCAAGAAAAATAACTTTTGCTGCAGAACATACATGTTTAAGTTTAAACTGGGGGTGGTCGATAAAGGAAAGCCTTGGGAGGGGTTTCTGTGTATCCAGATGTGAATTTTAGAAAAAGAAAAAAGAAATAAAAGATAATTATTGCTTACTTCCCTACTCCAGAGTGTTATAGCTCAATTAACAGAGATGGAAACATTTTGCAGAGATCACATAGCATGCTTGTGAAAGATATAAGACATCTCCAATTTGCACACAGGCTTGCACAAAAGCTCGTTTATAAATTCATCACTTGAAACTTGGAATTAATTCCCTATAGAAGCAATGTCCTAAATGATGGTTAGGATCCCATGTTACTCATATAAGCCTGTATTAGGCAGAATGTGTCTGAAACACTGCACATTTATAATGAAAAATGGGTTTAAACCTACAACACATAATTAAGCAAAACAAAATGAATAATTGTCCCTATTTATCTTAATGTTGATACTTTAGAAAAGCTAGGTTTAGTTAGAGCAGATATAGGACATTAATGTGTTTGTGGTTTGAAAAGACTTTAGGAGCATTTTTAAATACTTTGGATGATGTTTTTCTTTATTTTATTATTCTATTTTTACTCTGAAAATACTATCACTTCTTTTTACCCTGATATAGATTAATTGCTAATCCTAGGCCTGTATTCATCTGCCATTTATGACCAGATACACGGTTCAAGCAGAGGCTTTAGTGAAGAGAACAGTATCAACATTGTATACCTCCTTATTCAAAGTCTCTTTCCTTTTCTGGAAAAGAGTGTGAAACATGGCATTAGGAATTGTGCCTTTCAGCCTTCCAACTCCAAAAGTCGCATTGACTAAGGGTCCCGGTATCGGGCTCAGAAAGATATCAGCAAACTTGGGCGGAACTCATCGTTCCTACAGGTTGCTCCTAGTCAATGACTCTGCTCTGCTGAGGTAATCGTGGTCCTGTAAGACAACGGATACCTGTGCTCTACTGACTGACTGGCTACAGGACTCCCTGATGGCGTTGCTGAAGGTGCTCTAAACTACAGGACAGAGTAGAAACTCCCACCCAATCTTCCCTCCCTCTTTTCTTCACTTAGGCTCAGACTTGCATTGCAGTGTGACAGCTCTCTTGATCTTCCCCAGCTGCTCTCTCATTTTTCTCTCACAGGGTTTCCTCTAATAAAGTCTTTGTATATTTTATCCCATCTTGGCATCTGCTTTTCGAAGGACTCATACTAACATAGAAATGCTCTCTATTTAGGAGTTGCAATAAGTCTGGGAGGGTTAAATGAAAACCGGTTGGGAATAAAGTAACGGAACAGAAGTATGTGTTCTATAAGGGTCTTAGAAGAAAATGTGTAAGGAATTCTTGGCCTTTTCTTTCAACTAGTCTAGGGAATTAGGAAATAGTTGAGGGTTTGAGCAAAAGAACAAATTAGGAATAAAGAGTATGAATTCCACGGCCATATGTCTATTGTTATGTCTGCCAGGGAAGTAAGCAAGGCAGCATGTGAGTGGAATATAGGTTGAACAGAAAAGATTGTAATTTTGAAGTACATATACAGGGGTGGAAAATTAAAAGAAACGTTATGGAATACATTGGCATGTAGGGGCAGTGGTGGACTTCACAAAGCAGATTTACTTTTGTGACTTGAAGCTCAAATGAAAGAATAAGGTTTACATCCTGGAAAAAGGATCATGGTTAATGTGCTTTATGTCAGTGGGGGTAAAGGGGTATTGTTTTTCAACACTCTTTCATCTAGGACATAAAGTAATTAATCAAAAGCAATTCTCGCCAGGGAGAGTTAAATAATCATAAAAATGTTTAATACCAGAAATGAAACTTGTGTCACTCTCCAAGTTCCTAATGTTGCAATTCTGAATTGCATGTGAAATTTGACCAAGGAGAAAGCCTCTGTGTGTGTGTGTGTGTGTGTGTGTGTGTGTGTGAGAGAGAGAGAGAGAGAGAGAGAGAAAGAGAGAGAGAGAAAACTGGACATCCGAAATATAAATTCAAGTCTTAAATTTTTAGCAGTTTTACCTTCTCACTCTTCCCTATGTCTGTCTGGTGGAACTCTAGTGTTCGAATGTCTGTTGCTGTGGCTTCTCAGCTCGGGGAAGAGTTGCTGGGATACAAATGAAAAGTTTCGATGAAGCATAAGTTTAAGATATGGGAGGGACACATCACTTAGTTTTTTTTGAGAATTATCTGGCAATGCACAATCTCCCTGGGGGCACCTTTCAAGTATTTAATATATGCTATCAGGGAACTTACAAGAATCTAATCACCATCCTGTCCAGTTTTGCTGTTACTGTTGTTGCTGCTATTATTATTAGTTTATGTCCCTGTCAGGTACTAAATTTCTTACTGAAATTTATTTCACTTGGTAGCCAAAACCTTTAATATATGTGTCACTGAAAGGTCCTCCTAAGCCAGTGAAAATCAAAACTTGCTCCTCCGTAAATATTATACCTTTCTTCAGTTTTAAATTCCCTGAGCTTGACTAAGGTTCTCAACTCTGTTAAGAATACATATGTCTATAGTCACAATGATCTCTCTAAATGCCACTATAAAAACTTAGCATTGTAAAAAGTAGCAAACAGGTGTAGCTTATAAGTTAATATTGGAAATAAAATGGAATTTAAAAACCACCTATTTAATTTCAAAATGGTGAGAAAAGAGGAAAAAAGAAAGAAGAGATGGGATAAAAAAGAAATCCAACTATTTCAGGTATATTAAATGTCAATAGTGTAAACATTCTAATCAAAGGCAGAAATTGTCAGAAGAAATGAGAAGACCTAAATACATATTGACTTCAGAAAACACACATTAATAATAAAAATACCAATGAATTGACAGAAAAATATAAAGAAATACATACCATAGAAAACAATAGTCATGCAAAAGTTGCAGTGGGCTAGGTACAGTGGCTCACACCAGTAATATCAGCACTTTGGGTGGCCAAGGTGGGAGGATTGCTTGAGCCCAGGAGTTTGAGACCAGCCTAGCAACTCTATTTAAAAAATTTTTTTTAGAAAGTTAGAGTGCATATATAAATATTAGATTAAGTTGGCTTCAAGATGAGAAATATCAACAGGTTTGAATAAAAAAAAAATCTTGGTACGGGGATAGAATAATAAATTCATAAAAAGAGATAATAATGTAAAATGTGTATGCATTAATTACAGAGCTTAAAATAGATAAAATAGATCAAACCTGTGAAGTCTAAGAGGAAACATAAATAAATTTATAATTACAAATTGAGATTTCTACATTTCCTTCTCAGTAATGATTAGGGGTATACTGAAAACCTTAAAAATACAGAAAATGAAAGTAACTCAAACAATTTGAATTAGTTGACAGTTTTAGACCATTTCACCCAGAAATTCTACAATAAATATTTTGTTCAAAAAGATATGATTCATAAAGACAAACTGTATGCTGGGTCATCAAAAAGGTCTTAATATATTTCAAAAACTAAAACCTTACAATATGATATATTCACTGACCACAGTGAAATTAAATTAGAATTTAATAATAATAGATTACCTAGAAAATCCACCAATATTTTAAAAATAAGCAGTATACTTTGAAAATAACTGAAGGGTCAAAAATTACAAGGGTAATTAACAAAGTTTTCTAACAGACTGATAATGAAAATTCTGTATGTCAAATTTATGAAATACAGCTAATGCAGAGTTTAGAAAGAAATTTATAATTTTAAATGCATATACTAGATGGAAGGTCTAAAATCAAAAATATGCAATTATGCCTAAGTTACACAATAAAAAGCAGAGCAAATAAAAAGTAAGCAGAAAGGAGAAAGTGATAAAAGTTAAAAGCAGAAACAAAAAATGCCTAGAAAACTGTGGAAAATTCAATGGAACCAAAAGCTTCTCCATTAAAAAGATCAATAAAATTGATGACCATTTAGTTAACATGATCAAGAAAAAAATCAGAAAGATATAAATTACTAAAATTTTGAATAAAAGAGAGTACAAAATTAGAAATGTTATAGATAGTAAGTGAGAATAGAGAACCACCATGATCAAACTTATGCGAAAAAATTTTGATGATGTAGGTAAAATTAAAGTTTCTGGAAGGACTCAAATTACTGAATATGGTATAAGAAAATATAGAAAAGTCTGAATAGTTCTACATCTATTGAAGTAATAAATTCATAATTAAAAGGAATCCTGAAATAAAACCTTGACACTTAAATCACGTTATTGGTGAATTATATTAGGTATTTAAGAAAACAATTATAATAACAATACAGAAACTTCTACAGAAAGCACAAGGGGAGGCAATATTTCCCAACTCATATCATGAGGCCAGTTTTATGGTGATACTAAATCTAAAAATACCACAACCAAAGAAGCTACAGTATACCCAGTGAATTCAGGTGCAAAAATCCCTAACAAAATTTTAGTTAATTATATGCATCAACATATAAAAAGGATAACATATCATGACTGAATAGAGTTTTACTGAAAATGCAAGACTGATTAAATATCCAGAAATCAATTGTAATTCAGTATATTAATAGAATAAAGCCATAAAATATATAATAAATTTAATAGATGCAGAAAATGCATTTCAAAAATTCAATACTCATTTAATTTGTTTTAGAATTGAAAGTCTTAGGAAAGAAAATTTAAAGAAAACTTCTACAATCTGATCAAAAATATTTGAAAGACATACAACATTATACTTAATCATTAAAGTCTCAAACATCTTAATCTAATATCAGGAACCAGGCAAAGTTTTAAGCAACATTATAATATCAGTTTTATCCAATGAAAAGTGGCAAGATAGAGAAACTTAAAAATTAAAAATATGAGAAAAGAAGAAAAAGGACTATCTGAAAATGACATTATATACATAGGAAAATGTGGTTAACAAAAAATGCGCTACTAAAAATAATCAGCAAATGTATGAATATTGCATATGAAAGGTCATTAAAGATATATTAATTGTAGCTTATATATTTGCTGTGAATAATTACAAAAAGAAATTTCAAAAATTAACTCCATTTACAATGGTATAAAAAATACTGAGGAATAAAACTAGAAATTCTGTGCATGGTCCATACAGTGACAATGACAAAACATGATAAAGGAAAATAAAAAGTCTAAATTTCTTAAACACAAACAAAACATGAATTATAAAATAAAAAAAGAACAAAATTTTAAAAACTTTTGTTATTTTAAAAATAGTTAAAGAATTTCAGCTTTCTATATATTGCTAGCCAGTTTTTCCAGCACCATTTATTAAATGGGGAATCCTTTCCCCATTTCTTGTTTCTGTTAGGTTTGTCAAAGATCAGATGGTTATAGATGTGAGGTATTATTTCTGAGGGCTCTATTCTGTTCCATTGGTTTATATCTCTGTTTTGGTACCAATACCATGCAGTTTTGGTTACTGTAGCCTTGTAGTATAGTTTGAAGTTATGTAGCATGACGCCTCCAGCTTTGTTCTTTTGGCTTAGGATTGTCTTGGCAATGCAGGCTCTTTATTGGTTCCATATGAACTTTAAAGTAGTTTTTCCAATTCTGTGAAGAAACTCATTGGTAGCTTGATGGGGATGGCATTGAATCTATAAATTACCTTGGGCAGTATGGCCATTTTCACGATATTGATTCTTCCTATCCATGAGCAGGGAATGTTTTTCCATTTGTTTGTGTCCTCTTTTATTTCACTGAGCAGTGATTTGTAGTTCTCCTTGAAGAGGTCTTTCACATCCCTTGTAAGTTGGATACCTAGGTATTTTATTCTCTTTGAAGCAGTTGTGAATGGGAGTTCACTCATGATTTGGCTCTTTGTTTGTCTGTTATTGGTGTATACGAATGCTTGTGATTTTTGCCCATTGATTTTGTATTCTGAGGCTTTACTTTAATCAGCTTAAGGAGATTTTGGGCTGTGACGATGGGGTCTTCTAAATACACAATCATGTCATCTGCAAACAGGGATAATTTGAGTTCCTCTTTTCCTAATTGAATACGCTTTATTTCTTTCTCTTGCCTGATTGCCCTGGCCAGAACTTCCAACACTGTGTTGAATAGGAGTGGTAAGAGAGGGCATCCCTATCTTGTGCCAGTTTTCAAAGGGAATACTTCCAGTTTTTGCCCATTCAGTATGATATTGGCTGTGGGTTTGTCATAAACAGCTCTTATTATTTTGAGATACATTCCATCAATACCAAATTTATTGAGAGTTTTTAGCATGAAGGGCTGTTGAATTTTGTTAAAGGCCTTTTCTTCATCTATTGAGATAATCATGTGTTTTTTGTCTTTGGTTCTGTTTATATGCTGGATTACGTTTATTGATTTGCATATGTTGAACCAGCCTTGCATCCCAGGAATGAAGCCCACTTGATCATGGTGGATAAACTTTTTGATGTGCTGCTGGATTTGGTTTGCCAGTATTTTACTGAGGATTTTTTCATTGATGTTCATCAGGGATATTGGTCTAAAATTCTCTTTTTTTTGTTGTGTCTCTGCCAGGCTTTGGTATCAGGATGATGTTGGCCTCATAAAATGAGTTAGGGAGGATTCCTTCTTTTTCTATTGATTAGAATAGTTTCAGAAGGAATGGTACCAGCTCCTCCTTGTACCTCTGGTAGAATTCAGCAGTGAATCCATCTGGTCCTGGACTTTTTTTGGTTGGTAGGCTATTAATTATTGCCTCAATTTCAGAGCCTGTTATTGGTCTATTTAGGCATTCAACTTCTTCCTGGTTTAGTCTTGGGAGAGTGTATGTGTCCAGGAATTTATCCATTTCTTCTAGGTTTTCTAGTTTATTTGCATAGAGTTGTTTATAGTATTCTCTGATGGTAGTTTGTATTTCGGTGGGGTCAGTGGTGATATCCCCTTTATCATTTTTTATTGCGTCTATTTGATTCTTCTCTCTTTTCTTCTTTATTAGTCTTGCTAGCGGTCTATCAGTTTTGTTGATCTTTTCAAAAAACCAACTCCTGGATTCATTGATTTTTTGAAGGGTTTTTGTGTCTCTATCTCCTTCAGTTCTTCTCTGATCTTCGTTATTTCTTGCCTTCTGCTAGCTTTTGAATGCGTTTGCTCTTGCTTCTCTAGTTCTTTTAATTGTGATGCTATGATCCCTTCCTTACACCTTACACAAAAATTAATTTGAAATTGATTCGAGACTTAAATGTTAGATCTAAAACCATAAAAATCCCTAGAAGAAAACCTAGGCAATACCATTCAGGACATAGGCATGGGCAAGGACTTCATGGCTAAAACACCAAAAGCAATAGCAACAAAAGCCAACATTGACAAAGAGTGAACAGAGTGAACAGGAAACCTACAGAATGGGAGAACATTTTTGCAATCTACTCATCTGACAAAGGGCTAATATCCAGAATCTACAAAGAACTCAAACAAACTTACAAGAAAAAAAACAAACAATCACATCAAAAAGTGGGCAAAGGATATGAATAGACACTTCTCAAAAGAAGACATTTATTCAGCCAACAGACACATGAAAAAATGCTCATCATCACTAGCCATCAGAGAAATGCAAATGAAAACCACAATGAGATACCATCTCACACCAATTAGAATGGTGATCATTGAAAAGTCAGGAAACAACAGGTGCTGGAGAGGACGTGGAGAAAAAGGAACACTTTTACACTGTTGATGGGAGTGTAAACTAGTTCAACCATTGTGGAAGAGAGTGTGGCGATTCCTCAGGGATCTAGAGCTAGAAATACCATTTGAGCCAGCCATCCCATTACTGGGTATATACCCAAAGGATTATAAATCATGCTGCTATAAAGACACATGCACATGTATGTTTATTGAGGCACTATTCAGAATAGCAAAGACTTGGAACCAACCCAAATGTTCATAAATGACAGACTGGATTAAGAAAATGTGGCACATACACATCATGGAATACTATGCAGCCATATAAAAGGATGAGTTCATGTCCTTTGTAGGGACATGGATGCAGCTGGAAACCATCATTCTTAGCAAATTGTTGCAAACAGAAAACCAAACACCATGTGTTCTCATTCACAGGTGGGACTCGAACAATGAGAATACTTGGACCCAGAAAGGGGAACATCACACACAGGGGCCTGTCATGGGGTGGGGCGAGGGAGGAGGGATAGCATTAGGAGATATACCTAATGTAAATGATGAGTTAATGGGTACAGCACACCCACATGGCACATGTATACATATGTAATAAACCTGAATGTTGTACACATGTACCCTAGAACTTAAAGTATAATTTAAAAAAAAATGGTTAAAGAAAAGATAAAGACAAGCTATTGACTAAGAGAAAATATATCACAAAACATATTATCTGACAAAGGTCTTGAATATAGAACATAAAACATCTTCCACTCAACAAGAAGATGGTACCATTAAAAATGAACATACAATTTGAGGAGACATTTCACAAAAGAAGATAAATGAATGTGCAATGAGCACATGAAAATATATTCAATTAGGCTTTATGGAAATGGAAATCTAAACCACAATGGGATATTAATATATAACCATTAGGCTAAAGTTAAAAGAACTAACAAAACCAAGTGTTGACAAAGAGGTGGAACAACTGGAACTTTTATATCTTGCTGGTGGGAATGCAAAATGGTAGTGTCAGTGTGAAAACAGCATGGCAGTATCTTAGGAAGGTTAAATAAACATTTATCATCTGATACAATAATCCCACTGCTAGACAGTTTTCTCAAGAGAAACAGAAGCACTAGTTCATACAAACGTCTATTTAAATATTCATACTAAAGTTACTTATAGCACTGAACTAGAAATACTGCAGAGTGGGAGAATATACCTGTAATACATGTATCTCACTAATGACTTATATTCGGAATATGTTTTTTAAAAACCTATGAGACAATAACAAAAAAAAAAGAACCGGATAAAAATGGCCAAAGGACTTAAACATCACAAAAGTAAATATTTGTGACCATAAACCACTTGAAAAGCTGCTCAACCTAATTAGTCCACAGGTGAAGTGCAAACTGAAATCACAAGGGAATAACATTCCATACTCAGTGAAATAGCTAAAAACAAGCAAACAAATAATAAGAAATAACAAAGCAAAACTGATAGCAAATTTTGGCAAATAAGGAATTGATAGTCTCTTACATTGCTTGTGGGAAGGTAAAAATGTCGCAACAATTTTTGAAAGCATTCCTATAAAATACGCAGCAATTCTACTCCACTCTGAGTAAGGAAAAGAAAATGAAAAGACACGTTCACAAAAGCTGTGTATATAATATGCTTATAGCATCTTTCTTCATAATAGCTCCACAATGGAAACAACTCAAATATTAATTAATAAAATAAGGAATACATTGAGTAATATTTATGTAAAATAATACTACTAAAAAAAAGAAGCAAAACTTCAGTTATATGCAAAAACATAGTTGGATCTGAAATATATATTGAGATAAAAGTCAGAAACAAAAGAATACATTACACAAAGTTGAAGAATAGGCAAAACTACCCTTCTATAGTAGAATTTGGAAAACATATGCCTGTAACAGAATATTATATATTAGAATAGCATATCCCTATGAGGATTGAAAGAAAGGGTAGTAGTGAATCTCTTGGTGGTAATGCAAATATTCTGTTTTTAATTGTGGTAGCTTTGTATAAATTTATCAAAACATTAAAATGGTGCTCTTAAATCTGGATATATATATGTAAATTCTATAAATATTTTTAAAGACAGTGAAGATAATGATAATTTTTAAAATAATAGCAATCAGCATTTATTGCATCTTCTCGGTGTTTCTCATTGTGCTTTAAAGTGTTGGATAATATAATTTTTTTTTTTTTTTTTTTTTTTTGAGACAGTTTTGTCTTGTCACCAAGGCTGGAGCACAATGGCTTGATTTTGGCTCACTGCAACCTCTGCCTCCCAGGTTCAAGCAATTCTCTTGCTTCAGCCTCCCTGGTAGCTGGGATTCCAGACACGCGCCACCGTGTCAAGCTAATTTTTGTTTTTAGTAGAGAGGGAGTTTCACCATGGTGGACAAGCTGGTTTCAAACCCCTGATCTCAGGTGATCCGCCTGCCTTGGCCTCCCAAACTGCCGGGATTACAGGCGTGAGCCACCATGCCTGGCACTGGATAATAAAATTCTAACCTCAATATAATATGATATAAGGTTTATATTATGATTATTTACTATTATTACTATTTTACAGATAAACTGAAGATCAAAGAGATTAAATGATTCTTCCAAAGCTATACTGATAGTAAATTATGAAATCACAAATTGGACCCAGATGATCATCTACCTCTGGACTCTGCCTCTGGACCCTGTCACCCAGGCTGGAGTGCAGTGACATGATCTTGGCTCACTGCAACACACCTGGCTAATTTTTGTATTTTCAGTAGAGACAGGTTTTTCACCATGTTGGACAGGCTGGTCTTAAACTCCTGGCCTAGGCTTCCCAAAGTGCTGGGATTACAGGCATGAGCCACCATGCTTCACCCTCTAATGCCGGTGCATAGAGAAAGAATTCAAATAATAAAATTGAAAGTCTCATCTCCTTATCCATTCTACTTACTAACTACTATATACACAGATTTTTCAGCTTTTTTGAAACAAAAATTCTCCCTTTTTCTTTTGTGACTGGCTTCATTTATTTTTCAACTTATTTTTACTTTCCCCTAGCTAGATTGAGGTGTAATTGACAAATAAAATCATATATATTTACAGCATACAATGTGATGTTTTGATACAGGTACACATTGTGAAATGATTAAATCAAGTTAATTAACCTCCCCATCACTTCACATACTTGTTATTTTTTGTAGTAAGAACATTTAACATTTACTCTCAACAGTTTTCAAAAATACAATATCTTATAATTAACTATAGTCACTAGGCTGTACAATAGATCTTCAGAATATATTCATTCTGTCTCATGAATCTTTGTATCATCTGTCCAACAACCCATCATTTCCCACCCTCCACCTCCTGGCAACCACCATTCTATTCTTTGCTTCTATGGTTTCACTTTTTGTGACTCTTCACATGAGAGAATATGGTATTTGTCTATGCCTGACTTGTTTTACTTAGCATAATGTCCTCCGTCATCCACGTTGTTACAAATGATAGGATTTCTTTCTTTTTAAAGGCTGAAGTGCACTCCATCATATACACACACAGGCTTGTGCACACACACACATATTTATATACACATATGCCACATTTTCTTTATCCATTGATCTGTTGATAGATACATACATTGATCCTACATCTTGATTATTGTAAACAACCCTGCCATGAATACAGGTGTGTAGATATTGCTTCAAGATATTAATTTCATTTCCTTTGGATGTACACCCATAAGTGGAATTGCTGATCTTAAGTAGTTCTATTTTTATTGTTTTCAGGATCCTCCATACTAGCTTTCATAATGGCTACCAATATACATTCCCACCAACAGTATACAAGCATTCTCTTTTCTCTATATCCTCTCTAATACTAAGTACTTTTGTATTTTTATTAAAAGCCATTTTAACCAGTGTAAAGTGATATTTCATTTTGGTTTTGATCTGCATTTACCTGATTATTAGTGATGTTGAGCATTTTTTCGGATATCTGCTGGCCATTTGTAGGTCCTCTTTTGAAAAATGTCTATTCTTGTCCTTTGTGCATATTATAATTTCATTATTTGTTTTCTTGCAATTGAGGTACTTATATATTTTGGATATTAACCCCTTATTGAATACATGGTTTCCAAACATTTTCTTCCATTCTGTAGGTTGTCTCTTCATTCTGTTTATTGTTTCCTTTGCTGTGCAGGAGCTTTTTAGTTTGATGAAATCCCATTTGCCTGTTGGTGCTTCTGATGCTTGTGTTTTTGGAGTCATAACCAAAATGTATTGCCCAAATCAATGTCAATCTTTGCCCTATATTTTCTTCTGGTAATTTTACATTTTTTAGTTTTATACTTAAGTTTTTAATACATTTGAAGTTGATTTTTATATATGCTTTGGAAAAAGAGTACCATTTCATTATTATACTTATGTATATCCAGTCGTCTAACACCATTTATTGAAGAGATTGTCTTTTCCTGAGGTATGTCCTTGGCATCACCATAAATCAATTGACCATTAACGTATGAATTTTTTTTCTTGGCGTTCTATTCTGCACCATTGGTCTCTATGTCTGTTTTTATGCCAGCATCATGCTGTTATGATTACTATAACTTTGTAACATCTTTTGATCTCAGGTAGTGTAATGTCTTTAGCTTTATTCTTTTGCTCAATATTGCTTTGGCTACTTAGGATTTTTGTCTATACGTATTTTAAGATTGTGTTTTCTGATACTGTGAAAAATGTCACTGGAATTTTTATAAGAATTGCCTTGAATCCATAGGTCAATTTAGGTGGTACGGACATTGTAACAATAATAATACTTCTAATTCATGAACTTGGGGTGTCTTTTCATTTGTATGTGTCTTCTCCAATTGATGCATCACTATTTCGTAGTTTTCAGTACATAGATCTTTCACCTCTTTTTTGTCATACTAATTCCTAAATATAAGTTTCTTATTTTGCTATTATAAATGAGATTTTTAAATTTTATTTTTCATGTAGTTCCTTGTTAGTATAAAAAGCTACAGATTTTTGTATGCTTACTATTTTGTATCCTGCAAATTTACTGAATGCTTTCAGTTCTAACAGTCTTCTGATGAAGTCTTTAGGACTATCTTCATATAAGATTTGTCAGTTATAAACAGAGACAACTGTACGTCCTTTCCAATTTAAATGGTGTTATTCATTTTTGTTACCTAATTGTTCTAGGTAAGCTTTCCGGTAGCATATTACATAGAGGTGGCGAGAGTAAAATCAGGCAAAGACATCACAAAGATGTCTTTTCCCAAATCTTAGAGTAATAGTTTTCAGTTTTTCATTATTGAGTATGATGCTAGCTGTGAGTTTGTCATATATAGTCTTCATTATGTTGAAATGCATTTCTTCTCTGTGTAGTATGTTAAGAATTTTTATCTTGAAAAGATAATGAATTTTATAAAATGCTTTCTCATCTATTGGGATGATTATATGATATTTATCTTTCATTGTTAAAATAATGAATCATTTATTAATTTGTTTGTGAGCTATCATCCTTCCATCCCGAGGATAAATCCCAGTTGATCATAATGAAGGATTCTTGTAATATGCTGTTGAATTCAGTTTGTTAGTATTTTGTTGAAAATATTGCATCCATGTTCATCAAGGATATTGGTTGGCAGTTTTTTGTTTTTTTTTCATTGTAGTGTCTTTGCGTCTTCAAGGTGATTTTTTTTTCATAAAAAGAGTTTGGAAGTGTTCTCCTTCATTCTATTATTTTGGAATAGTTTAAAAATATTAATGTTAATTCTTCTTTAAGTAGTTCTTGGAATTCACCTATGAATTAATTAAGCCCTGGACTTTTCTTTTTTAAAGATTTTGATTACTGATTCAATCTCTTTATGTGTTATTGGTCTTTTCAAGCTTTCTATTTCATTTTGATTCATTTTTTGTAGGTTGTATGTCTCCAATAATCTATCCACTTTTTTCTAGGTTGTCCAATTTGTTACATGTGATTGTTCATGGTGGTACCAAAATATATATATTTCTATATATATATTTCTATACATACATATATATATTCAAGTTCTAATGAGATTTATTTATCATTAAATTTTTATTTTTATTTTTCATTTTTGTGCATATATCTTATAATATTTTTATGTATGTGTTACTTGTAATTTCTCCCCTTTCCTGATTTTGAGTCTTCTCTTTTATTCTTAGTCTAGTTAAGGGATTCTCATTTTTAAAAATCTTTTCAAAACACAAAATTTTGGTTTTATTAATTTTTTGTCATTTTCCTAGTATTTATTTTAATTTATTTTTTCTTCTTCTAATTTGGGCTTCAGTTTTTCTTTTTCTAGTCCTTTGAGTTGTTAAGTTAGGTTGTTTATTTGATAACTTTTTCTTTCTTATTTTAGGGACTTACAGCTATAAAATTTTCTCTTAGAACTGCTTTTGCTACATCACATAAGTTTTGGTATACAGTGTTTCCATTTTAATTTGTCTAAAGTTATTTTCTAATTTTTCATTTTATTTCTTCTTTGTCCCATTGTTTGTTCAGAATTGTGTTGTTTAACTTCCACATAGATGTACATTTTCCAATTTTCCTTCTGTTAGTAATTTCTAGTTTCATACCATTGTGGCCAGAAAAGATACTTCATATAACTTCAATCTTAAATTTGTCAAAACTTGTTTTGTATTCTAACATAAGATCTATCCTGGAGAATGTTGCATATGCACTTGAAGAGAATGTGTATTTTTCTGTCATTGGTTGGAATGTTTGGAGTGCTCTATATGTCTGTTAGACTTAATTGGTTGATAGTGTTGTTTGACTCTCCTGTTTCCTTATTGAATTTCTGTTGCATCACCTACCCATTGTTGAAATGAATAGTGAAGTCTCCTACTATTATTGTATTACTGTCTAATTCTCTCTTAATTTCTGTTAATATTTTCTTCATATATTAAGGTTCTCTGTGTTGGGTATGTATATTTACAATTTTTATATCCTCTTGATGAATTGACATCCTTATCATTATATAATTATATTCTTCGTGTCTTGTAGCAGTTCTTGACCTAAAGTCTGTTTTGTCTTAAATAAGTATAACCATCCCTGCTGTCTCTTGGTTAACATTTGCATGAAGTATTTTTTCCGTCCCTTCACTTTTTGCCTATGTGTGTCCTTAAAGCTAAAGTGAATCTCTTATAGGAAGTATATGGTTGCATCTCGTTTTTATCCATTCAGCTACAATGTCTTTTGACTAGATAATTTAGTTCGTTTACATTTAAAGTAATTATTAATAGGAAAGGACTTACTGCTGCCATTTTGTTAATTGTTTTGAGTAATGTGTAGTTACTTTGTTCCATTCTTCCTCTCTTGCTTTCTTACTTTGTGATTGATTAACTTTTACAGGGGTATGCCTTCATTCCTTTATCTTTTTTGTGTGGTTTTTATCTTTGTGGTTACCATGAAGCTTAAGTAAAATATCTTACAGTAGTAACAGTCTATTTTAAGTTTATATGAACTTAAATCACATACAAAAATCTGCCCTTTATCTATCCTCCCCTCCCATTTTATGTTATTAATATTACAATGTGCATCTTTTATATATCATATATTCATTAACTTATTGTAACTTAGTACTTTTGATACTTTTGTCTTTTAACTTTTATACTAAAAGTGGTTGATACACCACCATTATAGTATTAGAGAATTCCAAATTTGCTAGAGTGTACCTCTATAGTAAGTCTTAAATTTTATGTCTGTTTTGTATTGTTAGTGTCCTTTCATTTCAATGTAAAGAACTCATTGCATTTCTTTTAAGGCAGGCCTAGTTGTGATAAACTCTCATGGGTCCTTTTTGTCTGGGAAAGTCCTTATTTCTCCTTCATTTCTAAAGGATAGCCTTGCTGAATATAGTATTCTTGTATAGCAGGTTTCTTTTTTCCAGCACTTTAAATATATCTTTCCACTGCCTGTTGACCTGAAAGGCTTCTCCTGAGAAATCCACCGAAGGTCTCATAGAGTTTCTGTCATATGTGATGAATCAATTTTCTGGTGCTGCTATCTTTGACTGTTGAGAATTTGAGTATAAATGTATTTGAGTGAGGATTTCTTTATACTTAACCTATTTGGGATTATTTTGGCTTCATCAATCTGGATGTTTAATTCTCTCTCCAGAATTATAAAGTTTTGTCATTATTTCTTTAAATAAGCTTTCTACCCATCGTTTTTCTCTGCTTCTTCTGAAATTTCCAAAATTCATAGATTGTTTCATTTGCTGGTCATTCATAAATCCCATAAGCTTTTTTTTACTATTTTTTATTCTTTTTCACTTTTTGTTCTTCTGACTAGATAATTTAAATGGCAAATCTTCAGGTTTATTAATTATCTGCTTGGTAGAATCCATTGTTGAAGCTTTCTATAGGCATTTTCAGTTCAGTTAACTGTATTCTTTAGTTCCAGAATTTGTTCAATGCTTTTTTTTTTTTTTGCTATCCCTTTGTGTCTATCTCTTTGTTGAACTTCTCATTTTGTTCACATGTTAGTTTCCTGATTGTATATGGTCTGTGTTCTGTGTTCTGTGTCTGTGTCTGTGTCTGTGTAGCTCACTGAATATCAAGACATTTATTTTGAGTTCTTTGTCAGGTAGTTCATAAATCTTCATTTTTGGAATCGGTTACTGGTTTATTTTGTTCTTTTGATGTTATTATGCTTACCTAATTATTCATAATCCTTGTGACCATTTATTGGCATCTGTGCATTTGAAGTAGCAGGTATCTATTCCAGCATTTACAGAATGGTATATGCAGCAAAGCTCTTCACCAGTCAGCTCATCAAGAGATTGTCTGTGGCCTGTCTGGTAGGGTTTGCAGGCAGGCTTGTTGCTGAAGTGCTTGGGAAGGCTGGCCTTGTGCCTATATAAACAGGTGGGAAGGCCTGCCTCCAGCACCCATAGGGGCCAGATCTGTTTCCTGGGTCACTGGGTTTGGGCCTAGCGCCTCTGTCTTCACTGCCATAGTCCTAGGCCTTTAGTCTGCTGGGGCAGACCTGGAGCCTGTGTGTCAGTGGGAGATAACTTAAAGCCTGGGTCCACAGAAGCCAAACTGGTGCTTAAGCAGAACTTGAGCCTGAGTCTGTGGGGTTTGGTCTAGTGCTAAGGTGGGCCTGAGCCATGGCTCAATTGATGTGTGGGGTATAGAGGGCAATCTGGAAGCTGGGGCATGTATGGTACCTAGGGCTGCAGGGGGAAATCTGGAACTGGGATTTGTGGGTGCCACTCCTATGCTAGTGAAGACCTGAAGGCTGTGTTCACAATAGACTGCCAGGACTTCAAGGCTGTAGAAGGGGGCCTGGCTGTGGGGCAGGCCTGAAGCATGTGGACTGTCGGGGCTCAACCTGGAGCCTATAACTAAAGAGAACAACATGAAAGCTGGATCTGTAGAGTCCAGCCTCATGCTAGAGTGGACCTTGAGGCTAGGCACATGGGTGGTGACTTTGTAACAGGGGCTATGATGTCTTGACTAGGCTGGGTTAATAGCTCCTGGCACTTGTAGAGATTTCTTAGCTCTTGTGAGGGTATTTTTGAGTATGAAGAGTTCAAATTGATTTTTCAATAAGGGTACAAATACTTGGAAATTTTGTTTTGCCTTCCTGCTGATGTCATTAGCTTCTGAAAAAAATTCCTATACATACACAGATTTGTATTATATCTCATTATATTATGTTGTATTCTATAAACTATTATAGGCCACATATAATTTTATACAAAGTAATAATTCTACCAATTTTAAAGACAGTCTGCTCTCATTTCTCTATCTTTTAGAAGAATTTATAGTTCTTTCTCCATCTTTTAGATTTAATTTAGTATCAATCTTTTTCAAGTTCCGGGGAAAAATAACAAAAATAATTTCCATTAATGTTTCAAATGAGCTCACATAGAATTTCTAGATACATTCGAGAAGGATAGGTAATTTTAGTTTTAAAGTATTGAGCTTTTCCAGTTTTTCTCTTCGCAAAATACATTGTATTTTTACATTTATTTAAATATTCCTTTATGTCATTCAGTTATTTATTTATTTTGTTTATTATTACAAATATCATGTAAGATTATTCCTAGTTGTATATTTTGGTTATGATCGCTTTATGTAGTCTTTTTTTACATTATATTTTGCAACAAAAGGCATTAGAATTTGTACATTAATTTTTTGACAACACCAACTTAATGAAGTCGTATTTTTCCTATAGATGTTTCCTCAGTGAATTCTCTTCATTTTTTCAGTCAAAACATCATGTTAATAGCAAATAATAAATAAAAATATCCCTACTTCCTTATATTTAACCTCCAGAATAAGGTATAGGCTAGTACTTTCAAAGTATTGTTAAATAGCAGTATTGAGGGTAGGTTTGTGTGGTTGTCCTAACTTCAAAGGGAATCCTACTTTTCTACAATTGGACAGAATGGTGGCTGGCTACAATTTAATCACATTTATTATGTCAAGGAACTATCTATTTTAGCATTATCCTGTTACATGCCCTTGCATAAACTACTTATATAGTCATAATGTTTTTAAAAATTTTGTCTAACTCATATTGGAATCACTTAAACAAATCTTTTAAAATCCTTGCTCTATAAACACCACATGGTTAAGTTAGTTGATATTTTTATATACTGCATAGTTCTTTGTTCAAATATTTAACCAAAGAGTTCTGCATACCTATTCTTTAGCAATATTGAAGTTTGTTTTTACCTTTCAATGTGTTGCTTTTTTCACATTTGGGAGATTGCTGATATATTGGATTCACAAAATATACTTGAAGGCTTATCTTTTCTGTCTGTGAAGATGTTTCTCCTGGTGTATTACACATGGACCATCAGTATTACACCTGCTTGAAGGTATTTCATTTTATTTGTTGTTAGTTATGGTGGTTTTTGTTTATCCATTTTGTTCATTTTTCTTTCAACAAACTAGTCCTTGGAATTTCTTTTTCTTTTTGAAAATATTTTTGACAATTTTACTGCCTTATATTTTTTATTTGTCAATGTCTGCATTTGTCATGTTTCCCTTATTTTGCAGAAGTTGAAGGGGAACAGCTTTAGGAAAACTGTGAATATGAGTATTAGCCTCCAGATACAAAGCTTAGCAACTAAAAAGGAAACCCTATACTTTGCTATTCCACTTTGAAAAATATCTTAAGCTCTGATTAGTCTGAGAGTCACCTGTCATAACTGGTCCTGTCAGTGTCATCAGAGGGGTTTTGTGCTCTGGATGACCTAGCTCTGTAACTTTTCTCTACTGGGCACTAAGGGTGCCATGATGGAGAATCTCCACTAGAATATTTTGCAAAGTATATTTCAAAACTTTGAGTGTTATTTTAGTCAGAAGAAGAAATAATTGTACACTTCATTTGGTAAATTTATCAAAATATTACTTATGATTTGAGATTTTTAACCAGAAAGCAGTATAGACTTTTAACCTGAAGATCCAGTTGTTATTTGATTTCAGGATATTTCATTTCTTATCTGCCTCCATGTTTGCTTCAGTCTCTTAATCTCTTTCTCTCTGGTCTTCCTTGCAAATATTTATCCAATTTTTATCCCAAGAATTTCAGCCTTTTATTCATTTATGTACATTCTGCTTCCAGACAATGCAATAAGCATTCTCTTCATTCTCAAAGCTTCATCAAAGTGCTTGGTTAAATAAAAAAAGAGTGAATGCTTTAGATATTACCATAATAATGCTGTGTAAAAAACAATCTCAAAACTTAAGTTGCAGAAAAATAAATAAATATATTAGCATTTTCTACTCCTGCATCTGAAGTTCAGTTGATCCTGGTTGTGCTTGGCTGGGCTTGATTGGACTTCACACCAAACTACAAGTTGGGTTTATATCATCTCCATGTATCTTTATGGCTTCTTAAAACCCAAGGCTACCAGTCATAGCCTTCACAGGTGAAAGGCAAGAGCATAAGAATGAAAGCTCAAGCGCAAAAAAAAATTTATATTTTTTCTGGTGTCATATTCATTAACATTTTATGGCCAAAGTCAGTTATGAGATCAAACCCAAAGCAAGAGTTGGGTGATACAGTGCTTCCACCATGACAGGAATGTGGTTGTATACCATTACTGCAGAAGAGTTAACAATTAAGTGTAATGATTCAGTTTTTCACACTTTTTTGTAGGTCAAAATTACCAATGTGAAAAATGTACTCATTCTTATCCAAACACCCCTAAAAGTCCCATTCCACCATGGCAGCAGACTCAAGGTCTAGGATCAGAGGACCTACAATATGTCTACATGAAGTTTTTTTGTGATCCAGATATCTATGAACTGATTCAAAGTCCACCAGAATGCAAAGTATAATGATAGAACAGGGTAGAACATAATAAACATTCCCATTCAGAAAGAGTAATAACAGAATGCACACATCAGTAAAAATAGTCTATAGAAATTTTATATTCCTGATAGACAAATATTGCCAAGTTCCCCTATTTTGGGGACAGGCAATGTTTTTTTGTTTGTTTGTTTGTTTGTTTGTTCGTTTTTTGATTAGGCTGTGTGTCTGATTTCTGGGAGTGATTCCCTGGTGCATTGCTCTCCACAGCTCCTTTCTGTCACCTAAGCCTTTTTCTTTTCTAAAAATCTCATCTTGTGAAAACACATTGGAGAATGTGCTTTACTTCAGAGAAGAAAAGTCTAAGTCTGCTTTCTGACTGAAGAGAGTAGCAAGTTCAAAGATCTTTCTACATCTTTAATACTTTCAGTTGCCTTTAGTCTAGACTAGAGAGATTTGGCTACTCCAACTCTCTCACAAATTGTAAATTTTCTATATATTTAATTATATTTAACGTCATATTCCAAAAGCTACAACCACAATTACTTCTGAAATATGTCTCTCATTTTAATTGAAATTATAGTTTCCCTGAGTATATCAGATGTCTAGGGGACCACACCTTTCAACCTCCTAGGAGCTCTTCCTTTTTTTCTGGCTGAAAAGATCTATAAGATGTTCATCTAATCCTTTCAGAGGTCTTAAAAATGGTATTAGAACCACATGCCTATTTTGTCATACTCTAGGACCATATCTTTTTGAAAGTACCAAATAATAATTTTTCTCCTAAGGCTATATGTTAATAACCGTGTATTTAATAAGGTGAAAATCAGTTTAACTTGATAATTTTACACATTCTAGCATTTCTGAGTTCTTCATAGTTTCAATTCTACTCTGACTCTGGTCAGTTCTTTCCTGTCTTATAGTACTTTCCTGTCTTATAGAATCAAATGCAGCTTGAAGAAACCACCTTGGGATTATAGCAGTCGACCTCAAAATCTCCTCAATCAATATGACAAGTTCATTAGATATATTTTCTGTCCTGTCTGTTATCATGGATGACAGTTTTACCAAATATTTAGTCACTGCATAGCACAGATTGACATTTTCTCCACTTTTTATGACTTTACTCACCATTTTTCTAACCTCCTATTATAGTTCCCTTGCCACTTGCTTCCCAGTTCCAAAATTACTACCATCAATTTTAGTTTTTTATTTTCTTTGTTGACAACTGTGACAATGACATTGCATAACTAACCATCCCAAACCTCAGTTGCTTACAACAATAGCATACTTTCTCATCCATGCATTGTGGATTATCTGAAACTCATTTTATCTGGATTAAATTTGGCTTCAAGTTTTAGATTAGATGCATGTCTGCACAATGTTCTTTTTTTCTCTATAGAATAACAGTTATTTTAGCCATAATTTTCTTATGGATAAGGCAAGAATTCAAGAAGGCAAACCCAGATATGTAAATACCTTTCAAACTCTTACATCTTAGACACTTTCAGTTGTCTTTAGTCCAGACTAGAGAGATTTGGCTAATTCAAATATGCTAACATCTTACTGTCAAAATAAATCAACTGGCCAAGCTTAAAGCAAAGAGGCTATATCTTAACTAATTAATTCTGTGTTTCAAAGATTGTACTCTACTTGCCATGAAGCCATAACAATTATATATATACGTATCTATATCTGTATTAGAGGGACATAAAAACTTTAGAGCTTTATTCAATCTATACAGACAGATTTTGATTTTGTTGTTAAGAGGAACTCGGTAGACAACCTCTAAAACTCTAATATTTTCCTTCTGGTGTATATTTATCAGAGCTGGATTATATTAAACATTTTTGAAAATAGAGGCCAGTAATAGGGACACTTTTAAATATTTGTGTTCAAGCCATACAAACTTTTATATTTTAATTATGACTTATCATTGTGACTTATTATATCACTATGACTCTAGTTTTTCTGTTTCTAATGAGAGTTAATGAAAACTAGCTTAAAATAAATTTTTGGAGTTCCAAGATCTCAAAGGATGATAACAATAGCTTAAATAAAAATGTATACACATTCTCCAAAAAAATTCCAAATAAATTAAAAAGAAGCAAATAAATCACACATGACTCATGTCTATGGCATATTTAGGACATAGAAAACACTACAAATATTAAGTTATATTTAAGTAGGAAAATAAACACCCAAATTCCACAGATAAGTTCATGGTTGTGAAATAAAAGAGGTAGAAATAAGACATAGAAACAAAGGAAAAAGAGTAGTGAAACACAGACAAAATTACTCCCAGAAAGAGAAAGTCTTATACTTGGTATAAACATATTTGAGAAAGCTTTGTTACCAGCAGTTCAGAGCAGTCAATATTGCAGAATTCAAAGCAATTCTGAGGGGAGGACTCAAGGTGGGAGGCTCAGGAAGGCACTGCTTCTGGTGTAAATGAAGAAACTTGAAAAAGGTAGCCATTACTTCGAGACTTGCCACTAAAAAAGGAAAAGAAAATAATAGGCAGATATTAAAGACTATTATTAAGAAACTCAAGAGGCCGGGCGCGGTGGCTCACGCCTGTAATCCCAGCACTTTGGGAGGCCGAGGCGGGCGGATCACGAGGTCAGGAAATCGAGACCATCCTGGCTAACACGGTGAAACCCCGTCTCTACTAAAAATGCAAAAAATTAGCCGGGCGAGGCGGCGGGCGCCTGTAGTCCCAGCTACTCGGGAGGCTGAGGCAGGAGAATGGCGTGAACCCGGGAGGCGGAGCTTGCAGTGAGCCGAGATCGCGCCACTGCACTCCAGCCTGGGCGACTAAGCGAGACTCTGTCTCAAAAAAAAAAAAAAAAAAAGAAAAGAAAAGAAACTCAAGAAAAGGAAGTATATATCAAGGTTTGTATATGTAGCCAAGATCTCTTTTAATATCAAGGGTATATAAAACTAGCTTTCCTCTGTACACTCAAACAAGTAAGCAAAAAATTAAATTAAAAGCAGGAAAACAGAACTGCTCCATCCTAAAAAGACTGCATTTCACTATAGCAATAGAAAAGAACATTCTCAGACTACTCAATTTAGTAAGCTATCTAAAATTCTTCAGCCATGTCTGCATGCCAGTGCTTAATCATCCCAGACGATAAAATATTACAAAATCAACAAGTGGCCATCCATGTCCCTACAAAGCAATATAGTAAGAAACAGAATATAAGAATCAAAATTTTTAGCTTATAAAAAATTTTCCAGTCATGAAGCAGAAAGAACCTATAATATAACATCCTAATCTGAGTTAAATATTATTAAACAAGCATTTGTAGATATGTTAAAACGAATTGGAAATATAAAAACAGATTTTAAAAAATCAGAAAGTTTTGAAAGAGAAATTGACCATCAGGAATGAAATTGAAGAAAAACGTTTTTTGAAAAAGTTAACAATAGAACAGAATTATTTTTAAAATTGTTTTTCAGAAATATTTTTTATATCAAAAGGCTACATTTACTTATTTTAAGGGCCCAATATTTCTAGGGAAAACTATCAGAGAGAAATTCAAAACATATAATAATACAATGTTTAGAAATTAATATTAAAGAAAAACAAAAGTAAACAAAATCTCAGGACTGTAGAGAGAAAGACCAAATCATATACTAAAATAAGAAAATTAATATTGCCATCAGGTTTCATAATAAGTATATACAAAACAAAACAGCAGAATATAGCATTTTTTTCAGAAATTTTAAGAAAGTGTAAACTAAATGATGTTTTATACGGCCAAGCTATCATAAAATATTAAAGAGATAAATCAGATATAACTTGCAAGAACCAGGGGATACTATATTCAAAAGCCCTTTTTGAGGAATCTACTAGTATATAAGTCCTAACCTAACCAAATCATTTCTGGGGAGACTTTAGCAAAGAACTAACCATGATCATTGCAATGGTGTGATATGATTGATGTGTTTGATTTTAATTTTGTCCTATAATTTTATGTATATTCACCATATAAATGGCATATGTAGAATATTTCTCCAAATGTTTTTAAAGCAAAAGGGTGACAAGAAAAATATTGCATAAATAGTGTATGTTCTGTCAATACAGAGGTAATACAACTAAAAAGTAGAAGATAAAAAGTAAAATGAATATATTGATTATGCCATATTAATATTTAGAAATAAAATTAAAATAATTAAAGGTAAAAGCCAAATAGTTAAGTGATAAATAAGAAACAATAGGCATTACAAAAGATATAAATATCAAGCTATATATGAGAACAAAAGTAAAACTTTTCTTTAATGCCAAAAGGAGTAAAAGTAAAATAAGACCACGAAAAGAAAACAACATTGCAAATATAAAACATTATGCAAAATAAATATGTTAGCATAACATAATTGAAATAAAAAATACCAGTTATAACACAGAAATTTAAATGAGTGCACATCACACAAATCATGTCAAAACGATTTTTAAATTTTCTCGGCTAGGCACAGTGCCTCACGCCCGTAATCCCAGCACTTTAGGAGGCCGAGGTGGGTGGATCACGAGGTCAGAAGTTGGAGAACAGACTGGCAACATAGTAAAACCCCATCTCTACTAAAAATACAAAAAAAAAAAAAAAAAAGTAGCGGGGTGTGGTGGCGGGTGCCTGTAACCCCAGCTACTTGGGAGGCTGAGGCGAGGAGACTCACGTGAACCTGGGAGGCAGAGGTTGCAGTAAGCCAAGATGGTACCACTGCACTCCAGCCCAGGCGACAATGTGAGACTCCATCTCAGAAAAACGAAACAAAACAAAACAAAATTCTCAGAAATAAAATACAACTCTTATAAACTCTGGATAAAAACAATAATAGAATAATAGTTGAAAGCACCCTTGAGCTGGCAAAAGCAGATAAAAGCCAGAGGAAGTCAACATTTGAAGAATAAAATACTAAGTGAGTGTCCCATTTTATGATCGTTATTTTTATCTTTTTGCCTGGAGGCAGAGCATAGTAATATGCATGCTGCATTGGTTTGTGCAAACTTGACTAGAAACCTGAAGTGTTACTGGCATGAAAAATCAGAGACTAGGTTCTGGGTTATCACCACGGCTAGAAAGTAAAGTGGAAATTCTGATAAGAAGGGAGTTTCACTTGGGAAGATTCAAAGCTGATTTACTAACTCGGTCTAAGTCTCTGCCTGACCCCTAAACTATGAATGCACAATGCACGTTCCAAAAAACTATCCAAAGCTAAAATAACGGAACGAAAGTTGTCACTGGGTCTTATCATAGTAGGGAGACAGCTTCGAGTTAGAATTCAGCCAAGTTAACTGCTAAAGCAAAGAAATAAAAATGGTCATTATTAGGAAGATTATAAGGCCGGGCACTATGGCTCACGCCTGTAATCCCAGCACTTTGGGATGCCGCGGCGGTCGGATCACCTGAGCTCAGGTGTTCAAGACCAGCCTGGCCAACGTGGTGAAACCTCATCTCTACAAAAATTAGCCGGGCATGATGGTGGGTGCCTGTAATCCCAGCTACTTGAGAGACTGAGGTGGGAGAATCGCTTGAACCCAGGAGGGGCAGCTTGCAGTGAGCCAAGATGGCATCATTGCACTCTAGCCTGGGTGACAAGGAGACTCCATCTCAAAAAAAGAAAAAGAAAAAAAAAGAATTCGTAGTTTCTGTAATACATCAATCACAGTATCCAATAAATATAACATTAAACATTACTAGATATTTGAAGAAATAGAAAGTATGATTCATACTTAAGAGAAAAGAAAATCAATATAAACTAAAAGTCTGAGATGACCAAGATATTAAACTTAGAAGACAGGAATTCGAAAATGGCCATATGACTATGCTCAATGAGGCAATGAAAATGTGTGCTCAAAATTATGAACAAGTAGAGAATCTCAACATAGGAATAAAAATGGTAAGAAACAAGCATACTCTAAATTCTGGAACTGAAAAATACAAACAAAATAAAATTCACTGTTTTGGCTTAATATCACAGTGAATATAACAGAAGAAAGAATCAAGGAATTTGAAACAGATTAACAAAAATGATCTAATCTGAAAAATAGGGAGATACTAATTGCAAAATAACATAACGAGAACTTCAGTGACCTGTGGTTGAATATCAAAAAGTTTACCATATACATAATTGGAGCCTTGGAAGGAAAAGTGAAACAGGGAGAATGTGGCAGAAAAATATTTTCAACAATAATGTCTGAAATTTCTCCCCCAAAATGTGTTAAAATACATACATTTAAAGAAACAAGTAATACTTAAAGTAAATGATGAGTTAATGGGTACAGCAAACTATCATGGCACGTGTATACCTATGTAACAAACCTGCACCTTGAGCACATGTACTCTAGAACTTAAAGTATAAAAAAAAAAGAGGCAAGAAGTTCAGACTACTCCAGTAAGATAAACACAAAGAAAAACCCCTAGATGTATGATTATCAAACTATTGAAAAGCTAAAGAAAAAAAAAAGTCTTCAATGTAGCTACAGGAAAACAAAACAAAACAAAAAAATGAAACATTAATGCATGGAAACATTGATGTCAATGTTGGCTAACATTTTATCAAAAAGAGTGGAGGCCAGCACATGGTGAGGATATATCTTTAAAGTGCTGAAAGAAAACAAATCAGACAATCTGGAATTTCATATCAAGTGAAATTATCCCAGAGGTAACATAAAGGCATTTTTGGAAAAATAAAAAGAAACCTAAGAGACTTAATTATCAACTGACTGGTAACCTGCAGTAAGTGAAAACAATCCTGAGACACAGAGATTAAATAGATGGGTTTCACTGGAGAATAGTGAAAGGTAAAGAAAGAAAAAAACAAAACAAACAAACAAAAACTTCCTACCAAAATTAGCACCAAAGTCAGGTGGTTCCACAGGGGCCTATAAAATGGTTAATATTTATTTGTTCAATTGCTACATAAGTTGTTCCAGAGCTTTAAAAGTGAAGGAAATTTTCCAAATTACTTCTTATGAGACAGATATATCATTAAATGGTGAATGGTGGTAGCAGAAAACAAAACAAACAAAAAACAAGTATTACTTGTAAATACAGATGTAAAAATTCTAAATAAAACATCAGCAAATGGAACTGAATAGACCTACAGGAAAGTAATACATCATGACCAAGTGAGGTTTGGAAATTTATTCATTTATTTCTTTATATTGATACTGCCAGGGAGAAAATACTAGTTTCCAAGGATTCCTTTGACAAAATTTGATACATAATTCTTCTAACAATATTGAAAGAAATAAGTACTATACACATATACACATACATATCCACATAATAGCATGGATGCACATAATCCACATATCCTTCATACGCAGGTCAGAAACAAAGCAAAGATGTCTACTTAACTACTACTGTTTAACATTGTATAGGAATATCGGTCAATTTGAAAAGAAGAAGTAAAATGTATCTATTTTCAAATGATATCACTATTTTTTGGAAATATGAGAGAAGAAATTATAAAACCAATGCATATAATAATATCCTATAACACAATAGAATATAAAAATGAACATCAAAAACCCAATAGCCTTCAACTGTACACAAAAAATCGTAACTGTAGAAAACTAATTTTTTAAAAAAGTTATTTAAATAGCTACAAAATGTGGAAAATTTAGAAAAACAAAACAAGAAATATGTGAAACCGCTAAGTGTAAAACTTTAAAACTCTCATAAAAAATCATTTTGGACCAAACAACAAACGGTTTTTGGTTTTGGATTCAGTATCATATGCATGACAAATTTCTTTAAGTTAATATCTAAATTGAGTGCAATTTCAATAAAAATTCATATAATTTTATTTTTTGCTACACGGGTTAATTCTAAAGTTATCATAGAAAAATAAACATGCCAGAAGATCTGAAATCCCGAAGAAGAGTAACAAAGCGCATATACTTATCAGATATGCAAACATACTACAAAGCTTCTGTAATCAAAACAGTTGTTTACTGGCATATGATTGAACAGAAAGAGCAGTAGAACAGAATAGAAAGTTCAGAAAAGAACCCAAGTATGTACAGAAATCTAGTGTGGTGTAAAGGTGACACCTCAATCATTGTAGATAGTGCAGACTTATTGTAAATATGATAGGTCAACTGTATTGCCATCTGGGAAAAATAATATTGAATTTGTATACCATAGATTACACAAAAATGAACTCTCAAAGGATCAGAAATCTAATTGTACAAAACAAAAGCACACACAAATGGAAGATAACATGAATTAATTCCCATGTAATCTGGATAGGCAAAGGGACCAAATCTTTCTACTAGTGTCTCAATATCCTGATGTAATAAAAGAAAATACTGGTAAATTCAATAGCATAAAAACAACAGCCTTGTGCCTAGAAAACAAAATTATAAATAAAATTAAAACATAAATTACAAACTAGTAGGAAAATTTGTGTAACATTTATTCTAAGAGCTAACTATAGATAAATGTAAATAATTTTAAGAAATCAAGAAATATGAATAAAATAAAAGAAGGGGGTAGAAGTTTATATCTGTGAGCATGGAGGTATGTACATATGCTTATTTTTGCCAAAGAAATGCAGGAAGGATAAAACTAAAAACTGATTACACTTGTTACCTACAGAAGACATATGGAAACTAGAAAAGTTAAGAAAAGAAAAGAGACTTCACTGAGTATTTCTACTTGCTCTGACTTTATCATTTTCTGATTCGACTTTTGAATGATATTAATATGTTTATATTCAAGAAAAACTCAAGAAAGAGCTGCAAAAAATACAAATACAAGCAAATCCCTAATTGGATTCACAATAACTAAAATGCAACTTTTGTATAAAATACTCTGACTATATTCCCATTGGTATATATTCTAAAAACAAAAGGAAATCTTGACCTTTAATTAATAATTTTTTTAATGCTAGCGGTATGAGTGTAATAAGTCTGAAACTGTTTCATGTGTCTTCAATGATTGAGTGCACCAGTACACATATTGATACTGATGCAACCACATTCATTTTCAACTGTGGAAGAAGAAAGTTACAAATGTGCCTTGGGAGGAGAGAAAAAAATACTATAATGTTGAATTTGAAATGGAGTTATAGATACAAGTTAATGATTTTTAAAATAGATATTTCTTAGTTCTGTTCCCTGATGAAGTTAGTAGCAATAGTACATCAGTAACAATGAGCATTTAGATCACTTAGATCTTGATTCTATGGGAACTGTTTTCCTCTGACAGAAGCTAGAGCTCCTTGGAAAATGGCTGCCTCTAGGTCTGTGCAAGAGAAACAAGGTAAGCATGGGACATACGGTCACATCAGAGTAAGAAGTTCTCAAAAGTTGAGAGGAACATATCAAGAAGACATACAATTTTGAAGAGGTTCCCTTTGGCCAAATCTGGGATAATTTGAGCATTAAAAAGAAATATGGTTTATATTATGATGGAAATGGTTTATAACAGATTGACTAATAAACAAATCTGTGAGCCATAGTAATACTAAGTTTCAAAAGGCAGAGGAGGGAGTGAAATCTCTTTTTCATAGAAAAATGCCAACTAATAAATGTAGGAGCAATGGTCAAATTAGAAAATCATCATTTTTAGTCAACATTGTAGGAATCAATTCAGGCACAAATTATCAATGGATGCTAAAATTGTTGGGTTAAAGATTGTTTGGGAACACAGTCTCAACATATGATCTCATAGATTAGTTATTAATTGTAAAGGGGAAAAGACATCACAGATGAGAAATTTGTTGAATACTACTTTTATCAAATGATCAAATGTAATATTGCTAATAGTAGAACAAATTAACATCATGACTTGCTATAATGCACTGAGAATGATACATAATCATCTCTCTAGTATTCTTATTAAAAATGTTTAACCTTAATCTAATCATGAGGAAAGAAACAAATCAAGTGATTCTGCAATACAAATGGCTTGCCTTCTTAAAAAATATCAGTGTCATGAAAGGAAAATAAAAAAAGATAAGGAACTATTTTTTATTAAAGTAGACTACAGAACGATGACAATTAAATGCATTGATTGGGTCCTAGAAAAGGGGGGAACAAGAAATTGAACATTATTGGGTAAATTAGGCAAATTAAAATATGGGAAATATATAATAATAAATCAATGTCAATTTTTCAATATGAACATTCCATTGTAGTTATATAAAAACATTTCTGTTGTTAACAGCTACATGCTTAAGTATTTGGAGTGGGAAAATGTTAACAATTGGTGAATGTTCCTTTTTTGCAAATTTTCTAAAATAAAAATGGTGGAGGAAAAGAACACTACAAAAGTCACACAAATTCTTATATTGAACATATTTTGTTTGTTTCAAAAGTCAGGTAAAATATTAACCCTCCCTTGAAATCTAGAGAATTGAATTGATCCTGTAACACTCTGGCTCCTCAATGCACTTGAGAAGTAGGATAAAAACAAAAAGTAGATTTGATGTGAACAATCCTAAACAATGCACTGGTGTGTGGAACCAACATTATCCAAGTTGTAAATCCGACATTCGGAATGTAGTTCTGAGATGAAATTTCCCTATTTCCAAAAAATGAATTCTCTTCCTCAGAGAAGAGATACACCAGTATATCAAGAACCAAATGAGATCATCATGAATAAACTGTGCTTCTGTGGTGCTGGGCAGTGGTGGACTTGGTGGGATAAATGAAGTGACACAAATATCCTGCTTTTTTTGTGTGTGTTTGAGTTCTTTTTACTGTGACTGGATTGATAAAATGGAGATGCTCTTCTATTTTAGAGATGCTCTCAGTTTTGGAGGGCTAAGCAAAATACCAGGGCAGAAACTTTAAGCCCAGCCCCTGAAGGCAAGTGGTAAAGGAAAGTGTGGCAGACATTGAAGACTGGCCTAAACAACATCCTGTTAGGGCTGACCATGTGGCAGGCCCCTGGCTAATGAGATGCAGGTGCCAGTGCTGCTTTTTCTTTCTTTTGTAATTTTTTTCTTTCTTTTGTAATTGTCTTGGCTGGATATGATATGATGGGAACAGCCTTAGCAACCATATTGCCAACATGTTCAGAAGACCAAGGAAAGCCATCTCAATCACTGAGTCACAAAATTAACTATGCAATTAACTATTTCTGAAAGAAACGTATTTGTCCTGTTTAAGCCAGCCACTTTATTTAATTCATGATACAATGTCCAACTTCCTGCAGTGAAACCAGGAATTTGTGGCAAAAACCTAACATAGAGTATGAATAATGTAATTCAGCTTGAATGTCCCCTGTGTGACCTCCCTCAGGAACCTG
Source organism: Theropithecus gelada (assembly GCF_003255815.1). Taxonomy (NCBI): domain Eukaryota; kingdom Metazoa; phylum Chordata; class Mammalia; order Primates; family Cercopithecidae; genus Theropithecus; species Theropithecus gelada. The sequence goes on along the minus strand of NC_037669.1, from coordinate 37,953,443 downwards.
TGTGGCCAAATATAGTATACTACCAGGAGAGATAAATCGTACCTTCAACAAGTGTAAAATAAATCTTGGCCAAGGCAGAACTGATTGAGCTATGTCAAGTTAAAGGAAGAGGCATAGTAGAGACCCTGAGGAGAGAAAAAAGAGGAAGTGTCGAATTTATCTTGGACCAAAGTTCCCCACATCAATCACCTGGAATCATTAAAGGCCAACATGCGTGGTATGAGACAGAGCGACGGTGAGGATATGGCCTCTTATGAGTAAGGCCGAAGACAGGATGCATAGAACAGTCAGGTTCAGAAGACAGACTGTGTAGTAATAATCCTCAAATTATGCTATTTGCAGTTGAGAATTTGAAGCAAGTGGGCTTTCCTAAAACTAGTTAATAAAATATTTAAAAGTTATTATATGATAATTTGAAAAATATAATAAATCTTGATGAGGACACTTGATCCAGAGAGCTAGCCAATATTAAAGTTCTCGCCAAAGCAGTCTGGCATTTGGCTTCTTCACAAAGGCACTCCCATAGACGCAGAAGCATCTGCTCCTCTACTTACTACTTGTGTTAAAATGAAAGCTATTCAATAAAATATTTATAAGTATCATTTCCACTGGTGGCTGGGTGGAAATAAAACGGCGAGAAACCAAATTTCTGATAAATATATGAATAGCTACTTTGCTGACCACTCTTTGACACGAACGTCATTCATAATTCCTGATTCTTTTTCACTGTGTGCCTTCTCATCAGAAAATTAAAATAAAAATATTCTACATCTCTAATTCTAAGTGTACAAAATAAATGATTCCTATCAATATAGACAACAGCCATCGATTAGTGCAAGTTTTCCCTATTCGAAAATTAGATTGTTAACTCAATCATCTATTAGTTAATTCATAGACAATGTATTTTATGCTAGATATTGTCATAGGTTCTATGGATAGAGGAGTAAACTTGACCCTCCAAAAACTTACCTGAAACTAATTCATTCCAAGGTGGATAATAAAGACAATGTAAAATAATGCTATTTATTTGTAACATGCATAAAGTTAGGGGAGTTGTATCTTGCCTGGAAGCAAGTGAGTCAACAGAGACTCACTTAAGAAAAAGTCATTAAAGCAATTTAGTCATTTAATAGATTCTTTTAAAAATGTTAACAGACAGACCTCAATTTCAACAAAAATTTTTAAATTCTACATTCCTAGGCTCTCTATGTCAAAATCTTTCATGCGTATTTCCTTTCATTCTGTGGCCTCTTAAAAAACATACCTTCCCTTCACCCTCTATAAGCAGGTTGTGAACACCTTTTTCCTCCCTCACTGCCTTCTTTATTGCATGGATCATATGAGTTACTCTGGCATCCTTATTTATTGGATGGTGGATTGAATGTTTAGTTACTACACACATTTTTGTACAAAGACTGTAAAGCTATGTTTTTATAATACCTCTTTCTCTTTGCAAACCAGCTTTTTTTCTTTCTTGTTTGAGTGAGATTTATGTAGGATAATTGCAGAAATCCTTACAAATTCAGCTTTGTATTGCCCACCCAGGCTCCATCTAGAAATTCTAGGAACTTAAGGAATTTTAAGTTTCTCATGGAAAGGGGCCAGAGAGAGATAAGCTAGCCCCCAAAAAAGAATTGTCATAAAACAAACAAACAAAAAATAGAATTTGATCCCCACATTTTTAGAGCTGTTTGAGTCTCGGCTACAGTTTTTCTTAAAAATTTCACAAAGGGTATTACAATTACAATGCTTCTCAGATTTTTGGGAAGCCATTTTTCAATCTCTTGCTATTTATTTCACTTGCCTGGCAACTGTCTACTCCCCTCGTTGTCCCAAGTGCCATCTCTTTATCTCTAATCTCTGTAAATATCTCCTTTTGTTCAGCCTCTATAAACTCATTTACGCCCTCCTTATTCCTGCTGCACTTTTACCTTTATTACTATGACCAATTTGTTATGTAGATAACATCAGTTACTTTGTTAATATTTTTTCCACTATATCATTACTTGGATTCTTTCCAATAAAGGAAGACCTTATCTGCCATAATGAGGACACAAGGAGGAGGGTAGATGTCAAATACTTGTAACTTACTAACATTTCTGTTGTTTTTGTTTGGTTGTTTGAGAGACAGGGTCTTACTCTGTTGCCCAAGTTGTGGTACAGTAGTGTGATCATTGCTCACTGCAGCCTTGGACTCCTAGGCTCAAGCAATTCTCCTGCCTCAGCCTCCTGAGTAGTTAGGACTATAGCTACATGTCATCATGCCTGGCATTTTTTTGTTTGGATTTTAATTTTTTGTAGAGATAGGGTCTTCCTTGCCCAGGCTGGTCTTAAACTCCTGACCTCAAGTGATCCTCCTGCCTCAGCCTCCCAAAGTACTAGGATTACAGGCATGAGCCAACATGCCCAGCCTTAACTTGATAACATTTCTTTTATTTCTATCACCACTGAGAAAATCATAGTAAGGGTGGGGGAAGGAGGAATAACATTTCTGTATACCTACTATGTGTTCAGAATAATATTCAGTGATTTTCATAGACTATGTTACTTAAAGGAAGTTTGACTTCTAGAAATGTTAAGTACAGTCTTTTCTGTATTTATGAGCCAGGGATTTTGAATGGGCTGTGGATTTAAAGAGTCCTTATATCAATATTCATACCAAGCATGAAGTCAAGGAATCACCAGTTTAAAAAAGGGATTCTCAATTTTTTATTTTTATTTTTTCAGTGAGGACACACTTAATAGATGGTCAGATGACCCTTCCAAGAAGTACACTTTGGTGAATATGAGTAGTAAATTAAATTGTATTTTGAGTGTGCCTCCCTTAACTTCGCCTTTTTAAAAAATCTTGTTCGGTCAATGAGATCACTTGGACATGGGTAGGGGAACATCATACACCAGGGCCTATTATGGGGAGGGGGGAGGGGGGAGAGATGGCATTGGGAGTTATACCTGATGTAAATGACGAGTTGATGGGTGCTGACGAGTTAATGGGTGCAGCACATCAACATGGCACATGTATACATACGTAACAAACCTGCACGTTGTGCACATGTACCCTAGAACTTAAAGTATAATAAAAATAAAAATAAAAAAATAAAAACTTTTCACTCTGAGAAAGATCATGCTAAAAAGTTGAAAAGATAAGCTACAGACTGGAAGCAAGTAAACCACATACCTAATAAAGGACTCTAGAATGTATAAAGTACCCTCAAAAATCGACAGTAAAGAAGCTGGCCATTAAAAAAAAAAAAAAAAAAAAGATCTTCTTCAGTAAAACATACAGGGACATAAAGAAGGTGCAACTACCAAAGTGTGTTTTTTTTTAAATCTACTTATGTATATGAAATAAACTAATCTTTGCCACATTATTAGAAATTCCAAACTATTTTTGTTAAAACCCATCACAAATACACTGGTTCAAAGAAAGAAAGAAATAACCCATTTATATGTTCATTAAATGGTCTGTGCTGCTTCAGAAGAAACAATATACTTTATCCAGCCATCTTACTAATATTTGTGGGCCAACAGAAAAAAGTACCTGCCCTTATGGAGCAGGAAGTTTCAGAGAGTAACCAAGTAAACAGATACACAATATAACATTAGAAAGAAGTTGGCTTAGGAAAAAAAAAAAAAAAAGCAGAGAAAATAATAAAGAGTGAGAGTAGGGTGTTGTGTTGCTATTTCAGATAAGGTATTGAGAGCAGATCTCTCTGATTTAGTAACAAGTGAGCACAGACTACAAAGAGTTGAAGGAGCAAGCCATATGGTTCTCCAGGGAAGAGCATTTCCTGCAGAGGAGCCCTATCAGAAAAGACCCCGAGGCAAGCACATGCTCAGAGAAACAGGATGAGTGTGACGAAAGAAGGTCAGAGAGCTAAGAGAGAACCGGATCAGGTGGAGGACTTTGATCTTATACTAAAGTGATGGAAAGTCATTACAGTGCTTTCAGCAAGGGTGTAACATGATCAGATTAATGTTTTAAAAGGATCACTCTGGCTACTGTGCAGAAAATAGCTGCTGGGGGCAGTAGTAGATAAAAGTGTTTAGGAAGCTATCACAATAATCCACAAAGGAGAGATTGTGACCAAGAGACCTTAGAAACAACTTTTCAAAAGTACATTCTAAACTGTGGCTGTGAAAAATAAGAACATCCTGTTCTGAGTGAGGGAGTCTACTGGAGTTCAGTATAGGACACACCATAAACAGGTCTTTAATATATCTCAGAGCAACTGACAACTACAAAATGATCTTTTGAGAATGAGCCAAGTGGTATGGTCAAATATATCTTAACTGAACTATAATGAACACACAGTTATATGCATAATTTTACTGTAATAAGAATAAAATCAACATGGGAGGTCGATAGGTATTGCTGAGAAGGGTAAATGTAAGACCAAATTTGCGTACTTCCTGTACTTATCTCTGAAATCTCTCTATTCCTTTCTCCGTTTTGGACATGTTCTTTTGCTAGACTGTGGCCTATACTTTCACAGGTGATTCTTAGTATTTGCATTGTAGCTCCCCAGGAGACACTGGTGTTCAGCAAACTCATGTGTACTATTACATTACACAGGACATGTTTTCTGAAACTAGGTAGATACACAGATGGATATGCCGAAAGATTAAGAAATGCACATCTAGGCTGGGCACGTTGGCTCACGCCTGTAATCCTAGCACTTTGGGAGTCTGAGGTGGGCAGATCACCTAAGGTCAAGAGTTCGAGACCAGCCTGACCAACATGGAGAAACCCCGTCTCTACTAAAAATAAAAAAATATTAGCCAGGCGTGGTGTTGGGGCACCTGTAATCCCAGCTACAGGAGGCTGAGGCAGGCGAATTGCTTGAACCTGAGAGGCAGAGGTTGCAGTGAGCTGAAATCACACCATTGCACTCCAGCCTGGGCAACAAGAGTGAAATTTCGTCTAAGAAAAAAAAAAAAGAAATGCAAATCTTTGGCCAAACATTGTAAAGAGTAGCCCACATATTCTGTAGGAAATTGTGCTGGTTCAGTCCTCACATGACTCTGACTATTTCAGAACTCCAAGAACTTATACACATGCAATTAACATTTCGTATAACATTATTTCATAAGCAAGTATTGACAGTTGAGTGTCACTGAGGTACTCAGAGCCTTAATACCTTAATATCAGATGAAGTGAGACATAGTGTCAAATGCTCTGGCAATCTGGATACTTTTCTTGAATCCAGAACTACCTTCCTTGATGATCATGCACAAACAAATAACTTGATATTTCTAAGCCTGTTTCCTCATCTGTAAAAGTAATTGGCCCAAATGCTCCAGAAAATCCTTTCTCACTCTTGCCTTCTATCATAGGGTTGAATAGAATCTTCTGGCATGCTTACATTTCAAATATCTGATTTTCCCTGTATTTTTCCTCCCTCCTCTTTTACTTTAATAACATCATGTCATTTTCTCTCTCTCTCATCCTACACCAAAGATGAAACAAAGGGCTGTAAGAAGAAGAGTTTAGAGGTTTCCAGTTGGGGCTTTCCTTTCCAAGAAACCAAGTAAGACAGAATTTGGGTAAGGAGAGAAGGAGAAAGAAGTTGCAAATTACAGGGGGAAAAAAAAGGACTAATGGGAGGAATGCAGAAACTCAACACTGGGTGTATTGCTGTAGGAGGTAATGGAAAACTTCCCATGTTGGTCTAAGAAGTGGAGTGGTAGGTGCTCTTAAGTTTGGGATGACCTCCAGTGTGGGCGCCCTTCTCCTTCTATTAGTGCACCTGTCCCATAAGTAGGTTTGCCATTCAACAGTCCTGAACACATGTAATTCTCCCCTCCAACGTTGACTTGGGCATCTTGTCTGGAGGGAGAAGCATGAGGAAGAGCAATGTCTGCTGATCAAGATGCAACAGCAAAACAGTTGGAAATTTCTATCTGGTCAGGGTAGCAATGAACTCAGTGCATGTAATAATCTCTATCTTATAGGAAGGGAAACAGAGATTTGTAGAAATGCTGGGGAGAAAAACAACCTGATGTAACATATTCATATTAGTTACAAATAGTTTGAAAGTTGCTTTAACATTAAAAATACAACAAGTGGGTGGCACTCTATTGCTTTGAAAATGGCACTGAGTCTAAGTTAACCACTCAATAGTTGTATGACTTCTATCAGTTACTATACTTCTTTGGTGATCAGTTTCCTCATTTATAAAATGAGGCAATTGGAAATGATAATCTTTGGGATCCCTTCTGGTTGTGATAGTTTCTGGAGCTATAAACAGAATCAGGTAAGATATGGTTTGTAAGGGTGAGGATAATTTAAATGTCCTGCATCCGGATTCAGTGTTTCCTTCTGAGTACATATGCTCTTCAAGATTGAATTAAAGGTGTGTCAAATCCTCAGAAATACAAACTAATGCTGCTTAAATATATTCAAAGGGTTAAAAGAGAGAGAGAGAGAGAGAGAGAGAGAGAGAGAAATACCAAAATGGCCTGAGTGTTGTATTTGAGAGGCAGGTCTTTGAAATAATCTTGTTCATTATTACTCAATATTTTCCAGTTTTGTTTTTATTCAACTTATAATTATTTAAAAATATTTTTACCTAAAATTACTATAAGAAAAATTGTACTGATATTTTCTCTGTCTCTCTTTCTGTCTGTCTCTACCATAGTGAAGAACAGCTGAAACATTTTCTGTTACAATCCAGCTTTTACATTTAGAGGTCAGGGTGCCTACTGTGAAGGTTCTGTATCTCTTTCAGACTTAGCCTTGAGCTTAATCATGTTCATGTTGAATTTTCTTGCCTCCAATGTGAAGAAACACATTCTGTAATTTTTTATACAGTTGGTCCTAGATGAATTTCAAAAAAAAATCTGATAATAGATTAGCTTTCTTTTTGATCTGCTCAGAGTTTATTTCTGGGAAGAAGGCAAGTGACTGGAATACATATTTTACAAAACTCCTTTCTGCAATAGCAGAGTACTAAATCCTTACTTGGATGCATTTATGTGTACAATGACTTCCTTTTTACATCAGAGTATATGCCAAAAATCTGCCCTCGCAATTAGTGACTTCCCTTTGAAGCGATTAAATGTTATTGGACAATGTTCTGTAATTCCTTGCCTTATTTTCTGGCTTTAGGCAATCATTCTGTGTGCCAAGACCTCTACAAGGTGAAATGTAAGCTCAAGGATATCGTTTCCATAGTAGCATGACTCTCCACTGCACTCATAGCCACAATTGTAGCCACTCATGCTAACTTAAGCTTGATACTTTCAGATAAGATGACTAAGTAGTCTACTTCAGCTATTGGAATGATTCAGTTAAATCGTCTTTCTCCTCTCCTTCAAAACTATCCTTGAATTCCAACTCCACTCAGGCATTTTTTATTAAGTGGGAGTGAGATGTGTTTAAAGATCTGGTTCTTACACAACCATACAAATATCTTTTTGACCTTTATCCTTGCCACAGATATAAATAAACACTAGAGAATGAATGAAGCAAAAAGAGATGTGGCATTAACGAACACTCGAAAAACAGTCTACATCTTGCTTCCTCTCGTCTAATGCTGCTATAATCTTCTTGAGAGCAAGACTGACCATTTATGTCTAGTATATGAAAGTGTTTAAAAATGCTAATTTAGACAAGCTACTTTCAAGTCAATTACTTGTCTGCTCTGTGTTTGTGTATTATAACTCCTTGCCTAGGCCTTACATTAATATTGTTCCTCCACTGTCTTCTGAAACTGTTGGGGTAGATCAGATGACAAAATTTGGATAACTAATGCCACTAGTTTTTACACTTTGTAGGGGAGCCATTTAATTCGTGTTTACTCTTTATTATGACCAACTGCTTCTCTTTAACCAGGATCCCTTCAGAAAGCCCTGACTGAATGTTATTAGTGTAGAAGTGGACAGCCATGAAATCATAATTATCTTACACTTTTACGCCACGTTTGCTCATGCTGTGTGCATGGATTATTAAAAGGAAGCTTTAACCCAGAAAAAAGCAACAGGTTCTCTTACAAAGTAAACATTTTCCCATTTAAAACTTTTCCCCAATTAGACATGTAGTCCTCTTCAATTTCTCCTCAATTCGGAAGTTCTTTTGGCATTTTATTTGGATTCACTCTGATCATGTATGTCCCTAGAAATGATTTTTATCAAAAAGACAAAATATTAGATTTTCTGAATTTGAAGTAAAATTTATAAAGGGGAGGTCACAGCTCTCTAAACCTTAGTGTTCACAAACATTTGTTGATGATTTTCTAAGAAATACAAAAATGGGTCTAGTTTAAAATTGAAGGTAACCTGCAATGTTTAGAAAAATGTTTTTAAATTTTCACTATCTTATATGCTTTTCTGTGTATTGGTCCAATAGAAGTCCAGTGAAGACAGCCTCACAATTGGTTTGCAATTTTGCAATAAGGAGTGTTAAGAGAGAAGACCTCTCAACAACATATTACAAGTAAATTAAATAGGACTAGACTTTCTGGTATTTTCTTGCCTCTTAGTCATTTATTTAGCACTTTATAAAATTGATCATCCTAGAAAAAAATTCAAAACCAATGAGAACCGATAGAGTGACTAAAATTGACTTCTTGAACCAGTAATTTGGCTTATCACTATTAAAATTATTAAAAATAAGAAACAATGAAATAATAATAACTTTAAATGTTAATAAAACACATATTCCCAATTTGAGGTCCTAGACCCACTGGGAGTTCCTGACTTTAGTAATTGTTATTGTTTACAACATTTTAAAACAATCTAATAAGGATAATATTGTATTTCTTGATTATAAAGCATAACATATATTTATCTGATTAATAAAAGTAAGAAAAACAATTAGATATTAATTTATAGATATGTACATATAGTTATAACTTGATTGGTAGAGAAACTCTTTGAGCTGTGAAAGCGAGTGATAATAAAAAGAAGTTCTGAAGTCATTAGAATATTAATAGTTAAATAACTCACTTGACTCTTACCCCACTCTGTGAAGTTGGCATTTGGGTGTATAGTTAGCTCCATTTTGTAGACTAGGGTACTAAACTTTATGATTCCTATCTGTATTGTTTGTCTTTTCAAGTACCCAGGTCTCCCTTCCATGATTTCTTTACTTCATAAGTATTTTATTGAAGTAAAAACTTGTTCAGTAATAACATTATGCCAAATCACTATAGCAGTTTTATATATAGGGCTTAATTTTTGTTCATCATGGAGATTTTAGTCCAGATGGGGATAAAAGTGTTTTATCCACATGAAAAATAACAGAAAAAGGACATAGGGGGCAAAGTATAACTAGTTTGTGTTTCTGTCAGTTATAGCTACAATGATATTAGATGTATAACTTGAGATGTCCTACTCAAGTAATAAAAAATTTTTTAATGAAAATAATATATTATTATAACAAAAAGGATGCTGTGAGGCAATAAATGACTATCGGACAATGAATGATGTAGATAATATGAATTGTCAGGAAGAAAGACTCATTATAAGTGTAGTTAGAAGTTTGAAAAATAATTTATGGATGTAAGCTTGGCTTTGAATGATTGATCTACAGTGACAAGAAAAAAGTCTGGGGCAGGATAACAACTCTGTCATCTAGCATCTTCTTTCCCTGTAAGCTGTTATATGTCAGTATGTTCTAATATGTCATGTTTTTGATATTCTTTAATGGAATGAAAAAAAGTAAACTAGAAAGAAATATGTACATGTATGGGGAAAAAACATTTAAAACAGATAAAGAATAATTTATCCTACCCTATCAAAAGCGAGCAAATGAAGAATTGAATCATTCTGTATCACATATGTATTTAAAGTGAAATTGCCTTCAAATTATTAGAGACCACACTCCTATATACACAGGAATCAGCAAAGAGAATGAGCAAGAGCCATAGGGAGCTATTTCACAAGAGAAGGGTGAAAAGCATGAGGGTGGAGCAGAAGAGATTGAAAGAATCTGGTGAAATGGATCAGGAAGACCATGGTGGTTCTAAACCAAAAATTTGGAAGAGATCTTTACGCAAAGATCAGAAAACAGAATTGGATGGGATCTGCTGGTCACCAAGTAACAGGTGAATAAGGAATCTGAATCCAATTTGCACAGTCTATCTGAGCCTGGCCAGGTATAAACATTCATCAGGCTCTTGATAGACTATGGTGCCCATCCATGAAAAATGTCTTATCTGGACATTCAGTAGTTCTTGACCTTGAAAGTAGTTCTAGATTGATAAATGATGATTTCTCAAAGAAAAATGCAATTATCACACTTCACTATAACCTGAAACACAGAGATGCATACATATACACATGGAATGAAAAGCTTTAGTTAGGTACATGGAAAGACCCATGAATGTGTGACATACTCATCTCACAGGCAAGTCACAGATAACAATGGTGCACTTGATACATTCACCATAATTACAGACACCAGTGCCTGTGCCTGTTCTGCTCTGAAACTGTCCAGAGAACACAGCTAACACAGTGTTTAGAGGGAAATTTATAGCACAAAATGCCCACAAGAGAAAGTGGGTATGATCTAAAATCAATACCCTAACATCACAATTAAAAGAACTAGAGAAGCAAGAGCAAACAAATTCAAAAGCTAGCAGAAGACAATAAATAACTAAGATCAGAGCAGAACTAAAGGAGATAGAGACATGAAAAACCCTCCAAAAAAATCAGTAGGTCCATGAACTGGCTTTTTGAAAAGATTAACAAAACAGATTGCTAGCCAGACTAATAAAGAAGAAAAGAGAGAATAATCAAATAGATACAACAAAAAAATGATAAAGGGGATATCATCACTGATCCCACAGAAATACAAACTATCATCAGAGAATACTATAAACACCTCTACGCAAATCAACTAAAAAATTTACAAGAAATGGATAAATTCCTGACACATACACCCTCCCAAGGCTAAACTTGGAAGAAGTCAAATCCCTGAATCGACCAATAACAAGTTTTGAAATGCTGGCTGTAATTAATAGCCTACCAACCAAGAAAGCCCACGATCAGACGGATTCTCAGCTGAATTCTACCAGAGGTACAAAGAGGAGCTGGTACCACTCCTTCTGAAACTATTCCAAACGATAGAAAATGAGGGACTCCTCCCTAACTTATTTTATGAGGGCAGAATCATCCTAATACCCAAACCTGGCAGAGACACAACAACAACAAAAAGAAAATTTCAGGCCAATATTCCCGATGAGCATTGATGTGCAAATCAATAAAATACTCGCAAACCAAATGCAGCTGCACATCAAAAAGCTTATCCGCCATGATCAAGTCGGCTTCATCCCTGAGGTGCAAGGCTCGTTCAACATATGCAAATCAATAAATGTAATCCATCACATAAACAGAACCAATGACAAAAACCACATTTATCTCAGTAGATGCTGAAAAAGCCTTCAATAACATTCAAAATTCATGCTAAAATCTCTCAATAAATTAGGTATTGGTGGAATGTATTTTAAAACAATAATAGGTATTTATGACAAACCCACAACCAATATCATACTGAATAGGTAAAAGCTGGAAGCATTCCCTTTGAAAACTGGCACAAGGCAAGGATGCCCTCTCTCACCACTCCTATTCGACATAGTACTGGAAGTTTTGGCCAGGGCAATCAGGCAAGAGAAAGAAATAAAGGGTATTTAAATAGGAAGAGAGGAAGTCAAATTGTCTCTGTTTGCAGATGACATGATTGTAAATTTAGAAAACCCCACTGTCACATACCCAGATCTCCTTAAGCTGATGAGCAACTTCAGCAAAGTATCAGAATACAAAATCAATGTGCAAAAATCACAAGCATTCCTATACAGCAATAATAGACAGAAAGCCAAATCATGAGTGAACTCTCATTTACAATTGCTACAAAGAGAATAACATAACAAGGAGTACAACGTACAAAAGATGTGAAGGACCTCTTCAAGGAGAACTACAAACCACTGCTCAAACAAATAAGAGAAGATACAAACAAATGGAAAATCATTCCATGCTCATGGATAGGAAGAATCAATATTGTGAAAATGGCCATACTGCCCAAAGTAATTTATAGATTCAATGCTATCCCCATCAAGCTACCATTGACTTTCTTCACAGAATTAGAAAAAAAAAAAAAAACTACTTTAAATTTCATATGGAACCAAAATAAGAGCCTGTATAGCCAAGACAATCCTAAGCAAAAAGAAAAAAGCTGGAGGGATCATGCTACCTGACTTCAAACTATACTACAAGGCTACAGTAACCAAAACAGCATGATACTGGTACCAAAACAAAGATATAGACCAATGGAACAGAACAGAGGCCTCAGAAATAACACCACACATCTAGAATCATCCGATCTTTGACAAACCTGACAAAAACAAGCAATGGGAAAAAGATTCCCTATTTAATAAATGGTGTTGGGAAAACTGGCCAGCCATATGCAGAAAACTGAAACTGTACCCTTTCCTTACACCTTATATAAAAATTAACTCAAGATGGATTAAAAACTTAAATGTAAGACCCAAAACCATAAAAACCTTATAAGAAAACATAGGCAATACCATTCAGGACATAAGCATGGGCAATGCCTTCATGACTAAAACACCAAAAGCAATGGAAAAAAAAGCCAAAATTGACAAAGGGGATCTAATTAAACTAAAGAGCTTCTGCACAGCAAAAGAAACTATTGTCAGAGTGAACAGGCAACCTACAGAATGGGAGAAAATTTTTCAGTCTATTCATCTGACAAAGGGCTAATATCCCGAATCAACAAGCAACTTATACAAATTTACAAGGAAAAAAATCAAATAACCCCATTAAAAAAGTGGGTGAAGGATATGAACAGACACTTCTCAAAAGAAGACATTATGCGATCAACAAACATATGAAAAAAGTTCATAATCACTGCTCGTTAGAGAAACGCAAATCGAAATGACAATGAGATACCATCTCAGGCCAGTTAGAGTGGCAATCATTAAAAGGTCAGGAAACAACAGATGCTGGAGAAGATGTTGACAAATAGGAATGCTTTTACACTGTTGGTGGGAGGGTAAATTATGTAAATTAGTTCAACCACTGTGGAAGACAGTTTGGTGATTCCTCAAGGATCTAGAACCAGAAATACCATTTGACCCTGCAATCCTATTACTCAGTATATACCCAAAGGATTATAAATCATTCTACTATAAAGACACATGTACACATATGTTTATTGCAGCACTATTCACAATAGCAAAGACTTGGAACTAACCCAAATGCCCATCAATGATAGACTGGATAAAGAAAATGTGGCACATACATGCTATGGAATACTATGCAGCCATAAAAAAGGATGAGTTCATCTCCTTTTCAGGGACATGGATGAAGCTGGAAACCACCATTCTCAGCAAACTAACACAGAAACAGAAAACAAAACACTGCAAGTTCTCACTCGTAAGTGGAGGTGAACAACGAGAACACATGGACACAGGGAGGGGAACATCACACACCGGGGCCTTGTGGGGTCAGGGGCTACAGGAGGGATAATATTAGGAGAAATACAAACTAATGTAGATGATGGCTTGACGGGCGCAGCAAATCACCATGGCACGTGTATACCTATGTAACAAACCTGCATGTTCTGCACATGTATTCCAGAATTTAAAGTATAATTAAAAAAAAAAAAGTGCCCAGAGAAATCTTGGCTGTCTAACAGTAATGTGTACGGGAGATTCCTTGCCAGAAAAAACAATGGGAATCCTTATTACAGACAATGCCTGGGGTGGTGGATGTGTTATATGCAGAGCTATGGTGGCCCGACCAGAACACCTGGCTAAGGAATACTGGAATGTGCTGGCATTTTCTTTGTACATGTATTGTTTAGTCTAAACAAGTATAATGATATTTCTCTCTTCTTCTTATATTATTCTTATTTATTTACTGTATTTTGTTCCTTTCACTAAATCATAAACCCCTATGTCACCTATCTCTATTTCTCATGCATGTATCATAATTTTTTCTCTCTCCCTTCTCTATGACACATGATCAATGACTGCTTTTGTCTTGAATTATCCGTAGACCTCTTTCATTCCTAAAATAATAAAACTATAAAAAATACGTATGTGATAGAAATAACAGGAAGTATTTACATGATAATAGTAAGCTTAGGGATATTTTTTAAATGGGTGAATACAGGTACCTCGTTATTAACAAAATACATATTTGAGAATACATGTATGAACAAAATATATTTTTGGAAATACATCTGAGGCCTGTATGTGGATTCCTTTTATATTGTTATAAACATTATTTATTCTGAGATATCAATGTTCTTTAAGCATTTTGAGATTAAAGATCTACAATGGCAATTATCTCTTGATGTATTTTTTTTACAGGAGATGTCTTAATCAGTTGACCAATTAACCATCACTCTGTTCCATCTAGTCTGACTGAGACCCATTGATCAGTAGACCTCCTCAGCATTCCATGTTCTTCTCCTACCAGCTAAATTATATATTTATTAGGTGTCTAGTATTTTTCCAAACATACTTATGTCAGCTTTATATTCTCTTGTAATTATATATTTTAACTAATTACTATTCAAAACAAACAAATAATGAGAACAAAAGAAAAATATTTTAATAAAAACTATGTTGAAGGCTTTGAAAATAGTTGTTAATGGTGAGCTGTAAAATATGCTGTTAAATTTGGTGGGGGGTGAGACAACTGTAAAAGATTCAGTAATATCTGAAAGAAATGCCATACTTAGATTTTTCACAGATATCTTAAATATTTTTTTGACTGTTTCTTGGGAAAAGACCTTGGGTTTACATCCAAATGTAGTACATACATGTACAGTTGTAAGCTTTAAGTTAAAATAAAGTGTTGGTGTTATATATATGTTTTTTAGAAAAATAATGGTCCTCTTTAATAGACTTTTAAATATTGACTTATTCTCAGGTGGCTAGATATAGGAATTCTACTATTTATTTGCTCTTGAATTTGTTCAGTTCCACGTAGCACTTATTTCTGGTTCAGATAGTTTAGATGGTCCTCTCAAAACCTCAGGTTGAGTTCATTCTTCATGTAGTAGTTTATTCATTTCATTGTGACTGCATGCTTAAAACAATACATAAGGATGCAGTGGCTATGTTCAATGGCCTGGTCATTGCTGTCAGTGAACCTGAAATTGAATAGGAAAGGTATTTCCCATACATGCAACTATAGTCAAGGACTCATCACATGAGTTGTACAAAGTATAACAGGTGGTTCATGTCTACAAGGGCAAATGAAAGACATTTCTTTATTCAACAGATATGTTTAGAAATACCTGTTAAGTACCAGGAACTATGCTTATGCCCAAGGACATGGTAGTGAATACAATAAACAAATTCTTGCTTCATGAATGTATTTAAGGTGCTCCTGGACTGTAAGGTAGGAAGGATTCTGATACATGGACATAGAGTGAAGAAAACAAATGGTGAGACGACAGGTGAGTGGCTTGAGCAAAATTTTTAACAAGCTCAAGATTGATTGAGGGATTAATCAATTCATTGAGGAATAGTTTGGCTACTAGGGGATGAGGTACTTGTGAAAGTATAGTGTGAGATAAAGTTGAAAAAGTATGAAACCTCTTTATGGTGTAAGGAAAAATCTTTTGAAACTTGTTACTTTTTTGTCTGCAGTGCAGGGTACTCAGGCACCATGATCCCAAGCTTCTGCATGATCAATTTTTCCATGTATTCTGAATTCAAATTCCCCTTTGTAGTCTTTGGGACATGGTCAACAGCCAAACACTTGTCTTGTAAGTTTGGTTTGTTCTTAAATATCTTGGGCTGGAATCAACGCAGGACGGAGGGAGAAGAAATGGAGCTTCCAATCCATATTGCTCAATGCAGGATGTCAGGTCCTGCTGTAGTACTCCCCTTTTTGCTAAAAGTACATGATAAACAGAAAGAACAAGAGGGGAGAAACCAGCAGCATGTCTAACTCTATTTTGGTCCTATAATTCCTTGTTCTTAATAGTGTGTTTTGCCCTCCTGAGCTTTATGTACAAAGGTGTACATAAAGCTAGATTTGGAATTTATAGCTTCTTCTTTTTTGTTATTTGCTTTTATAGCTTAGGCTTTACAAATTCTAAGACTATGTCTATATAATGCCCCAAAAGATTTATTGGGCAACAAATTTGCTTGGCCATTTGCATCCTAATGGCAAAAGTAATTTCTTTAGACAGAATAGTTTATTTTCTTTTCAGTTGCAAATGGGAATATTTTAAGGATAAAAATTTGTTTTGCTTCAACAGGGAATATTATAGCTCCTGATTTCGGACACCTGTGAACCTTCCATCTCAGTAGAAGTCCTCCTTTGACCAGGATTTAATGCGACTCAGATGACCGCAGGCTATATTAAAATTAACCAATCTTTATACATTTTAAATTCTAAAGTTTTTTCTTTAGGTTTAGGTAAATAGTTAAAAAATTATAACATCTAAGGCAGAGAAAGTGTTATTGTATGGAACAGAGTTGGTGGGAAATCTTACCTTTAGTTGTGTACTAAGGTACAGCGCTATGTTAGGAATCAGAAAGGCTGAGTTCTATATTTTTTGTTGAGCTGTATGACTTTGGATACATTGTTTGAGTTTCAGAGGCCTTAGTCCTTCTTGCAAAACTCAGGTACAGGAATGAGATTAGGGAAAGGCAGAGGATGGGTGATGGTGTTTGAGATAATTACAGACAAACCTTTGCTGAGTGCTTAATGTGCGTTAGGAACTTCGTATATCTTATGTCAGTAGATTCTCTTAACCCTAGGGAAAGCACTAGAGCTCAGAAAAGTTATTTACCCAGGGCCACACAGTTGGTGAGTGGAAAACCCCATATCTGTCTGATGTTACAGCTAGATTTTTCTTCTACACCACAGTGCCTCATCTAAAGTCCCTTCAAGCACTGAAGTTCTTTCACTTGAAGCTCTACTGTTTGGTTTCTTGACACATCAAATTACAGTGTTTCCTTTTATAGCTAGAAACTTCCAGGGTAAAATAATTCAAAGGCAACAAGAAAAATTTCTACCTTCTGAAATTGTCTCCATTGCTATATTAATGAGACTTTGCATGTGAAGTAGCTGTATAACCACAAAATATTATTATTATTAGATGAGCACAATTACTCTAGGCCTTTCAATCTGGAGTTGGACTTGTTTTATTTCAGAAACCTGCAAAAATCTGCATTCTTGTTTTTCATTTTCTGATTCCGCATAAATTATGTAGCCATTTCCTAGATCTGTGAAAACTGCTCTGGCAGGCATTGGGATAGTCAAAAGAAACCCACAGGCCAGATTGCAAAGTCTATTATGGGAGATATTGTGCATATCACCTTCTCTTGCCTAAAGTCAAGTAGTCACAGTATAATATAGGCAGGAATGAATGACAGTTGTATACCACTACAGGATGATAGTTCTCTAGTTTAGAGAAGGGGAAAAAACAGCTCTAATGTAGGAAAGGCAAAAATAGGCAATCCATCTGTTAAAAAAATCATCTTTCCTTTTTCAGCTCAGTGTCTCAGTATAGCATCCTAAGGGGTCTCTGGACAAAAGGCACTTCTACAGAGATAGATCTAATTGTACTTGCAATGCAAGGTTTTTTGTTTCTTTCTTTTGGCTTCTGCTACTCAGAAAAGGAGAATCCAAATGAAAGAGGGGGCAGGGTAGGAGAGAGACTTCTAGGAATTCCTGGACTCGTCAGAACACAAATCATTCTATGGAATGCAAATGACTTAACAGTAATACAGGGAAGCTTCCCAGAGCAAATTACAATCACATCACTGAGAATTAGCAATGGAAGATGACAGGCTTTATAAACTTTGAGATTTTGTTGGAGTGGAAGGCAGCTGTAGGGAGGGGAATCAAATGCCCTCAGGTAAAAAGCTAGAAAGGGTTTCTATGATTTATTTCACTTACACTATGTAAGTATGTAACTATGTGAATTTGTGACCAAATTAGCTTTTTAGAACAATAGTGATGATGGAGAGTTACATAACTTCTACCTGTTTATACAAATATGTCCTGTCTATATATACAGGTGTGTCTTCCACCATGATATTAAGAAGGACGTCATCCACACGAATACATAATAAATTGAACCTCAAATAATGTGGGCAAAGTTTTGCATTCAGAAATTTCCAACAAAACACACTAAACACACACACACACACACACACACACACACACACACACAAATCTTCAAGTTTAGATTTCCTGAACTCTGGCAAGGTATCAGACTGACCTGTAGTCCCATCCACATGCAAATTAAAGCCTCTGGGGCTAGGGCTTCAATGTCTGCTATTTACGCAATTTCTACAAGTTCTTTACCCAACCAATTTGAGAACCACTTCCCTATGTTGTAAACAGTGTACCTGAACTAAAGTGAAGGGTGTGGGCAGGAATAGCATGGGATACATTCATTCGCTGAAAAAAACGAATATTTATGAAAAGGGTCTCTAAGCATATATTATATCTAAGAAACCTTTGATATTTGGACAATTGATATATGAATGCATATGCTCCCTCTGACCACACATAAACAAGTAATTATTCAACTGCTTGCTATACTCAAGAAATGTCTGCCCATCTAGCACTCTGCTAGGCTCTGTGAGGAATACATGATAATTGGCAAGGGTGTTTACAAATCAATTTGGAAAATCATGACACAGACATAGAAATTAATTAGAGATTGATTATTTAAAGTAATACAGAGACAAATGGAAAGATATTATAGCCAGTAAGTATATGTTGCAGGAAAATGTCCAATTTAGGCATCAAGAACAATTTTGAAAGAATTTTAAAGAATTGTTGGAAGTCATTCTAAGTATAATGTAGGGAGATCACAAAGTCTGATGCAACACATTTTGTGACTCTGGCAAATCCAAATATAAACTACATGATTTAGCAAGTCATGCGATTTCCTTGAAACTCAGTTTTCTTATCTTATAATGGGGTTTGGACGAGACAGGTGGTACTCCATGGTGTGGCTGGGGTGGGGGAAATCAGTTTCCCAGGCCACATATAGGATTTCTGGAGATATTTCTGTTTGTCATACTTTGAGGAGAGGGATCTGCTAATGTCATGTAGTGGGTAGAGGTCAAGGATACTGCTAAACATCTTGCAATAAAAAGGACAGCCCCATACAACAGAGTTCTCTCTCCCAAAATGTCAAGGGTGCTGAGGCTGAGAAACTGGGCTAGATGAGCAAACAATTTCTCACAACTCTTAACACTTTGTGGTTCTTATATCATGATTTTCAATCATTAGAGGGCACAAGAATCACCTAGATATACTAGTAAAATGCAGATTCCTAGACTCCAACATACAAATATATTAATAGACTATGTTGTGTATGAGTAAGTAATCTGGAATTTTAACATGTACACTGTGATTCTATTGCATCTGAGTTCTTAAATAGATTGTATTTTGAGAAACCTTACTAAGACATACATTAACATTGAAGAAATCTAGTTTGATTCTTGAAAAACAACACCACTAGACATTATTTATTAAGTAGTTCATGAGTTATACTCACAAAAGTCCTTTGAGACTCACACAAGGTCTCTCCCTTTGTTAAAGGCATAGTAGGACTTGAATCCACCTAGTTCTAGCTGCAAAGTCCATGCTCTGGCCACTTGCAAATTGCCTCCTGAGAATGGAACAGATTTGGCAAGACAAACAAGCAGCAGATAAAGGAAGTGCATGGGGAAAAAAGAAGACTGGGCAATCTAGAAGAAAGTATCTCCATTGGGGATTGAAAACAAAAATGAATTGTTAAAGGTAAGATAAGAAATTTCAGAGGACCTTATATTTTAAAAATGAAGAATCTGAATTCAGTCTGGTAGGTTAGTGTTTTTCAGCCCTGGTTGCAGATTAGGATGGCCTGAGATCTTTAAAATACTACCGATGCCAGGGCTGCAACCCAAAAATTGTGACCTAATTGGTCTGGGGTGAGATGATGTGTCAGCAAAAGTCCTCAGGTGATTCAATATGGATCTAGACGCCCATGCGGAGCAGCTGTAACTCATAAGCAGGTGAGCGTATTGAAGAAATTGTTAACAAGATTAACCTGGTGGTAATGTATAACCTAGATTACAGCAGTGAATGGAGGAAAGGGATCAGGTAAGATGCTACCGTAGAAATCTAGGGATGTGGCAATAAAGACCCATACTAGAGAGATGGGTCAGGAATGGTGCTAGACTCAGGAGACCTCCCTCAGCTTCGCTGATGTTGTTTTCACTGGTCTATTGTATGTCATAAGAAAAGTCACTTAACTTGTCCTTGTCTGCATTTCCCACCAGTGCTAGAAAAGCTAACTTAGCCCTTGAACATATCACAGCATTATGAGATAATTAAAAGTATTTCAGAAAGTATAATGCACAGTATGTGTTTACTATATTATGAAAAAGGTGGCAGTAAAAGTGAAAAAAAAACATAGAGACATCTTAGACACATTTATACATTGTCATGGTGAGACTGATGACCAACTGAAACTGGAGAAGTGAGAAATAAATATGCTTCTAAATGTTCTCGAAGCCTGTGAAACAGGGAAGTTGGAAAAGGGGAATAATTCCTGAAGGAAATAACATGGGTATAGATAAGAAGTTCTCAGCTGGGTCAATTTTTTCCTCCAGGGGGCATCTGGCAATGCCTGGAGATGTTTTTGGTTGTCATAACTAGGAGAATGAGGGTTGTGCTACTGTCATCTGGTGGATAGAACCTGGGGATGCTGCTAAACATCCTATAGAGCACAGGATAGCCCCACAGAGTAAAGAATTATCTGGTACAATATGTCAGTAGTGCCAAGGTGGAGAAACCTAGCATAGATATTACAAACAGTTGGAAGGGACCAATATTCTTTATCATGTAAATACATGGATGAATAAAATGAAATTCAGAGATTGAATGACTTAGTTAAGGTCCCCAACGAGTGGAGGTCACAGTGACAGAACTGAAATCCAGCTTTCCTAACTTCTAGTCAGTGCTCTTTAGGGCGGCCCCGTTTGCCTACTCACCCAACTCAGTCCTAGCCCTGAGTCATCCAGTTTGAGATGCTTGGTACCCAGCTGGGAAGTCTGAGCCGAGGGCTAAGTACGAGGTTAGTGGTGGAGGTTTCCATCCTGGAGTAGCTGTAACAGACCTTTTATTTCCAAGTCACTTAAAGAAAATATAACAGAAGATGTAAACCAAGAAGTGCAGAGGAACCCAGAGGGCTCTTGGAGAGAAGGTCAGAAGTACCAGAATTGTTTTGACCCAGTGACTTTGAAATCAAATAAAAAGGAATGGCACACGCTGTGAAGTGCAGCATCGAAATCAAGCAGGATGAGGCTTCAAGAGGCCATTGGACTTTCTGGTGGAGGTCATGGTGACATTTGGAGAAAAAATTCCACAGAGTTGTTAGGAAAGCACGGGGATTTCTGAGAGGGAGAGGAGGAGCAATGAGGTGATGAAGATGTGCGGCTGGCATATTCCAAGAGTTTCCTCGTGAAAAGGAGAAAGTCAGGACCTACGGGACAGCAAGGTCAAGTCAAGGATTTAAGAAGGCAAGAGCTTCACCTGTGTTTGCTGAGAGCAGAGGGGATTTTGGCGGCGTTGGATAGACTTGGCGCAGACACACAAGCAAAGAAGGGCCGCGGCGATGCCGTTCTGTGCGCACTAGATGGCAGTAGCGGGGCCCTTTCGGCTCGGTTCGCGGTCCTATAAGGCGCTGCTTGTTTAAGTACATCGCATTTAGTTGAAGCTGCAGGGGAGTGAGGGAGAGGAGGATAGCAAGCAGGAAAGCGGGAGAGCTCTAGGGACGAGGGGGCTCGGTGTGTTTACACCAGGCACGGGCTACGAGCGTCCATCCCGGCCCCTGGCTCGCGCTCCCGAAGAGGAGAGCAAGGCTGTTCTGGGATCCGGCCGTCGTACGGCAAGAGGTTGTCTGTCCGGGTTGCCGGAGCCAGGAGAACCCAGAGGGAAACCGAGGGAAAGGAGCGGCGCGTTTTACTAGAGAGAGCGCGAGCGGAAGAGGCGAGAGCAGGAGCGCGCGAGGAGCGTCGAGCGCAGCGGAGACATGAGGACCTACTGGCTGCACAGCGTCTGGGTGCTGGGCTTTTTCCTGTCCCTCTTCTCATTGCAAGGTAGGGGGAGGATTCCCTGACCCCCTTGCGCCCCCTCCTCCCTGCCGCCGGGCTCCGGGGTGGTCGGTGGTGTAAGAAGCGCTCCGGTTCTGGATGGAACAGGGCTTATTTACAAGTCCTGCGGTGCGCTCCCTGCCCTGACAGCTCTGCGCCCCGGCTGGGTCCCGAGGCGTGCGGGAGTGTGCGGACAGACTTGCTGCAACATCGGTGTTGATGGGGAAATCCAAAGCCAGGGCTTGTGTGTGAGTGTGTGTGTGTGTGTGTGCGCGTGTGCGCGCGTGAACGGGGTCGGGATAGAGCGGCGTGGTGTGTGTGTGTGTGTCTTGGTGGGGTAGGGGCTTTTGCGCGAGGTGGCGGCGACGGAGCTGGGGTTGCTCCTCTGTAAACTCCAAGCGCCGCGGTGGTGTTCGCTGTCCCCGTGTCCCCGGTGCTGATATCACTGCATTCCTCCTCTTTCAGGAGGGAATTGGCATTAAGTTTAGGAGGAGGCTAGGTATCCGCTTGGCACCTGGTACTTGTATCTCTCTGCAAAATAGCCCCAACAGATTCTTCTGCCCGAGATGGAGGAGGGATGCGGGAGGGAAGGGAACGGTGAGTGGGGTGGGGGGAGGGGGACACGGGAGGGGGAGGAGAAGAGGGAGGGAGGGAGAGAGGGGAGAGAGAGGAAGAGCGAGAGCGAGCCAGCGAGCGAGAAAGCGAGAGAGAGAATGAATATGAGAATTCACGGGTTAATAGCTGTGCTGGTTCATAATGGTCAATGTGTTTCGTGCTTGCAGGACAAAATTGCTAGCGCTGGGTGTTTACTTTGAAGGGATTGTAGGTCTCTATATTTTGGGGAGGTTGTAAAATGAATTCATGAAGGTTAAGAATGAAAATACATACATAGTGTGAGCATTTCACTTACAAGCTGACACCCAGAGCCCTCACGTATGTTAAACATACCTATAATACAAGAAGTAATTCCAACATAAAAATATCTTGTCTTTTTAATCCTCCTTTCTCACTCTTTCTGCTCATGAGAGAGGCTTGCACAATTAGCCATAGAGAGTCTATGCTGTGTTGCTCTACCACTGACGGTTCCACTCCATCTTCATGTTCGGGCATTCTGCCATCATTAGGACATGCACCCGCTTACATCTCTCATGCTACTGAACACACTCCATTTACACACAATGTGCACGAGCACACACAAACACACATATACTCCCTCTCATGAACACTTGGCATGAAATGACCAGACTGGCAATCCTACTCCTGATTTTTTTCTGACAGCTGGTTGCTAATGTTACATTTGTGGGTTTCATTTTTCGTTGCTGGGGGATATTTTGTGTAGCTATAAAGCCCTCTTGCTAAATGAAAAGAGAATAGACTCCCTGGCTGTTTACTAGTTGAAGCATTGCAAGTGAATAAATACTATGGTGAAGTTATATTTTAAAATATGCTTAGGGGAACAGCTGGAACTCACCCATAACACAATTACAAGTTACAGGTTCTAAAAACTTCCTCATCTCAGAACTCACTGACCCATTCCTCTCCCATCTAGTTTGTGAGCTCTTGCAATACAGGATTCTTCTACTAAGCATGTCTGCATGAAAAATAGAATCCCAACCTACCTTTGGCTTTTTACGTTTTATTTCTTCACATTTTTTTCCTCCAAAGCTCACAGGACTTTCTGTGATTTCAGATATTGCTGCAATTCGGCTTTTTCGTACTGAGACATTAGCATCGTGACTGTACTATGCCAGCAGCAGAGGTTAATCCCTTTCCTTCCTATTCCATTTAACTCTAGGAATTTAGCTCTTCTGATAAAATGCTAAGATTGATGTCACGAATACGTGCTTCTCTTAAATTTGAGTAAAACTATGGGATATTCATTACTCAGCCATGGGGTCTCATGAGTGAAAGATACTTCTAAAGGATGAGGAAGGTGTAATGGAACACGAAACCAGGTAATTATATTTCAGGAGATCTTCTACTAAAAAAAATAAAGCCCTACAGTCTTTTTCAGTAATAACATAGTAAACTATAGTAACAATTCTATGAATTTTCTGGTCTCATTTGGGCAAAGCGGATAGCTTTTCCTCCCAGGGAATATTATTCTTTCTAAAGAGTTTTCAAGGTTTTGCTAAATAGAGTTTAGCACATTGTGGGAAGTGGCCTCAGTTCTCAAGCTTTGGGATCCCCCAGTGTGTGGCACACACTAGGCAGCAGTAATATTGAGTAATGGGATAGGAGAAGAAGGCAGTGCAGCTGGATGAGGCTAAGAAACATGGGGATCACTCACAAACAACTGCCACACACATTATCTCCTGCCATCATCATGGCAGGGCTTGAACTGCTTCCTGACAACATGCTCTCCTCTCCCTTGAACATATATACATGTGGACAGACATGTACACACTCCTCAGTGTCAGAGTATGTGGCCCTTTTAAATTGGCCCCATCCCTTGTTTACTATCTCCATTCTTCAGCACAGTTGCTTCTGCTGTTTCTTACTCTTAAGTTCATGGATTCACAGATGAATGCTGTTCTTGGTGTTCATTTTTAATTAGAATCCATTCGTTCAAGAAGGTTTAATGTAAGTATTTGAGGCTATGTGGTTCTGAGGTGGAGGGATATTTACAGAATGATTTGTGCTGGCCCCATGAGAAAAAGGCTATTTAGTCTAAGTCATTATTTTGTGACCATGGGCAAGTCAGGCATATATTCGTGAGGTTCGGTAATAATTATGTTCTGTTTTTCATGAATGATGTAATAATTATCATTATTTTGAAATAGATCATAAAAGATACATTAGTCAAGATATATTTACATGTGAATAAAAACTATAGTTTATTTTCTGGGGTTCTTTTTCCAAATATCCTAGAGTACTTTGATATAGTTGAGTGTATTCATCTATGCAATGCCCTTGTGATGTTGGTAGGGAGAACATCTAACCTTTTGTGCAATGATGAGATGGCAAGAAGGTTACATACTGGCCCAGCCAGGTTTTATCCTTGATACCCTGGCAACTGTAGTTTATATTAATGACGTCTCTGTTGATAAAGGGTCTGAGGTTTCCAGAAGAAAGTTTTTTAGATATTCATGATTGTACTAATATCATCACATTTACCTGTAAAAGCAAACACACACACACACACACAAACTAAAACAAAAACACTTTTCTCGGGACTCTCCATTTGTTCCCAGCTTAGTTTGAGGCCCTGCTTCATTGGCTTAGATCTGGCCAGGTCTGTGTGTCATCTGGCATCTGTCTCTTCTTTCTCGCGCTTCAGATCCAGAGCCAGAGAGCAGCCACCGCTTTGCTCTGAGGTTGGCTCTATTTTCTCCCTTTGGCATCTGAGATGGCAGTAGCCCTGTGCCTTTTCGGGACTGCAGAAGAGATGGATTCCACTTGGCGCATCCCACCCGCATCTCTCTGGTTCATCTGGGCATGAAGGTTTCCTTGGCTTCTGCCTGCAGCCATATTTGGGCTGCTTGGTGGCCAGGAGAAGAGAAGAATGTAGTAACACTGCAGCAGAGGCAGCTTAGCCAGCAAACCCCCAATCCCAACCCCAACCCCAGAGAGTGGGGGGTGCTGCCGCTGATTAGTGAGGGAGCAGCAGAAATGCCTAGGATGGGAATGTTCTGTCTAACTACTATGAGGCTTCCCTTAAGAGCTCTGTCTAAACTGTTCATAGTGGCACTCCCCAGCCTCCTCCGAATGGTTCCAGTGAAAACAAGTTGGTGAAATCTCTTTAGAGGTTTTTGACAGGTGCCTCTGGCAAAGAATACAAATGATACCCTTCAGGAAATATATTTTAGAGTCCAAGATGCATGTTGTTTTTAATATTAAGTGCAATAGCAAGTAATTAAAAGATCTTTTCAAGAGGCACTGTCTCCATCACCCAGGCTGGAGTGCAGTGGCATGATCATAGCTCGCTGTAACCTCAAGCTCCCTAGCTCAAAGGATCCTGCTACCTCAGCTTCCCAAGTAGCTTAGACTACAGGTACACACCACCATTCCCAGCTAATTTTGTTTTTTATTTTTCTTTTCTGTAGAAATGGAATCTTACTATGTTGCCCAGGCTGATCTTGAATTCATGGCCTCAAGAGATGCTCTGGCCTTGGCCTCTTAAAGCACTGGTATTACAGGTGTAAGCCACTGTGCCTGGCTTATTTCTAATTTGACTTGCCCACGTAATTTTAAAAGATTTAAAGCACCATCCATAAGGTATAGTTTTCTGCTAGGTAGGATTTTTGATGATATCTCCATTGTTTCCAGCAACATTGGTAACCTAGAACTGAGTCAGTGATGAACATTGACTACATGATGATGGCTGTCTGTTTAAGATACAGGAGAAACTTAGCTCCTTAAAAAAAAAAAAGGCCAGGCATGGTGGCTCATGCCTGTAATCCCGGCATTTTGGGAGGCTGAGGCCGGCAGATCATGAGGTCTGGAGTTCAAGACCAGCCTGGCCAATATGGTGAAACTCCATCTCTACTAAAAACACAAAAATCAGCCAGTCATGGTGGTGGACACCTGTAATCCCAGCTACTCGGGAAACTCAGGCAGGAAAATCACTTGAAACCAGAAGGTGGAGCTTGCAGTAAGCTGAGATCGTGGCACTACACTCCAGCCTGGGCAACAAGAGTGAAACTCCATCTCAAAAAAAAAAAAAAAAAAAATTGCATTCCAAATAAGTGTTTGACCCTACTTACTTAAAAATAGTACTAGGCCAGGCATGGTGGCTCATGCCTGTAATCCCAACACTTTGGGAGGCCAATGCAGAAGGATTACTTGAGCCCAGGAGTTCAAGATGAGCATTGGCAACATGGAAAGACCCTGTTTCTACAAAATAGAAAAAAATAGCCTGGCATGGTGATGTGCACCTGTAGTCTTAGCTATCTGGGAGGCTGAGGTGGGGGGACTTCAGGAGCCTAGGAAATTGAGGCTGCAGTGAACTGTTACCACATCATGGCACTCTAGCCTGTGAGACAAGAGTGAGATCCTTTCTCAAAATAATAACAGTAATAATAGTAACATTAACATTCTGAACAATATAGACTTTACCCTTTATTGAGTGTAGTCTAGATTTTATTGGTGGTAGACCAGACCTTGTCACAAGCTTTCAGTGATGATTATTACTTATAAAAAAAACCCCCAGCTCAAATTACCATGACTGCTGAAAACAATATATGATATATTGTTGTGGAAGTTATTTAGTATAGTTTATTAATCTAGAAAAGCACAGTACAGCCTGGAAGTAAAGCAATTGATGAGAAGTCTTTGGATTTCTTTTCTTATTTCATTTGATAACTGTCAACGTCAGAAGTCTATGACTCCTTTTACACGATTCGGGTCAGATCCTGAAGCCACAGTGTCTTCTAGCACATAAAAATATTTCTACCGTGAAGATCTTTTTAAATCATAGTTGCATACATAGTACATTTTTGTCACTGTATACCTCTCTACCCTCTCAAATATGCTTGGCATATTTGAAATGAGGACTACAGAAATATTTTTCTTAAGTGAATCTTCATTGTGTACCATTACCTCTCCACCACTTATGATTTTCTTGTATTCTCTATCTACTTAAAAGCCTTTATGCTGCCAACGTAAGCAGTGCTCATCTGGACACTTAGCTGGAAAGATCATCATGTGGAAGGAACACTGAGGTACACATTAGACAACTTAGACACTGGTCTTAAATTCACTCATAATTCCTGATCAAACATAGATAATACTCTTAGGGAGTCTCAGTTTCCTCATTTACTGGATTGGGATAATAGTGCCTGTCACATGTCATTATACATACTTTTAAAGTTAAAAAGCTTTAAGAAAATGCAATATTTGCTTCTGCCAGATGAAGTAAAGAGTAAAATTAAAAGGGATTATCTGGCTGCTTGCCACTAACTGAATAGAATTTACCAGTATTCATAGCTGTCTCTTTCTCCCTTCCTCCATCCTTTCTTTCTTTCTCTGGACTTGAGTAAAAGCCATATTGAGCTCCCAGTGCTAATTTCATGCTGAAAAAAGTTACCAGTATTGATACAGGGTTACATAAACTACCTCTGCCTTCTTGTTTTGCTCAAAGGGATAAAGCCAAACACAAAACAAAACAAAATGAAACATGTCCACCTTTAATTCTGTGCTAACACCCTTTGTTTGTTTTCCCTTTCATAAGATTATGACAGTCTCACTTAATATTTTAGCTTGCAGTATTGAGGAATTGCTGAAGGAAGGAAGAAATGTTAGGGGGACTAGATTCCAATTAACTTTGCCACTGTGGCTGTGTAACTCTGTGTGAATCACTGTTGTTTAGTAAATGAGAGTGAGAATCTCCAAGATTAATGAATCTCGCTAAGGATGTCAGCCGACCAGAACTCTGCTGCTCAAATAACCTTCATACCTTCTCTTCTATGTTTCTTCTCTCTTACTGTAGTGTGAAAAAAGTCAGAAACAAATAGGAAGTTATGCAAGGAAATATGCTGGCATTGTTGACATGTTGAATTAGCATTTGCCTTCCATTGACTATCAATTATATCAAGGACTTCTCTTGAGGAACTATTTATAGGGCCTTATTTCAAGTGTAGAATTGGTCACATTTAAGCCAACAATACAACTTAGTTTTTAAACTGAATGAACGCCAATTGTTTGATGAGGAAACAAGAATTTATATGAATGTCTTCCCTGATTCAGGGACCTGCCCTCTTTTCTCTCTTTTGGAAGGCAGTTGTGTACTCCCAAGATTGGGCAGGAAGAGAGGTTTATTTTTCTACCTCCTGTGCTATCGCCTTCCTCCAACCTGGCAGACCTAGCAGGTATATCCTACTCCCAGGAGGAGATATTTGTGATTCTATCTCCTAAGGAGAGAACAGCAAGCTGCTAGGAGGAAACCCAGAGTAGCTGCCTCTGACAAATTATCAGGGACATTCTGACTGGGTCGGTTGAGTCCAGACAGCCCACACGACCAGGTCAGCTTTCCACTGGGGATCCTCTCTGTACCCAGGAATGGAAAGAAACCGCCTGATGATTTCTGCCTCAAGTAACAGAGATAAGACAATTCTACTGACCTGATGCAAACCTGTGCCGGCATAACAGATGCAGGCTTGAAACTGCTCCTAGTAACAACCATGGTTTTGTTGCTGAAATTTTAATTTCCTATCTTTCCCATTAGGCAATAATGTGGTTTGTGATGAGGAAGGCAAACAGTGGGCATTCTGTGGGTTTAAAGTTATTTTTGTTTGTATGATAGGTGTAGTGTGATGAATGGGTAGTTATTTCAGCTAGCTGGGGTATATACAAGACATAGAATATAGGAAAGTGGGGGATATGCAAGAAAAACAACTAATAGACTTCTGTTTATTGTTTATTTTTTTCTTTCTTCCTTCCATAAGTATTTATTAAGCCTTAAGCAAACACATTCATAAACCTTGTAGCAAGGGAGACAGACACAAAAAAGATAATACATTAATTGCCACCATAATAATACCTAAAGAAGGAGAGTTTAGGGTACTATTACTATGAGATTATATTTTAGGGAGACTCTGTTTAGTCTGGGGAGTTAAGAAAGGCTTTGCTTAAGGAATTAACATGTAATTGGAGTTTAAATTATGAGTAGGCGTTAGCTATGTGCAGAGGCGGGTGGAGAGAGCTTTAACAGCAAAGAGAAGTCTTGCCAAGGCTTTAAGGTATGAAAGAGACCAACATAATCCAGGAACTGAAGGAACAGAAGGAGTGTAAGGACCAAAGAGGAAAGTGACAGAAGGTAAGTTTGGAGGAATTAAGTAAGCCCAACACTCACTGCAGGGCCTTTAGGGACATTGCAAGAATATGGGATTTAGTCCAAAGGGGAAATTGAGGGAAAGCATTGATGAGTTTTAAAGCAGGAAAGTGCCACCTGAAGTAGGAGTTTTTAGAAGAGGACTCTGGCTGCAGTGTGAGAAAAGGATGAGTGATTGGGAAGAAGCTAATTCAGAGACTTTCACTATGTGACAAGAAAGAAAATGTTGGTTTAGACTAAGATTGTGGCATTGGAGGTGAGGCCACAGAAGAGAGATTCAGGGCTTAGTTCACAGAGGATCTCTTGCATGTAGGTGTGTAAACCACCATTGCAGGTTAGACAGGGGATACAAGCTTTATGGTTTAAAGCGGCTGTGCATAGATTTGCCTATCACCTATTACCTACTATTACCAACAACTCCGTGAGGTGATATTCTATAGTTTCCACTCTTGTGCTGAGTAAAGAGGCTTAACGCAAGTAAAACTGAGCTTGGCTTTGAATGAATCCTGGGCCTCTGTCTCCAAATGCAGGTTCTTTTCCTTATATCATGCTGCCAACCCTAAGCAATAGTATAAAAGAGAATGACTTACAGAATTAAAAGAAAAGTCATG
This sequence comes from Theropithecus gelada, assembly GCF_003255815.1. NCBI lineage: Eukaryota > Metazoa > Chordata > Mammalia > Primates > Cercopithecidae > Theropithecus > Theropithecus gelada. The sequence continues at coordinate 37,922,967 of NC_037669.1, read as the reverse complement.
TTTGACTAACCACCTATGTGGCCTTGGGCAAGTTACTCTCTGATTCTGGAAATAATCTCTAAGGTGTCTTTGAGCTCAAAAAATTAGATGAGTCTATGATTTTATTCCAATTGGGGAGAAGTGTAGTCTTAATTAGCAAAACGGCTGAATTAAATACTATTTTTAAAGAAATACCATTTTATTACATTCAAATACATACAAAAAGACTAATTCCCAACAAAATCTTTTCAAGGAGTTCTTGCTGACCTAATTTTATAGCCAGATTTTAAAAAGCCAAACTTAAAAAAAAATTGGTAGCAGCACCATTTGTTTATAATTAAGTCAATAAAATCATATTATCAGCTCTTTTCTGGTACATATTAAACCTTATTTCCATAAAAATTTATACCACTGGACATTTGAGCTTAATTCAGTATGAAATTTTTGAGTGTCTAGTATTCTTAAGAAATAGTTTCCTAAGATCTATAGATGAAGTGTGATAAAGTATAAAGCAGAATTTTCAGAAAATGAATTGAGAGAAATCAGGAGATGGGAATGTAGTATGGACATGGACTTAACGCCTAGTATTGAAGGATAGGAGAATTTATAGGGGGAAGAAAAAGATGAAGTATATTTCCATTGGGAAAAATAGCATGAACAAAGGACAGAGAAAATAATGTTCATTCTGTATATGAGGTATAGTATAGACTCTGGCCTGAGTGGAGTTAAAGGTTTATACTGGGAAGTATTGCCAAGGAAGCCTGGAGACACAAGGTGAACCTTGGATGCCAGGCTGAACCATTTGTTCTTCATCCTGAAAGAAATAAAGGGCCATTGATTGGTCCAGGAAGGAAGTGACATAAAGGAAATGTTGCTTCTGGAAGACTAATTCAATGCCAAGATACCATTTGCATACATAATACAGAGTCAAATTCAAGCCTTGCCTGTGTTCCTTGGAAATTCCAAGTTATATAGATTTTTTTTTGGATAAAATCTGCAAATATGTAAATATGTGAGAAGGTAATTTTTAAAGTCAGTAGGGTCATGCAATGAGTGTAAGTATTCCTGTCATATTTTGAAAACAAACACACACACAGATGTGGGTGTGGCTTGTACGATAACTTTGACATGTGGGATCTGTGAAAGATTTAGGTATATATGATATTAAGAAGATGATAAGGAGTTATGTATGTGTGTGTGTGTATATGTTATATATACAATGTAGTATATGATGAATAGGTAGAGTGAGGATAGCTTTTCCTAGATTGCTGAGTTTTCGATGTAGACCATCTGTTTAGTTCTGTTCTTGTATAATATATGGTGAGAAAATATTGTTAAATAAACCTTGGCAACACTGAAGGAACGTTGAAGTACTTCCCATTGCATTCTGAAGCAAAGCTTGCTTTTTTTATATTCTTAGAATGAGTGAAGAAGCTAGGGTTTTCCGTGGTATGGTTTAAAAAATCGTTTGTATTTTTAAATATTTCTCACTACAAATTAATGTGTTCATTATAGCAAAATGAGAAAACACAGAAAAGCACAAGGAAGAAAATGAAAAATTAATCAGTTTCTCAATACCACAAAAGCTTCTATTACATGTTTTTGTTGTATACCATTCCAGATTCTCCCCCGCAAAAGATATATTCATAAGTTACAAAATTAGGATTATGATTTACATATATCTTATGGTTTACTTTTTTCTTTCAATAGCACATTATGAAATTTTTTTCTCTATTATTAAATATTCACCTACCATATTTCTGTTTATGGTTGCCTAGTGTCTCATGTCATAATTTATTCATCAATGCTCTATTTTTGAATATCATTTTTGGTGAGTGCTTTTATATTTTTAAAATAGGAAGATATTACATGATGGCATACACAATTAATTTGTTCTTGCTTCATGATCATAGTGGTTTTAAACAACCTTAGGATATTGGCCAGCAAATTAATACAGTGTTATTTCATCTTATAGAACCCATGTTGGTTTTTCTCCAATAGCTTACGTTTGGTTGCCAGTTCAGTGCTACATCCATGTTAATAGATCCCATGATCTTTTCATAACTACCTATATGCTCACAACAATTTACACTTTGTGAAGTATTTTCAGATACACTAACTTATTTGGATCCCAAGAATATTCTGTGGGGAAGAAAGTAAGCTAAAAGTATTGAACACCTGCAATATGATAACTGCATGTAAAACATCTAGTACAATGCCTGGCAATGTAGAGACAACTCTAAAAATATTAGATATTGCTATTTGACAGTCACAATTGTTATTTCCTTAAATTCGTATTTTTATTTATTTTGTATTGGTTAGGGATTATTATACCCCTTTAATAATGAGGAAACTGAGACTTTAGAAGTTTCAGTAATTTAAGTGAGATACAATGCTAGATGGTGGAATAGCAAGATACGATCTTTTCCTTTCCAGCCCAGTGTTCCTTCTTTACTGCGCTGCTTCTGACTGGGGCTGAGCATCATATGTTTAATGCTTTTCACTGAGATTTGACTTCATTATGAGAGAAAGTTTCACTTGGCTTCTCTTCGATGACTGGTTGTGGGAAAATCTTTCTGACAAATCTCAAATTATCTAGAATGTGGCAGTTTAAAAGCACATCTACATTGATCTACAATCTCAAGGTCCCACCTTTGTGTTACTTTTAGAATTTGTAGATGGATGTTATCCAGCAAGGATGACTCATCTACATTTGGTTTGTCAATTTGTTTTCAAAGATCATATGTATATAGCATCCTTTGATCTTACTTTCCCTTTAAAATATGAAACTGATAATGACCTTGAAAAAGACTGAGGCAAAAAATATAGTTTCCTAAGTTTTACCTTTGTACCCTGAGTATGCATTTCACCCTTGTGGCCAGAGAATCTGGGGGATTCTCACCTGATCCCCTCCCTCCCTTTGCTGCACTTAAGGAAAAAAATAACTATTGGATACTAGGCTTAGGACATAGGTGACAAAATAATTTTTACAACAAACTCCCATGGCATGAGTTTACCTGTAGAACAACCTGCACATGTACCCCTGAACCTAAAATATATTTTTTAAAAACAATAACTTTTATTAGGCTCTTTAAACTGTCATGTGTACCACTTCCACATTTATTTTGGGACTCAAGCTTTATTTGAAGTATTTTGTGGCCCTCCTTGTTTCTTTTTTTAATATGTATATTCTGTATTTTTTATGTTTTCCCTTTGCCTTGGAATACCTCTTGTAGTTTACGTATTGGTAATAAATGACATTTTACAAGCTTTGTCTTTATTTTTTTCCCGAAACCCACATTTACTCAAGGCTTGAAGTTTTTAAGACCTTTAAGTTATCTAGTGCATTATATATATTTATTTGTAGTTTTTCTTTACTAATGATGTCATTTTGTCACTGTTCCCTTTTCTAAAATTAAATAACATGTTTGATTGATTTCTTTGGATTTCCCTCTACCACCAGGATGTGGGGTTGAATTTTGTTACACACAGCTAATTTCTGCAGCTACTTTTGTCAGACTCCTGTCTCCCCAGGCCCCACTTTCTAATTCATGCTGCAAATGTCTATCATAGGGAGCAGTTATAAACACCTTTTTATCGATCATTAAAAAAAGCATTCTAGTGTTTGTTTTTTGCTTCTAGTTTTCATTACATAATAAAGAAGCCTCATTGTTAATATCTGCTTTTGGTGTCAGTTTTAAGGAAATCTAGTTTCATATCATAATAAGGGGAATTATTGTCTCTCTCAGTTCCAACATGTTAATTTGGGTATAGAATTTCAGCCACAAGCATCCCATGAAAATAATGTATCTGTACTTTTAACAGTAGTGTACTTCATCTTCTTATTTCAAATGCTCTATCTCCTTCTGTCCATTACTTCCTCTTACCCAAGCAATTATGAGCATTTTTAAATATGTCTTAATTTCTTCCTTCCCATTGCCACCACTCTAAATGTGTAGATACTGTTTTCTCCAGTTTTAAGCAATTGCTACCGACCCCTAACTAGGCTCATAGAAATTGGTTTTCTATATTGAGACAGAGCGACCCTTAATATTCTTTCACCAACACATAAGTCAGCATCATGTTTGGGAAAAAACTGAACAGCCAGACTCAAAGTGAGCTCTGTCACACAGGTTATTTAGGAAAGTCACTTAACATCTCCTGGGTTTAATTTCATCATGTGCAATGAAGGGATTGGAGGAGGTTATAAGAAGTCATTTTCAGTGCTCAATTTTTTAGTGTACTTCAAATATATCCAAGGCTTGGCAGTATTCTTTATATAGTGCTTGTATACGTTGAAAGCAATGTAAATTTTAATTCATAACCCAAAGTATGCTAATTTCAAAGATCTCATCACTTGCTAAGGTACACTGAAGCCTATCACTAAACAATGGCATCAAAATCACATGAGGGTAACACAATTATCTACAGATATATCTAGTCCCGTTACCAGTTACTCCTATGCTCATTTGAGTTAAACACCCTGCAATGTATATAGCTGTCCAAAAAAGGAGTGAGCAGGTGAGAATATGAATGCTTTAATGGAATACATTATACCTTTATGGCTTTTTCAAAGGTTAGCCATAATAATAATAAACAATGTTTTCTTTGGTTCTATACCCAAATTTAGGATCCCTCTAATCTCTTTCAAATCCCTCCTTTGTAAAATAGGAGATGCCCAGAGCAGATAGGACTAAGAAATTTCATATTATATAATATTCCAAATTCATTATTATGACTCAAGGAGATCATTATTCTTAAAAATTATGTGGCTTAGTTTTTCTCAATAGAAAAAAGAGTTCAGTGATTTGTTTCTGAACACGGCAGAAGGAATGTCATGGAACATACTCTGTGTGTGCTCCCTCCTGTAGTCATCTTAACTATCATATGTTGTCCTATGCCTTGTTCCCGTCAGTGGTTTCCAAGTCTCCCGTGTTTAGAGCTCTTCAGTTGCTCCGAGTCGTGTTGAAACCATACATGTTCCAATAATTGATCACCTTGTTGAAATAGGCTAAGTACTCTTTACTGCAGTTTGAGCTATGTTTTGTGATTATACCAAATGCTCTCTTAACCTTTCAGTATCCTCTGTTCAGTTTTTTAAAACTCATTTCTTATTAATGTGCCCCCCTCCCCAAACTGCCAACAACTCTCAAGCACCTGAGAGATTCAAATATGATTTTATGGAGTTGGGTCAGAGAGCATTTCATTCATCATCAAAATTACAGCTGTTTCCCCCAACAATGATGCCCCTGAAATCTTCATTTTTTAAATAATCAGCTTTTTCAAATGAAATCTTTCTTTTAGAGATAGATTTATTCCTATATAGCTTTTCAGTTACTCATGTAAATAGGCTCCTCCAAAAGTCCCACAACCGAGTACCAACACATTTTATAGTATGTAGTAATATAGTGAGATATCTTAAAAATGATTTCTGACACAAACGGAGACCCCAGAATTTGTCTTTTCATAGATGAAAGCAGATAGTATCATTTTCCTATCACCTTTGATTTCTATTTAGAAATTCACTCTTCATCCCCAAGTGAAAAAAAAAATGTTTAGGAATGGTCTCATCATATTGGCCTCTCAAAACCAGCTCAGAATTCTAATAGCACAACACTAGTCTACTTGGAAAACAGTTGGTGGGGATGGAGTAACAGACTGTGAACAGAGGCTTCATGGCATCCAAAAGTCATGGAGGCTAAGCTCCATTGAAAGATTCTGCAAGCCATGGCTGTAGCAGTTTTAAAATAATACTATTACAAATACTTACACAGTGGGTCAAACTGATTCACCTATTCTTATACTATTATTGTTAGTATGTTACAGGTGAAGAAAATGAAGTACTGGCAGTTTAAGCTGTCTAAGGCAACACAGCTAAAGTGGCAGAGCTGAGTTTTCAACCTAGGTAGTCTGGCTCAAGAATCAACAGACTTAACCATTATGTGACACTGCTTCTACATAAAGAGCAGCATTTATATGAACGTAATTTTGTAAAGATAAATATGGATTGCCTATCCATCTTTCCAAGTATCCCCGTTTATATAACCATTATCCCTTAGTGAAGGTTCTAAGAGATCTTCAGTATTTCTGGATTTTTCATTCATGGCTCTAAATAGCCTTTGTGTACTGAGTTAACTAACACACCTTCTCTGGTGTTTGCTCTGGTTTAAATGAGCTCCATTAGATGTAATAGGCGGGATAGAATGATGATGATAATGACAATGAGGATAGGGATGGCTATGGTACTGCTGCTGCTGGTGCAGTGTAGTTGTATAGCCCCCACAAACAAGGCAGGCAACATTTACAGAGCAAAACTCTGGGGAGAGGCAGGTTTTTAATACAAGGGTTCACCTTTTAATACCAGCTGCTATAGGAGAGGGATTGTTTGACACTGTGAGAGAGAGAGAAAAGTTATACACACACGCGTGTGTCTGTATATATATCTGTGTGTGTATATATATACACACATATATGTGTCTGTATATGTGTGAATATATGTATACATATATGTACACAGTGTATATATATACACCATACACATGGTATATAACACATATATTATGTATACATATAGCTCTCTTGAGTAAATATATATATTTACTATGTATATATACACACCTTATTCAAAATATTTTGTGTGTATTTGCGTGTATATATAATCTTTTGAATAAATAAGGTCAGTCTTCCAGGCAGCATCCAGCCCAGCAGATACTCTTTTCTTTCGTGAATCCCAGTAATTGTCTAAAATTTTCCATTCATATTAAGAAAGTGGTTTCAAATGCCATTGTGAAAGAAAGCATCTATTTAATATATTTGCTATACTGCAGAGGGCAATTGCAAAATGTGATTTTCTTAGATGCTGTTTACTGCAGATTAGATTTGATATATTATTTGGGTTAGGATATAAAGACTTCTGAAGTGAGAAGAAATTAGTGAAGTTGGAAATTTTGGATATTAATGCCAGAACAGTCTCATTTGTAGAATAGGGCTAATGTGCCTACCTCACAGGGTCCTTTTGAAGATTGGTTGACATAACATTATTTGAAACACTTCAAAGCACTATATAAATATAGACTCTAATTATCATTAAATATATGTATCATTTTAATACAATATTCCTTTAGTAGTATTTTCCTTTAAAATTTTCAGTTTGTGATCCTTTACCTTGAGGACGTTGCTAACAATAATTATTGTCCTTTAATTCAACTAGAGACTGATGTGTAACCTTTACTTGCTTTTCCAAATAAAGATGCGATTGGTTGTTTACAGCACTGTCAATGTTTATTCAAGTCTGCCTCTTAGATTCTATGTCTCTCCAAGCCTCTGCTTTGAAGGCTTTTCTTTCTTAGAGCCTTGTAAACAAGACTTGCCTGCCTGTCAGTGTTTTTTCCCCCAGCAATCCACAGCTCTGTCACTATATTTGAAGTTTGGCTTCAGTGGATCTTTGAAGACTGACTTCATGCTCCCTGCTTGCATAGGTCCCACTCCACCTCATCACATAGCTGCTGCACAGGAATCTTGCTGTCAGTCTATCTCTGCACATGCCCTGCCTGGTCAAGCTGCATGGCTGGAAGCATCCCTTGCAGGCTGATGCCACTGTCTTGCAGACAAAATATCAACAAATTGGAGCAGTTAGGAAGTTGCTGCCATCTGAAGTAAATGATCTTGGTGGCACCTGGAAGGTAAAGTTGTGCTATAGCAGAGAGAAGCCTTTCTCTTTGGGCTGGAGTTGACTTTTTTTTTTTCTGCAACAACTTCTGATGAATTTCTGGTGGTGAACTGGCTGGCTGCTTCCCCTCATGCCAGGGTGAGATTCTGTTTTTTCTTCTGGTAAATCTTTAATAATGATGTTTTATTTCTCCAGGTCTGTGGCCTACAGATATTTTTTTTCTTCAACATCTCATTTCCTCTTCTCATCTTCAGATGAGCTTTAACCTTACCTTTAATTCCGTAAGGAGGACTTCACTTACCTGTCAGCTAATTTTTCCAACTCCAAACAGGCTGCACTCCATCAGAACACAAGTGCTGTTTTTGACAATTTTGACAGTAAGAAACACCTCCTTATTAGCTAAGCGGTTGCAGTTAGATCCTGCAATTGTCTCCCTTTCAGAATTGCATCAGGTGTATTGCCACAGAGATAGTACCACTTCCAGAGGACGACAGCTTATTATAGATGGCTAGTGTGTGAAACTATTGGGTCACATTTTTTGGAGTAATCTAGAAGCCCTATAGCTGCGCTTCTCAAAGGGTAGACCCTTGGCTGACTGCAGGGGCATCATCTGGAATCTGTTACAAATTCAAATTATCAGACTGTATCCAAAGCCAGTAAAATCAGAAACTCTGGAAAAATAAGATGAGTAATCTGGCTTAATAAGCCTTCAAGGTGATTCTGATAAACACCAACATTAGAGAACCATTGCCCTATGGGATGAGGCAAAATGGAACCTTAATTAGCTTATGGTGGTGGTGTTAAATGAATACTATCTATGCTAGATGCTTATATATCTAAGAGCAAATGTGAAGAAAGTCAGTGTAGAAGAATATACTCATTTTTGTCACTCCATAGTCCGGATGTTGAATGTTTTCTAGCTGATAGAAATGATGTATTTTTCTCTATCACAGAAATTTGAGAGAAAAGTAACACTAATTCCTAGAACAAATGTCCCTGCAATATACAAGAGGCTGAAAACAGTGGCATTGTGTGTCTCATCCATGCTTCAAGGGAGTTTCTGGTCAATAGGCAGCCCTTGATCCTCATAGTCACTCATAACTGAGGCTACTGATGTTCCTGGTAACTTTAACATGTGACTTAGAAGTTTGTCCTAGGAATCTGTATATCAGAATGAGCAAACAGAGGTCAGTTTTATGCTAAATCCTGGTAGTACTATACCTTATTTCTGGTTGCATTCAACTGGTTAAACTAAATCACATGGTTAAACCTCAAAGCCATGAACACTAGGAAATGTGGGCCAGCTGTGTTCCAGGAAGAAGACGGAACACACTGGTAAATAGCAGTCTCTGTCACAAGTAACACCTGTTTTCCATGTAACCCTTTTGATGTTCTCATTAGAGAATTTTACTTACAAATTATAGATATTTTTGTATCAGAAATCCAGAATAATAGTTCTTATTATGTTATACTCTCCAATATGGCTGTGCTTTCTATGTGACACAGAAGCCAAGGTGTTCCTCGACAGAAAGGTAGTGGAGACTTTCAAAAGCAGAACATGTATCACTGAGTTAGTGTTCAGCCCGCTCTATATGTCTTAATTTGGCCTCCTGGTACCTGGTTTCTGACGCCTGAACATTGAATTGAATTTATATGTATCATAGCACACCTTAAAGCTCATTTCCTGTTATCAAAGATTTAATACTCAGAAATCTCAAATTTTCTAAACTCTAAAAATTGGAGTAAGAGTTGAGAGACCTGGGGAGCTTTGTGCTCATCAAATAGGTACCCTGCCTCTCTGAATAGGTATTCCTTTTTCTGTAAAATGGTAGAGTTAGACTAGATAATTTTGATGGTTTCTTCTGGTGCTAAGATGCTGTAATAGAATGAAATTGCTTACATATGATGTATCTGAAATTGTTTGTCCATAAACTTTACTAAGTACCAACTATGTCCAAGATATCGCACTAAGTGCTAGGTAAACATTGGACAAAACTTCTGCCCTCGAGAAGCTCATGATCTATTTGTAAAGTAGATAAATATAATAGCAGATAACTATTAAGTAATGCAATATCTAAGTTTATTTATGAGTTTAAAATCTGATATAGTGAAATTTAAAAATATCAGTATTTGGAGAAATTAAAGATATCCATTAATGAAAATATTGAAGTTATTTTGTCCTTGGTTATCTTTCACGTATCCTTTACTTACTAAAAGTGATTGACTCCCACAAGTTACCAGTATATGTAACACAGAAATCCAATGTTCTTTTTCTTAAAACACCAGTATGTTGAATAATTATTATTGAATAAATTCTATAATGCTATTTTTAAAAAATAAACTCTAAACTGATTTCAATGAAGTTCAGGTACTCCATTTGGCTGAATTTTAACTGGCAACATGAAAAAAGAAAATTTGGAAGACGCTCAAATAGGATTGATAGAGGTTCATTTTGTGTCATATTTTCTGCTTTATATGAATGTTGATATGTTCTCAGAATAAATTTATAACTGCAATAGAAAATGGAATGACTATTGATTATTTTTTAGTTACCCAAACTAATTGTCATATAAAGCTTTGTAAATCTTCTAAAATGAGGATGGGTGTAAATTAAAAACGAATTAAAGCAGAGGCTTATATAGACACTATCTCCCCTTCAATGGGTTATGTATTTTTGTTGTGTCTTAGGAAGGTATCTGTTGATCTCCCCACCCAAAACTCCTTCCAAATGAACAAAAGCCTACACACAAAAATTATTTCAATTGCTAATAGCCAGTTTATATTTTTCAAAAGTAAATACTTTCTTTTTTTGAAAAGTAAATATAACTGTTTTAACAAAGTAAGATTTAAAAAAAAGAAAGAAAACTTGGAAAAAAGTGCCATGCAGAGACAACAGGGCTGATCCATCTGTTATCTGCAGCTTCTATCCTTACTGTTAACAAGCCTTTTATCTTTGAAGACGCTAAACATCTGGGATCTAAGCACTGACACCTATTAGTTACAGCGATTTCCTTTTACCTTTCTAAACTATCGGATAGATAAACCTCCAGGAATCCTACAAAATTAGGCCCTTAATTGACCAAACGAATGTCTGTCTCTCTTTTTCAATCTAAATCAAAAAGGAATTTGCTCCTAGGAGATGAGATGATGTACAGTGGAAAAAATATTTCAGCTGCAACTCCACTGGCAACCGTCAATGTGACCTTATAATCTCCCCCCAATTTATTTTCAAAACAGCTGCCAAAGTGATCTTTCTAAAACCCATCTATCCTGCCTTCTCTAAAAAAGAGAAAAATCTCTGAAAAGATAGGAGGTTAAAGTCAGCACTCTCAGGTTTGATATGTGAGGCCCCTTCTCTTTCTTGTGTCTTTTTCTCCCGACTCTTTCCTACGCCCTTTAAACTGTAGACATTATGAAGAGGTGCCATTCCACTGGCAGGGCCTGCTCTGTCATCTTAGTTTTGAAGTCCTTACGTTTGCCGCCTGTTCTGGTGAGAAATGTGTTGTCTAAGACGCACTTCAATAGTACCACTGACTTCCATGTACCCTCCAGGCCCAATCAATCCCTTTGTTGATTAACTGAGCAAACATTCATTGAGCTCTTGTTATACACTAGGAGCTGTTCTGTACATTGGGTAGTAAACAAAGCCCTTATTTTCTCTGTGCATCTCACCATAAAAGGTAGTGGGATAGTCAAGTAAGCAAATAAGATTATTTGCAGCTAAATGAAGAAAAACAGGATGATGAGTGCATATGGTTATACGAGACTCACCACATTGAGCTCTCCTGGAATTCAGCAGTCATGTGCTCATCATTCTTCCCACATTCTTCCTGCCCCAATTTCAACATGGTGTGTGATACACTTCCCTCATGGAATACAACTGGATGAATGAATGAATGGTTAACCTCTTAGTTATTTAAGCCACAGTTTCTTCATCTGAAAAACTAAGGAATTGAGGTGAGTACTAAAGTCCCATTACTTTTGGGATTTTAGATGTAGATATTCTAATTTTCTGATATGTCATTTAATTATGATATTCTAACATAAAAATATGTGAATATTATTTTGATATTTATTGTACAGAGTACTAAGTCACAAGTAAAGTTCATAGGATCTTTAAAATACTTTTTAAAAACAAGATGGCAGCTGAATAGGTATCAGAAGACTATTTTTGGCGATTTTGTGGAGTGACTTCTTCAGATTTACTGGTAACACCTACTATGTAAGTCTTTTGAAACCTATTTGTGAAACATTTTGAATCCCATGTGACTTATTAAAAACTAAATGAACTAGAAATTATAATTTATATTCAATGTAAATATTAGAATTTAACATATTTAAAAAATTTTTTATTCATTTATAAAACCAAATTCAATTAAATAACTGGGTAAAGTTATTTTTATAAAGATGCATTAAATTGCATATTCATTAAAATCATTTATACATTTTGAATACAAAGAGAAAAATAGAAAGAAAGAGATAGCAAAATGGCAGCAGAAATTAATTAACTGAAAACAGAAGGAGTATAGAAAATCCTTGGATAAAATCAGCAATAATAGACATGTCTGGCAATTTCAATAAAAAATAGAAAATAAAATATGCAAAATCATGAATAATAAAGGGACTATAATTATTGATATGGAGATTAAAAACTACATAAAATTACTTTGTGAAGGCCATTTTGATGCATTTGAAAATCTTGACACGTCGAATAAATTTCTTAGAAAAATATAATTATAAAAATTTAAATATTGAATTAATACCTATTGAAAAATAGAAAATAAAGTACCACAGAATTATCCTTTAAAAGGCTCTTGCCCTGCATGGTTTTATAGGCAGATTACATGAAAATGCAAAAGTGAAGTTAATTCTCATATTAACATTTTTTAAGCCCAGAAAAATAAAATTTTAGAAAAATCAAAGACCCCCTAACCTACTGTAATGAACCTACGTAACCATAATACCGAAACTTTACTGCCTGATTTCAGTTATATGTGGAATCTTAGAATGTTAAGCTCTAAGAAGCAGAGAGGAGAATGGCTATTACGAGGGGCTGTGGTTGCAGTTAGGAGAGCTGGGGAGAAATGCATCAAAAGATACAAGATGTCAGTAAGGTAAGAGGAATGATTTCCAGAAGTTTATCATACAATATGATGACTACAGTTAATAAAAATGCATTGTAATCTTGAAATTACTAAGACAGTACATTTTAAATGTTCTCACTACAAAAACTGACCAGTATGTGAAATAGGCTTATGCTGATAAATTTGATTTAGCCATTCCAGCACATTTACATATTTCAAAGCATCTTGTTGTACATGATAATTATATGCAATTTGTATTTGTCAATTAAAGTAAATAAACAAAATAGCAAGTAAATAGACAAAGAATATCACAGAGATACAAAACTCTTAAATAAAAGAACAAATCAATTTCATCAATACATAAATATAATGTATATTATTAAAGATGAGCTTATTCTAGGCATGCATAATTTAATACAGATAATTGTCTTATATAATTATTCAGTCAAATAATAAAATCTGTATGTTCACCTCAACAAATCTCCAAAAGGATGTTTGATGCCATTTAAACTATGTTATTGTTAAAATCTTATGGGTTAAAGAAAATCAATAGATAACATTGCTATTTAAAATGAGAACCTAGGAGCAATTTTATTAAATGAGAAACAAGCTGCAGATGGCTGCTATGAGAAACTTTTTGTTTGGTGTATTTCAGGAAATGAAGTAAGGCATGAAGTTTAGTGAACTGGAAAGAAAGAGACAAAAATTATTTTTATTTATCTAAAAGCTGATCTAAGAATATCTACAACAATAACAGCAACACCAAGGCATCACTTGAACTCATAATAAAAATGTTTAGATGTTTGACTTTTATCAGTTAAATATTTAAAAATCAATATTTTCAGTTTTACAAGATGAAAAGGTTTGTGGAGATGGATGGTGGTGATGATTGTACAACATTATTAATATATATTTACTACTACTGAATAGTACACTTAAAACTGGTTAAGATGGTGAACTTTATATGTGTATTTTACCACAAAAATGTTGGGGAAAAAAATCAATAATTTCTCCACATAACAAAAAAAACGATAAAAAATACAAAGAAAAATAAAATATATCTTTGAGTATGGCAACGGACTTTAAATAGAATTCCATAATTTCTATGAAAAAATTTTCCCAGCACTTCATTAGGCCAAGGTGGGTAGATCATGAGGTCAAGATATTGAGACCATCCTGGACAACATGGTGAAACCCTATCTCCACTAAAAATACAAAAATTAGCTGGGCATGGTGGCACGTGCCTATAGTCCCAGCTACTCCGGAGGCTGAGTCCGGAGAATCACTTGAACCCAGGAGGCGGAAGTTGCAGTGAGCCAAGATGGTGCCGTTGCACTCCAGCCTGCAGCCTGGCGGACAGAGCAAGACTCCATCTCAAAAAAAAAAAAAAGAATTACAAGACACAGTGGATGACATGTCTTTTCATTTTTATAACTGTTGCCATACCATTATTTCATTAATATTATAAATATATCAGCTCTTTCCAGCTTAATTTACAAATATTACTCCTTTTCCAACCAAATTCACAAATAGTTTCTGGAACTTTTCATAATTATTCTAAAGTTAAATTAATGGTTTGGAGTAATGAAATAACATAACAATTGCGTAGTACTTAACATGTAATAGGTAACCTCCTATGCTCTAGGTATATTAACTCACTCATTCCTCACCAAAATTCTATGATATAGATTCAGTTGTCCTGTCCCTCCGTTTCCTTGGGGATTGATTCCAGAACCTCTCACCCCCAGTCTAAAATCTGTGGGTACTCAAATTCCTTATATAAAATCGTGTTTTATTTGCATAAAATCTATGTACGTCCTTCCATATAATTTAAAACATCTCTAGATTACTTATGATACCTAATACAATGTAAGTGTTTGTCAACTGTCATTATATTGTATTATTTACTTGTATTATTTTCATTGTGTTTTTTTTCTGAAAATTTTCAGGTGCATTTGTCTGAATCTGTGGAGGTGGAACTGCTGATACGCAGGGCCAATTGTACCATCATTAATCCCCATTTGCAGTTAAGGAAAGTGGGCATTCTCTGATTTGCCCAAAATTACATAACTAATAAATTCCGACCTGTTGACGCCTGTATGAACACAGGCATTCTTGACTCCAGGGTTCATGTTCTTAACCTCATTATTCTGTAATTCCTTACAAAATAACAACAACAATAACAAAAATATTGTTGGTAGTAGTTGTAGTAGTAATAGTAATATATATAATAGCACTGTAGTCTGGCATAAAAATCTATAGCTAGGCCATTGAGAAAGAAATATAGCTCATCTATTAACAGATTCTGTGATGTGTAAGGATGAATTATTTGATACAGGTGGCATTACAAATGAATAAGAAAAAAGATTATTAAAACTAAGCAAGTTATTCAAGAATTGTTCAGTGATCCTTTCAAATAAGTTACTTTCCTTTTT
The DNA here is from genome assembly GCF_003255815.1 of Theropithecus gelada. Taxonomy (NCBI): domain Eukaryota; kingdom Metazoa; phylum Chordata; class Mammalia; order Primates; family Cercopithecidae; genus Theropithecus; species Theropithecus gelada. The sequence continues at coordinate 37,907,800 of NC_037669.1, read as the reverse complement.
TATGGCAAATAAATTTCAAATAAAATAGGAATTAAAAAATAAAAGTATGAAAAGTATTGACTTTCATGACATGAAAATATTTCCAAAATATTAAATTTTTTATTTAGAGAAAGGTCCTAATGGAAACAAAAATCCATGTTCATAAAATTAGCAAATCCTTCAGAATAAAAATAAAATATTTGAATATTAATATACAGTTATAAATCCCATAATAAAAAAAAAGTAAAATATGAATAGGCAATTTATAAAATATAGGTGGATAATAGTAATCTTTAAAATTTAAATGTTGCTATCAAAAAATTAAGTAAATTTACCAAATTAAGAATTAAACTAAATATGTAATTTAGCACTCATAGTATAGTGGTTCAAATATGAACTTCAGAGCCAATCTGCCACCAATTTATTCACTGCATAAACTTAGGCCAATTTTTAATATTTTCCAACTCATTGATCTCCTAACATGGAGAATATATAAAGTCAAAGCCACCTCCCTGCTTCAGTTCTCAGTGCCACCACACATTCTATCCAAAGGCAGCATCTAACTGCACTTGGTTCTAATCCCATCTAATTTGAGGTGTGTGAAAGAACATTGAAGTAATCATTTGAAGATCTGACTGTAAATCCTAGCCCTCTGCTTACTAAATGTAAGTGCAGATCACGTCACCTTCTTGATTAGAATAGGTGACATTGAATTGGAGTAGATTAGATCAATGATTTTCCAATACATTTCTGAAGATCCCAGGTGTTTATTGGTGATGACTTGGTGGCTCTTGCAAAGGGTGGGACTGGGCATAAGGAGAAAGCTTAGAAAAGGAATTCCAGCCCTCAGCACTTGGTTTGATCTGCTAGTGATGAATGCCAATAACAATTGTTGCTATTACTCGGGCTATCAAGAGGAAGCATGGCATGGCATCAGCAGAGAGGCATGTGTAAAAGTTGATTTCAAAGTCTGTCTCCTCCTATAAACTATTCTCAAGGTGTGGTCTTTAACTAAATCACATAAATTGTAACATATTGTCTCACTAGATGGTATTCTTCATCTTCCCTGAAGTACCTTCCACCAGACTTTGTGTGGATAAAGGGGTTTAAAATAGCTGGAAAAGAGGAGTAGATTAACGTATGTTCCTTTGTCCTGGCTTCATTTTTCTTTCACTTCACACATCCCGCTTTTGCTAAACAAGCTAACAAACACAAGCAAAAAGTCCACCAATTTATTGTTTCTAAAAGAATTACTCTTCATTACTGTTTCTTTTCAAGAGACTTGTTACCCACCTTCATTCTTCCTTTACACATCTTCCCACTTCTCATTGCTAATATTTGATTTTCCTGCCTCTGACTGACCACCACCACCACCACACCCTTTGTCCTTTGTTTAGAGGCTAGGTTGATGTTTAGGAATGAGAGCTTTGATGTTTTTGGGAATTTCTATGGTGAGAACTCATTACTATTGATCTCAGTTCTCTGAAAAAGTGATGCTAATAAATGTGTTCCGGAATTGAGATGTGATCTAGTTGTTATACAGTTAATTAAGGTAGCATGATTATAATGTAAATTGTAAAATGTTGCCAAACTGCATATTTGTAAATTAATGATCCATGATGCCAGACTGTATCCTTAAAATGTGTGAATTACTTTATTTGATTTTTCTAATAATGCTGTCTTTAGACTCAAGCTGAATTCGGAATTGTTTTTAATGTGGTGCCCTCAGAGGGTTTCTCTTTTGCTAGATTTCCTGCAATCTACCTGCCTCTAGGCTGACTGTCAGTCCGGATATTTGTGCAGGTTGAGTGGAGGCTCATGATCTCCTGCATATCTTAACAGTGCGGTTGCTCCTGGAGCAGAATGATTGGCATACAGCAATCCCTCAATGACTACAACTAGGACCTCTGAATGCATTTACCATCTGTTGAACAGAGATAGTATTTCAGGACCTCAGAATGTACTTAATAACTTCTTCAAGGTTCTTTCTTGATTTCCCAGGGTGATCACTGAAAATATTGAATAAAATTGGTCCCTAGATAGGGATCCATCAATTCTACAACAACAACCCATGCTATCCTCTGAAATGGACATCCTGTAGAAGCTTATGATTCTCATTTAGGAGTTGATGAATCTTGTTTAACATGACTATGAGGGTCATCCTATATTTTTTGCACTTATTTCAATGGCTGAATAATCAAAGAATACTTTGTACTCTAAAAGGGGTTAACTGATGATTTTTAAAATCATGTTTTGTTAAAAATATATTAACCACAACTGCATATATGTCAGTTTAAGCAAGTACCACAGGAATTTACTGAGGCTTTTTCTTCTTTCTTTTTGAAACATTAAATACTAAAGAAAAACACATATTGGAATATGAGTAAATGTTACTTTTTCTAGCTGAAGCATCCCAGCAGATAGAGAAATTTCATCAGTCTTTTTGACTGATCTCGACAGACTTCGGCAAATTTGAGGCACTGAGCAAGATTTTTACTTTAAAACTGTGTCCCATCATTGTCCAGACTCCGTAAGGTTAATACTTGTAGGAAGGGTCCCTAAGCACTATTAAAGTCTTTACTATGTATCAGATTGATCTGAAGATTGTAAAAATATGTCAATCTAAAGCAAAATTGTGTGCTTTGTGTTAAAATTCAGAATAGAATGTGACCAAAGAGATGGCGCTTCAGTGGATTGCTGTACGCAGTAACAATGGATTTTATCATATTCATTTTTGGAAGTGAATTGTATAGGCATTTTCATGACATTTCAGAGAATTTTAAGCAGATGCTTTTCAATTTTATTTAGCATTAAGGATATGATTACATTGCAGGCACCTCAGACGTAACTGCCTGGAGCTAGTGCGGAAAGTTCCTGGGATCATAAAATGAAGAACAAAGTGGGAACACGTGAATTAACAGGGTCTCTCAAAGGATACAGTTAGGTGTATTGATGAGCCTTGAATGTGGGTCCCACCTCAAATATTTGAATTGACCAGATGTATGTATGAGTGCATAAATATGTGATTAGCTGAATACACTGGGGCAGAGGTTGATCTCCATTTAGCCAGAGTTAGTGAGGAGATTTCCAATCTAAGGCCTGGAATGGAATGGTCAAATGAATCTGCCATATTATAGAGCATTTTAGTTTAACTGCTCTTGGGGTGATGAACCAAACCCTAATATCTGAACATTAGGACAATCTCTGTAGAAAAATGTACATTTACAGTGTGAGATACCAAGACCTCTATAGGTTAATGAAATAATAGGTATGAAACATTTGGACTCATAGTAATGGTATTACCAAGGTTTCTCTAATATCAGATTCATAGATGGTGAAACATAAATCAGGAGGCAGAGTAGATAGAGGACCTAATTTCTTCTCTGTCTCTCCCAAAGAATGTTCTAGGTGGGTGTTTATAGGAGGCCAGTGGGATTTCGGGGTCCTGCTAACAGGAAGAATGGATTCTCTCTCATCACTCTTGAGTTTTATTCATTATCTAGCTTGTAGACCACATAATCCACATTTTTTTTTTTTTTTTTGAGATGAGGTTTCACTCTTGTTGTCCAGGCTGGAGTGCAGTGGCACAATCTCAGCTCACTGCAACCTCCGCCTTCCAGGTTCAAGCAATTCTCCTCCCTCAGCCTCCCAAGTAGCTGGGATTATAGGCGCATGCCACCATGCCCGGCTAATTTTGTATTTTTAGTAGAGACATGTTTTCACCATGTTGATCAGGCTAGTCTCGAACTCCTGACCTCAGGTGATCCACCCACCTCGGCCTCCCAAAGTGCTGGGATTGCAGGCATGAGCCACCGCGCCCAGCAACATAATCCACATCTTAATCACAGACTCTAACTTTCATGTTGCCATGTATAATATCTGGGATACAAATGTAGAATTCTTAACTAAGCCATGGAGTCTAGGAACATTTCAGTTTGGAATTTACAAATAATATCAAGGTTCTGCATAGGAAATAGAAGCTTTTCAGCCAAGGAGCTTTCTAAGCAGCAGCAGTTTGACCCTCATCTGTCACATATAGATTTGCATACCTATATTTACATTCAATCTAAGGGAGATTATAGTACCTCAAAGTTTAGTGTAATTTGTTTTTCTAGTCTGCCGGCATCTATGTATTAGTTTATCAATATGAGTGGATCCCATATTGGGATTATACACTAGAACTTTGGAGTTTATACTTCTCATTTCACAAATACTAAACACAAGGCAATACAATTTCTGAAATAAAAGAGACTACATTTTATGGAGATTTTATTAAAACAGATATTTTAATTATTATTTATTATTGAATATTTTTAAAGCACATTCATTACTTGGAATTACAGTCAAAAATTTCCCAAGACCTATCAACTCAAAACCATTATGTTTTAAAGTTAACCGTAAAGCTTCTCCCCAAATTGGAAAGTATGATAGCAATTCCATGTATTATAAGATTAATTTTTCGAGCAAAAATTTCCAGCCTTTCCAAATAAGATTTGAATTATTGTTTTTCTGATATGTTAGAAGAAAATGAATGTTCTCCACTGACTAATGAAAGGAAGATAGAGGGCACAGCCTCCGCCCCATCCCAATTAGCCTATCTGTCAGTGATGTCATAGCCAGTCAAATCTTAAGCTAAAGATTCTGTTCAACCCAGACTCAAATAAGAATGCATTTCCTCCTTGTTTTGTTAAAAATAAAAGTGTAGAAGGAGAGGAAAATGCTATCAGATGAGAGCTTGCGAGTTTGCTCACCTCCCAGTTTTTCTGACGTAAGCCACAGTTAGGAAGGAGATTGTTGGACAGGTTTTCAATCAACTGCACTTTTCCCATGTTTCTACCCCAAGTGGGTGAGAGATTGCATAATGGAGAGATAACTGGCCTCAAGAAATGGATGGTTTCCTTTCATGTAAACACTTATAAAGAAGTCTTGTGGTGTTTGATTGGAGTCACCCCCTGCATATTTGCAGTTTATGAGACAAATCCTCCTCTGAATTTTCTCCACTGCATCACATTAGGAGAATAGGAATTAGCTTCTTGTTCTCTCAACACTGAAGTGTCCCCACAATGGTAGTTATGAAAACAGCACTACTTAATTTTTTTTTGATCGAATGAGCCAAGGGGAGCCGTGGATGCATATTGCTTGGCTTTGTTATTTTCAAACCCTTAGGCAAGAAGTCATTTGCTTTAACATTTAGGCAAGACTATGCTAAATGCAGAGTACAGAGTAAAAATCCCAATTTTCCAATTCAGATAGCATTTACCTAGAGAAAATATTGGAATACGTTAATCTATCTCAAGGCATTTAAGCAAGATAATGTACATTCTAGTGACGCTTTATATTTCTTCTTCTCTCAGGAGAAATTTGGGGTCCATTGAATAGATTCTGAGGAGAGATCTGAATTGCTTTTAAAGCAAAATGTGCTTAGGAAGGTGGAGGAATGATGCACAAAAGAATGTGGGATGTGGAAAAGCTGCTTTGTCCTGTGTTTTCTGATCAAACTGATTAAACCCCTTCTCCTCTCTTGTAGCCCATTGTGACCATTTATTCATACATGCTCATCCTTCTACTCACAGTACAGCCCCCTTTTCTTCATTTGACAACTTATAGACATCTTGTTGCTCTTTATCTTTGTTTAGAGAAGCCTTTTCTGAACCTCGACTATTCAATTTAAGTTCTCTTCTGCTATTCTCTTTTCAATTCATGATCTTCTTTTCCTTCGTAAGGCTTAGTACTCGTTGTAATTTTAGGCTTATTTCTGTGCCAATTGACTTGACACTTACTTTTTAACCACTCTATTTCCTGTCCTCACCATTACTGTTATCTGTACTACCTAGCGGAGGCACATTTACTTTTTAATAATAGAGTACTGTATTAGGGTTCTCCAGAGGGACAGAACTAATAGGATATATGTATATATGAAAGGGAATTTATTAAGGAAAATGGACTCACACCATCTCAAGGTGAAACCCCATGATAGGCTGTCTTCAAGCCAAGAAGAAGCCAGTAGTGGTTCAGTCCAAGTCTAAAAGCTTCAAAAGGAGGAAAGCTGACAGTGTAGCCTTCAGTCTGTGGCCGAAGGCGCTAGAGCCAACCAGCAAACTGCTGGTGTAAATCCAAGGCCAAAGAACCCAGAGTCTGATGTTGAAGGACAGAAAGCATCTAGCGCAGGGGAAAAATGAAAGCTAGAAGACTCAGCAAGGCAGCTTATCCCCCTTCTTCCGCTAGCTTTATTCTAGCTTCACTGGCAGCCGATTGGATGGTGGCTACACACATTGAGGGTAGGTCTTCCTCTCTCAGTCAATTGAATTAAATGTTAATCCCTGGCTACACCCTCACAGACACACCCAGAAATGATACTTTACTAGACTTCTAGGCATCCTTCAATCCAATCAAGTTGACACCTAATATTAACCATCACATATACTATATTATTTATAACAAATAATGTACAGTACTGTTTATAACAATATGTGATATTGTTTATAAAAACTAATATGTAATATACCTTTACTGTTCTGAGTTGAGATTAATATATGATACAACTTAGCCACACACGTAATTTTTTTAAAGTCAGTATCATGGTTAACTAGAATAGAAGAAATTATGGAAATTAATTATAATAAAATATTAAATATTCTATATGTAAATACTAAGGCATAACTTCAAAGAATGATGTGATAAAGTAGGAAGATGCATACAAGTATGCGTGGCATCACCTGGACACGGCCAGTACACATGCAGAAGGGTGCGGCATGTTGTTTCAGTGATTCAAGAGCAATGGCATAGCCACTCATTATGTGATTTTCTAAAATTGTGACCACATGTTGGTAAATTCTGAATCAAACTATGTTAAATATGTTCTGATTAATACGAGACTTGCACTCAGAGAACTCAGTATGTATTAAAACTGTGTAAATAATTCTTTGTATAATATCTAGTACATGGAGAGAGCTTCTAACCTCAAGCAATTATAAATTGGCTTCTCACCCCCATGAATAAACATGCAGTGAGATCGTTGAAAGTCATGCAGGAGTTGGGAGAGTTATTTATTGGTGAGACTGTCCTGAATATTGCAGTGTATCTAGTGCCCCTGGATACTGCCCAATGAATGCCAAGGGTTCCTTCAGTTACTGTGACAATCAAAAGCCATCCCAGCTAAATTCTAGAGTTCCCCATTGTGCCTTCCAAAGCATCAACACTTTTGAGAATTTCTGGCCATTCCTGTTGTAGATGCTCCAAATGTATTGAAAGAATTAATCAACTTACACCATTCTTATTGTTTCTTTCTGGCTTATATATGTTTTGTCTTTTTGAAGATTTTTTATCCCTACATTTAGCATTGCAACTTGATATGGAAAATACATAATAATTATTTATATTTAATTGAGCAAAAAAGTAAATAATGAAGTTCTGCAAGTGCTAAGGAAAATCGTCCTAGTCCCTCTGTGCTGTTCCTCCTCCTCGACCTATACTTTTTTTGCCCCGGCACATTCTAATGTTTAATTCCCTTGAGCTGCAATAGGGACAGTGGTATTGGTGGAGGACTACTATCCAATTTCTGATGGTCTGACCCAGCATTGTTGCTCCTATTCTATTTTACCAGTTGTTGATGAGCTACTACTTTGATTAAGAAACTGGAGAACAGACTTTCATGAAGCAAGTCTACCTGTGAGGGGCTCAGAACTTCCTCATGTTTTCTTTCATCTTCTCATTGAACATTTTCTCACATTTGAATATTATTCTCTTCATTATAATGATTTTCATTATCAGTGGTTCCAGGCACACAGGAAAAAACTTTACCAGGCCTGAGAAAAGCTTGTAAATGATAGTAATAACATAGACAAAGTCATATCATCTCACACCAGTTAGAATGGCAATCATTAAAAAGTCAGGAAACAACAGGTGCTGGAGAGGATGTGGAGAAATAGGAACACTTTTACACTGTTGGTGGGATTGTAAACTAGTTCAACCATTGTGGAAAACAGTATGGCTATTCCTCAAGGATCTAGAACTAGAAATACCATATGACCCATCCATCTCATTACTGGGTATATGCCAAAGGATTATAAATCATGCTGCTATAAAGACACATGCACACGTATGTTTATTGCGGCACTATTCACAATAGCAAAGACTTGGAATCAACCCAAATGTCCATCAGTGACAGACTGGATTAAGAAAATGTGGCACATATACACCATGGAATACTATGCAGCCATAAAAAAGGATGAGTTTGTGTCCTTTGTAGGGACATGGATGCAGCTGGAAACCATCATTCTCAGCAAACTATCGCAGGAACAGAAAACCAAACACCACATGTTCTCACTCATAGGTGGGAATTGAACAATGAGATCACTTGGACTCGGAAAGGGGAACATCACACACCGGGACCTATTATGGGGAGGGGGGAGGGGAAGGGATGGCATTGGGAGTTATACCTGATGTAAATGACGAGTTAATGGGTGCTGGCAAGTTGATGGGTGCAGCACACCGACATGGCACAAGTATACATATGTAACAGACCTGCACATTGTGCACATGTACCCTAGAACTTAAAGTATAATAATAATAATAGTAAAAGATTCTCTGCATTATTTTTTGTATCTATGCTAATGACATGTTATAATTTATTATTATTGTGTGTTCATTGGCATTTGAAAACAAAATTTTAAAAGGAATTGAAGAAGGGTTGGCTTGCACCAAGTCACTAGACAAGGAGTGAGAATGCCTGTATTTTATACTGACTTCAGGAACTGTGCTGTCTCAAATCAGACCCTTAACCTATTTCTTGCAAATTATCTTTCCCTTGTGAGGCTAAATTAATGCTTGTAAACAGCACTGAGAATGAGCTATTTCAATGGAAGATGTTTTAGAAATGCAAAATGTTATTGTTGCAATTTGTGCTTATGTAGATACATCTTTACTTTCAGTGCTGAGCCGTGATTGTTCAGGGATGGCTAAACCTCAGACTGAAAGTTTAGATAATGATACCCGGTATTTTCACAGTTCCTTGAATCTGAGAACCTCAAAATATTCAGTCCCAAATGCAAATACATATCAGGTAGCATATGTGTATGTGTGTATACACACCACACACACACACCGTCACCCGATTTGCAATGGGAGTTATGGCAGATGGCAAGGACAGAACTGCCTATTCTGTTCTCTCACTGGCTACTTGGTGAGCAAACTGGGAAAACAATGAGAAGAGTCCCAATTACATAAAGCCTTGAACATGCAAAATTGAAATGACAAGCTAAATCCACTTAAATCAAGTTGATTTTTTAATTTAGGTTATTTTATATCCATGAAAATAGTGAAACTCGATTTCTTCTTCTCTAATCCTCTTATAGCACCTGCTACTTTTATCACTCATCATTTTTCATGGTACTTAATCATATCTCCCTTGTGTTGTTACCTGTTTTATGGGCATACATCTTGTCTTTTTAATTAGATTACAAACTCCCATGAAATAATCATCCTTTCTTTTAAAAAAAGAAGTTTTTCTCACTATTTAGCCTGCTTTTTGACCCATATTCTGTAATCCACATATGATTGTTATAGAATATAAAATAGTAAAATAAAACTATTATGTCAAACAATATTATAGCTGGCTTTCCATACTAAAATTCATTTCACAATTTCCATTTGGGTAAAATCTCTACATATATTATCTTCCCTCACCAAGTCTCACACTGTAAATATCATATGAAAATATAAATTTCAAAGAAAAATTGACATCACATCTTCACAAATGGTAACTTCAGATTATGCTGAAGTTTCCATCTTTGGGAGAATTCTTCATTTGAGAGGGTGTGTATTAGTTTGTTTTCACACTGCTATAAAGATACTACCAGAGCCTGGGTTATTTATAAACAAAAAAGGTTTAATTGACTCACAGTTCTTCATGGCTGGCCTTAGGAAACTTAAATCATGGCAGAAGGTGAAGGAAGCGGGCACCTTCTTCACAAGGCAGGAGAGAGAGCGAGCCCAGGGTAAACTGCCACTTTTAAAACCAGCAGATCTCACGAGAACTGCCTCACTATTATGAGAACAGCATGGGGGAAACTGCCCCCATGATCCACCCACCTCCCAGTAGGTCCTTTCCTGGACCCAGGGGAATTGCAATTTGAGATAAGATTTGGGTGAGGACACAGAGCCAAATGATATCAGGGTGTTACATTTCAGGAGAAACATGTTTTGGGAAATCTTTTACCACTCCCTTCTTCCACACTGGACTCGACATCACAGAAGCCAAACATATTCTATTCTTTTATCAGCAGCATGCCTTGCAGAGAGAATGTTTTTTAAAATGGTTGAACAAATATAGTGTTGACTGTTTTCTGGATACTTCCATTGCTTGCGTAGAAGTATATGCTTATATGTGTATGCTAACATTTTTGTCCCAAGTAACATAGTAAAGACAATAGGGTACAAATCTAGGACTGAAAAGAAAACCATCCTAACACCAATCTGCTTTTAGTCTGGTTGCATGTAACCCATTTATGTCAGCTGATTGTCCATCTGGCTTCATAGACAGACTGAATGGACACCTGAATATGTTTCACATTACTCTGCTTTTATAGGTATCGCCACCATTATAATATATGACCACCAAACTCTATAGCAGTTTCCAAAGTGTATTTCAAATAATGTGCTCGGTGTAGGAGGTTAATAGACATTACTAGGAGAACAACCTTTCCTGGTCAAATACATTTGGAACAATTCTAGGCTTTGGATTAAGCTAAATGTTAAACAGTTTCTATAAATATGAAGCTTCTCAAACCCTAAAATGTATTACTGTATTATTTAAAATCTTTAAGAGAACCATATATTATAAAGTGATTTCTCAAGCTCATTTAATCACAAGAAAATTTTCCAAAGCACACTGAGAGATTGATGTTCCTTAGAACACACTTGAAGAAACATTTAGTAGAATCTTTTCTGATTATATATTTCCAATTATATTTTGGTAAGTATAACCTTATTAATATACAAACAAACAAACAAATTCCACAAACATGGTTCTTAAATGTGAAGCAAGTAGAAAATCATACTTTTATTTTGAATAAACCAGAGCAGCCACCAACCTTGAATAACTCTGGAGTTAGTAATGTGAATGATTATTCTTGCGTTTTAAAAATTTTGAATAAACCAGAGCAACTGCCAACCTTAAATGACTCTGAAATTAGTAATGTGAATGATTATTCCTGCATTTTTTTAAAAAAACAAATTCTATGTTATTCTTAAAAGAATCTTAGTTAATAGTCATTACCATGGAGTTCAAGCTGGCAGAGAATTAGCTATTTCTACCGAGTTTTTTTTTTTTTTTTCTTTCTCCATTACTAAGTATAATAGAGTGAACCTAGTTGTAGCCTCTAGGCCAGGATCTTGCAGAATCTCATGAGTCTTCATGATGACCATCCATTTTCAGTTTGTGGGGCTGTATCTCTAGAAAATCTAAGGGCTGATTTGAATCAGTGTTCTTCCTACTCCACATTCTGAAATCTATCGTTCAGATTTTAAAAGTCCTTTATCAGCTTATTTTCTTCTTTGCCATAAAACAGAGTGAAGAATGTGAAACTTCTATTGTTTCCTGGGAGGTAGACCAAGGCTGCCTTTTCCATAAAAAATATAAATTTTGAATGAAATGAGAGAAGAACCAACATGTGTTGATTATCTACTATGTGATCATCACATATCATCAGAACAAGCCTATATGATTCTTCTGATTATGTTTAATTATAAATTAAGAAACCAGGTTCCCTTCCCACCACAAAAGCTAGAAAATGGCAAAAATGGAATGTTTGTGTAGGTATGTCAGATTCTAAAGTTCAGCCTCTTCTTTTAATCACATTACTTTCCAACCAAAAGCTACAAGCAGTCTTGTACAAAGGTAATCTACTAATTATTGAAACCTTTTTTTTTTTAAAAAAAGAGACCATTTTAAATGTCTTCCATTTTAATTTCAATTTTAAAAATACCTTTACCATATTTCAATTTAAAAAATATCTTTATCAGATTTACATTGTTAATGTAATAACTACATGATTAATCATGTCTTTAGCATCAAATAGCAAGGCAATATAGGATTTTAAACAAAAAGGTGCTGTATATATTTTGTCATGCATCCTTAAACTTATGCTGGAGAATAGTAGGACTGACATCTCTGCGATTCTTCTAGCCTTTTCTTCATGCTATTTCTCTTAAAGTTCACAAAAATGGCTACAGTATTTTATATCATATCCACATTCAAAACGGATGCAGGTGATGGTGGCAGGAGGAGTGGGTTAGGAGATTTCGGTGTAAGTAATTTTCATCCCTCTATCAACAAAAGCCAAAGTATTTGCTGGGTCCATGTCAGACATCTGTTTACTTCTCTGGGCTGAAAATTATGACATATGACCACATAAGAAAGGTGGAAAGTGAGACTTTACCTCAGCAGAAAAACAGCTGCCCTCAGCAAGGCTTTCTTAGGGGGAGGAGGGGGTAGGTGTCATCTAGGTCACTAACCGTGGCTGCTACAATGCGTCACATACTGTCTTATCAGTTTCCATCGACATTCATGTCCTACTTTTATTAAGTTTACTGATTGGTTGTGATGAATCAGCCTTAACTCTTTCATGGTTTGTGGAGGTTGGTTCACTCTAAATACAATAGGATGGTGGGATTTTTGCTTTAATGTTCGTTTTAAACAGAATTCTAGACACAGATCTAACATTCAAATTGAATTATGTTTTCTGTTACAAGATGGTGAAATGTCCTGGATATATCCTCAGGATATGTCAGTGTTTTCTTATAAAATAATGTAAGCAATAGCAATTTCTTACTTGTAGAGCATTTTGTTCTGGTGGAGTCTGTGTGGTGGTACTAGGGGCTGGACCTAGGGAAGGTAATATAATGAAAGTTAGCTTTGGAGGGTTTAGAAGCCAATTTGAAAATACCTATCAATCTAAAATGCACATACCATTTGACTCAGCAGTTTTACAAGTTTATTCTAAAATATCGATAGTTATATAAAATTCCAAATAGTACATAAAATGATATGTGACCCTATTGTTTTATAATAATGAAAAACTGGAAACACCTAAAGTGAATGTCCATTCACATTTTCTACATTTCTTCCATTTTTGTAGTGAACATGACTTATATTCACAATAAAACGAAACGTCAAAATCAAAATGAAAGCATTGTAAAGTAGTTTTAGAAATCAGTTTCTTTATAGATTTCATTTTTCAAATATCTATTTTTGTGGTTGTTGTTTGGGACTAGAAGCGATCGGCTGATGATCAGCTTTGTCCTAAGTCTATCCAGCTCTCAAATGTTCTTCTTTGAAATTACCTTTAAGAAAAGGCATATAGAGCTCGGTCTATTATTGTTATTATTGTTAGTGGAAGGTGGGGGTTGCTGCGTTTTCCCTTAGCACTAGAAAAGAAACAGAGCCAATGGCAGCAAAGAGCTCATTGGCTTTGCAGTCAGATGGACCTGGATTTTAATTCCAGACCCATGGCTTTGTAACAGTGTGGCCTTGGGAGACACATTTAGCCTCTCTGAGACTCAATTCCCTCATCAATTTTGAAAAGAAATTGCGCTAACTGATAACATGAGTGTATTAGTTTGCTGAGGCTCCCATAACAAAATACCTTGGACTGAGTGGCTTAAACAACAGAAAATGATTTTCTCACCGTTTTGGAGGCTAGAAGTCCCTGATTAAGGTTCCAGCAGGTTTGGGTTCTTCCACATCTGCTCTCCTTGGTTTGCAGATGGCCACCTTCTCACTGCGTCTTCACATGATCTTTTCTCTGTTTGCACGTCCCTAGTGTCTCTTCTGCTTCTTTTTATAAAAACACCAGTCCTGTTGGATCAGGGTCCCATCCTTATGACCTCATTTAAACCTTAAAGGCCCTGTCTCCAAATACCGTCACATTTGGGATTAGGGCATCAGTATATGAGTTTTTAGGAAGTGGGGGGTGGGAGGGTACAGTTTAGTCTGGAGAAGTGAAAGACGCCTTCATAATGTAAAAGAAACTTAGTTCACCCTTTCTCCTACCAAGCCTAAGTCCTCCAAAATTAAAACAAGGGATTTTACAACAATCTTAGAACAAATCTGGAACACATAAGGCTGATTTGTTTATGGGTGCAACTGGTACTTAGTGTATATTTGGTAGCCAACAAATTTTGGTTGATGTGGACACATTTAAATTGAATTGGAATGTATGGGTTACACCGAACAGAAAGCATGTATCAATTGGATACCAATGTGGCCCAACAGAATTTATTTACTACATCTGGATTAGATTTAGGTAACTTCTTTCTAGAACAAGTGAGCCCTTGATGCCCCTTTTAAACTTTGCAGCAACCATCTCTACTCTCTGAGGATATTTTTATGCTATACCAAAACATGATTTGCACCCCCATAGAGTCTGGTCACAGAGTTCCTTCTCATCACACATCTACCATTTTATTTTGATTTTACATAGCTCTCTGCATTGTCTCAGTATAACTCCTTTCTGCTTAGGCCCTCTGGAGACCTCGTACTCTTGTAAACCAAATCTCCCATGTTGTCATCCTTTCACTGAACTCTTTGTATATCTGCATGCCATGCTTGAACTGAGGCACTCCTTTGATTACATAACTTACCCGGTATACCCTTACTTAGTGGGTCATGAAACATGGGTGAATGATCTTCTGACTGCAGACTATTGTCTCCATCCTCCTGTTTGAAGTCTTCCTTTGAGGTTCCTGCTCTTTGACTATGTTTATTTCTACCCTCCTCACTCTGCCATTCATGGATATCCTGATGGTTATCCTCTAATTTTGCAGACCTTGAGACCAATCTCACTTTTCTTCTCTACCCCTTTTGAGAGGATAAAAGGATGTTTAGACAATTTTTACAATACCCTCATTTATAACACTTTTATTTCCTCAATTCTACATCTTTCATTTCAACGTCACTACAGGCACCTGCTTCTAGCTCCCTTACTGAGAAACATTAAACTCCAGTATTAAACTCTTCAACCGCAACCTCCTCCCTTCTCTTTCAAAGTCTCACTCCCCTTATCTCTCATATTTAATCTCATAGACAAAGGTCCTTGCTTTGCTCACTTTCTCATTATATCAACTGCCTACTGACATTTTTATTTCCCCTTCCCAGCTCAGGCCCTTTGAATATGGGAACTATGGTTTCTCTGATAGTGCTGGTTCCCCTATTCCTTCTACTATATCCATCTATATAGCCTTACTCTTAATAAATGCTACAATCAGCCTTTAAATACATTATACCACTTCAGCCTCACAAATCCTGCAAGAGAGACGTGGAGACACGGCAGAGACCATTTTTTCTGCTTTGCAGTTCAGGAACCAGATTCTCAGCAGGGCTGGGTCACTTGTCTAAGAATACACTGGTGGTACATAGATGAGTATACAGCAAAGCACGAATCTTGAGATCTTGATTTCACAGTTTTTCTCAGGACTAGTGATTTTAAAGCTATAATTTTTTATAGATTTTTTTTCCCCAGAAATTGATGTCTCAATGTATAAAACAGATAAAAACATGCTTTTTTGGAATATTGAGTCTGAAGGGCCCAGAATTTCTTATATGTTCAGCTTCCTTATTGCTACCCAAGTTGTCTGACCTCCAGTGTGCCTGAGTTTTATGGAAGAAACACATTTTGGATAATTTCATATCCCCAAACCTCTAGTATCTTTAGTTCATAGAAGAAATGTATACATATATGTAGTGATTATACAAAGCTTATTTTAACAGAGGAAAGGAAAAACACAATGTAGAGATAAATGAGAGTGCCTCTGAAGGGAGAAGTGAAAACAGTTTGATTTCTTAGAGACTGGCCCTGGAACCTGTCTTATTTAACATTTTCATAAACGATTTGGAAGAGGGAATGCATGGTGAATTATGCAAGTTTGCAGATGACACTAAGCTCTTCCAGGTAGTGAAATGCCAAGCAGATGGAGATAAACTGCAGGGAGAACTTGCCAGCCTGTGTGAGTGGGCAGAAAAGTGGTAGATGATATTCAATGTGGGCACTGAAAGGTAATTCACTTAGGAAAAAAAAATACAGGCTGTACTTATCAATAAATAAGTTGAGTTATCCAGTAGTACCATAAAAGTTACAGGCAGTTTTTATAGACTACTCTTTGATGTAACCTTTGTTTATATTGACAAATCAAGATGGGAATTGAAAATAAACACACAGAAACATTAACCCTGAATTAAATGATATATCATAATGATAATATGGAAAATTTAATCCATTTCCCAACTAATACTAATTGAATATCTAGTATGTGTTCTGGGCATTAAAATCTGTTTGGTCATGCATCTTAATTTTTTTTTATTTTAAAGAGTACCTACAAAAAAAGAAGGCTAATGAGAATAGACTAAAAATTAGGTCACAATTGTCAAAGCTTGAAATAAATACAAATAACATTTTTTAAAATTTTGAATGTTCTGAGGATTTTCCCTTCTTTCATTTGGTATTACAATTACCTATGAGATAGAAATGCAAGAATATTTTTTCTAATAGGTTTACATATGTTAACTTGGAGGGTAAGATGGTTTGAATGAAGTACCTAATTTCATAAAATAGTGGAGGGTAAAATTCAAGCATGGGTTTTCTGATGCTAACTTCTGTTCCTTTTCTAAAGTACCATATACCTTTACTTATCAAGAAGTAAAAATGGAAAGATTGGGCATGTAAAATGATTCTGGATGGATAGGTAATGGATTGTTATGTAAGCTGTGGATGAAGAGATGTTAATGAAGATACACATAACCGTGCAGTACCTCTTTCAATGTTTATCCCTTTTATTAACAGTATGTGGCTTTGAGGAATCATGGGTTGTTTCCAGAGTATCACCAACAACGTGTAAGTCAGATAGCACTTTAAGACTTCATTATAATGGCAGAAGAAAAGAACCAAGACACATAAAGTTCACGGTACCCAATAAAGGTGGAACACCTGCCTACTCCCTAGGCTAGCATTCTGCATACATGTTATGTGGTAGTACTATTGAAGCTGTACATTTTGGCCATAAGTGAGTGAAGGACATGAAGATCAGAGAAGAATTAGTCCAGAAGGCCTTGGCAGATAAGGTCTATGATGATTAATAGCCTAGAGTTCAGAGACAAACTTAGAGGTGAACCAAGCAATACTCAAGAGATAAAGGTTGCTGAGACTAAAGGGAGAAAAAGGGAGGGGAAGGGAGTGATAGCAGAGAATGTGGGATCAAAAAGTGAATGAATAAAAATTAATATCCAATAAAATAAGACTGGGATAATGTTAGTCATAGTCATATTATTTTTCCTGCTGCATTATTCTGGGTACTCAAGTCATTAAGCTTGTGAATTATTCCCCTGGGATAATTCAATTATTACTATAATAATACAAATTTATACTCCAGATTTCTTTTTTAAAGGTTTTATAATTATAAGAAATGTACATGTGTTCTTCATGCCTTGAGACCTTTTTCTCCATTTGAGTTTGTTATCTTGGCCCCTTAAAATTACAATCTCTTTCCCCTATTCTTATCCCTGCTCATGGCCTCTGCTCTGGTAAATTCTTGTACATGTAAAATAACCCCACCAGCTCTACTTCATCAAACTCTAACCATCGCTCAAGACTGAACCCAATCACCCTAATCTGCTCATTTATTTATTTGTTCATTTACCCATTTTACAAATATTTAATACAAATCTATATTAATGGAACTTGGCTTATCTATTCTTATGCATCTGTAGCATATATAGTCCATACTATTTTACTGTGAATTATTTGTGCATTGGTCTTGCTACAGTAAAAGATTGTTGAATATATGTAAAGTACTGGAGAGAAGTGACCATAGTTTTTGAATCTTTTTCTATCTATCTTGCTCATAGTGCTGAAATGTAAAACCTTTTGCTTGGTTGATTGCCTCATAGATTGAAATTGTCATTTGAAAGAGAATACATATATATCATCAGCTTTGAAGTGGAAAATAATTAAGCATTATTTTTCCTGAAGAATTATCTTTCACTTTGGAGATAAGTTTTCCCAAATTTAAAGGATACCCCCTAAAAGTCTTCAAACATGACCTCATGATGCTGTTTCCAGTTCTAGAAGAGTTTGGTATCTATTACACTACCATTCGATTTTTTCCCACTTAAAACTGTCATTCAATTTTAGCTGTTTTCTTTACTTTGTCCTGCAAAGCTTCCTTCTTAAATATTCACTTTGATATCGTGTTCATCTTTCATATTGAAACCTTCTTTTTGTCATATATGAATAGTCTTGGACTTTTTCCTAGAGAAATCCTGTTGTGACAAGTGGGTGTCATAGCACCTGGTGCTGGTCATTTAAAATGTGTATCCAAAAAACTCGTATAACTGTCATTGTGCTTTTATCCAGAATCACAACATAATTACCGATGATAAAAAAAGAAAAAAAAGAAAAAACAATGACGATGACAACAACAATAAAATAGACAGTGGGAGTGCCATGCAAAGATAAGCAAACAAGGGAGCATTTAGGGAGACTGTGAAAAGCAAAGCATAAAGAAAAGACAACAAATGAAAGCTGAGATGTGAGTACCACATCTTGCCACACAAAACAAACAAATGCAAAACAAACACAAAACCCCACTGCACTCACCAGGTCAGGTATTTAAAAGTAACCATTTGGGAAAGTGTGGGTAATCTGTAACAAAAGCCTTGAACTGTGGCCAGAGAAGAATTTAAAGCATGTTCTCAAGAGCCTAAGCTAAGTGTGAGAACATCTTCTGTCCGGCTGTACATGCTGAGGTGACTGTGTTTCTATCATATTCAGCTCCACATTTTCTACTGTGCCCGACATGTGGTAGCCATGAAATCGAAATTGTTGAATTAAACTAGCTTGACTTTCATGGATTAATGTAACAGAATACCTAGCTATTATCTTAGCAGAAGGTAGAGATAAGGGAAAAGAACTGTTAGGGAAAAGAACTGTTAAGTCTGGAAGAGAAGATAGACTTGATGGCCCAGTGAGCCAGGACAGCAGAAAAGCACTGGTCAGGTGCTGTGTCAGGAAAAAGCAGCTATGGACAAAGGATGACTATGGAAAGAAGGTATAGAGGGTCCTGGACATGATTTTTGCTGATGTAATAATACTACATAGGGCCAGAACTCATTGGCGATGTCTTTGGTAGACTAGCTCCATAATTCTGTTTCAAAAATGCTATAGCATTCTGCTTTCCCTTTCACCTCAAGTTTCACTTTCAAAGAATCCATCCAATTATTACCCCTAGTTTATCCCATTGTAGAGTGTTCAATAATTCTAGCAGGGGACTCCTAATTTGTAAATGTGCAGTTCCAAGTGTTTTCTTACCAGCCTTTCATCAATAGCTATTTTAGCAGTCTTCATTACTTCCTAATAGTCTACTTTCTTTGGTGTATCACTAAAAAAAAAACCAAATTCAGTATTTTAGTCATTGTTGAGTAGTCATTGATTTCATGCCTGCCCCATTTATTTAGAGTCTGTTTTCTCTTACTCTCTTTTTGATTTAAAAATTTTACATATACTTAGTTTTCTTATTATTGTTAATCTCTTTGGCTAGTACTAATGC
Source organism: Theropithecus gelada (assembly GCF_003255815.1). Lineage (NCBI taxonomy): Eukaryota > Metazoa > Chordata > Mammalia > Primates > Cercopithecidae > Theropithecus > Theropithecus gelada. The sequence goes on along the minus strand of NC_037669.1, from coordinate 37,888,225 downwards.
TTCTATTTTTTTTGTGGCCATTATTTGCTTTCAGCTGTGAGAAACTGATTCGTACTCTTCTACAATAAACTATTGTTTCTTCTTAAATGCTAAATAATAATACATAATGATGGTAGTGAAAGAAAATAGAAGATAGTTTCCTGCCCTTGCAGTGATCACAGTCTAAAAGAGGAAACAGAACACAGACTCAGACTCATATGACTAAAACATGCCTACCATCAATTAATTACTACTATCTGGAAAACACTAACTATTCAGAGATCTGGGGAGGAGGGGTTGGTGGCTATTTTAGTTGAGTGATTTTAATGACTGGAGGCAGATAAGTTTATTTGAGAATATCTTCATGGAACAAGTGAGTCTTGATGGAAGCAACTGTGAGTGAAGTTTAAGACAAGGGATTAGTGTGATAACCTTTGCATATTTGAAAATGTCTGAGAACCTGAATGCTGAAATTATTAGCTAGATATGTGATGTTTGGAGTAAAAAAAAAAATGAAAGGGAGTGCAGACTCAGGACACATCTTTCTTTGGTTATTCAAAGAAACCAGTGACATATTTTGAAATATTTTAATCACAGATTAATGCAAAGTTTATTGGATCACATATTTTTTGTTGTTGTTCACGATAGCTGTTGTTTGGGACTAAAAGTAAAAAGGTGCTGGATACTTTTCCTATCGAATGTCTTTCATCATCTTGATAAGGACTTGGAGTGCAGTATAGGAAAACCTAAAAATCTTTACGACTGTGGAGACATCAGTTGTTGGATGATTTTTAATATTGACACCACGTATTTTATCAAGCAAAAACCCTTACCTAAATTATCTAAAGTATCTAGAACATGGCTCCGTCATGTCTACACAATGGTATTTTTTATTTCCTTTCAACACTAGATTCATTGTAGCCACTCCTGAAATTATGTTCATTACCAGATATTCTTTCCTTTACATGATTCCTCTTTATCTTTTGAAGTCTTTGCATCCTTTAGGTCTAAATTCAAGCCTTTTTTCAAAAGCTTTTTTCTTAATATTTTAACTATTTTCTTAAAATTACTTCTAAGAGTTACTGCCATATAGTTATACACTTCGTATATGTGATTGTCTTGGTCTTGAATTGCAAATTAAAATATGAACTTTTATAGGCAAGTACCATGGTTGCTTCTGTATCCCACAGAGTTAAGCAGGGGGATGAAACATAATCGATTTCTAATAAAAGTTTGTTGATTGAATAGTTGAAAAATAGCAATTCCTTTATGTTGTGGAGGCAAAAGGCATCAGAGCAATGACATGAATCTCTTGTTGTCCATCTGGATTCTGTAGATATGGATTTTACTTACTAGTTAAACATTAAAACAAAGCCACAGTATTTCCATTGAGTCTAGACAATCAACTCTGTCTCAGTGAACATAAAATGCTACTTACTTCTAAGTCCTCTTCCCACAATGAGGTTCTATTCCCTTTTTTGAAGGCTGCTAGCATTGCTTTTTATTGATTTCTGTCTGCAACAACCCAATGCTGTTTACTTGGTATTAAATAATAGCAGTGACAGCAACATTAACAAAGTGATTCTTTCTCTTTTAATGTCAGAATAATCTGAAGGGATTTCAGTAATTTCAGTGGCTTATTGGGAGTGTGATCATATAATTTATTATTCCAACTGAGATACTTCTGACAATGAAAATGAACTTTATTAATAATTACAATGGGATCATAGATATTAACTAGGACTGTCCAAAACACACTAAAACACATGATCATCCTATATATTAGTGTCTTGGAATTTGCTATGGAGTAATAAGAAAAAGTAATTAAGGTGGAATAGAGCTATTTATTTTCTATTCCTTCTTATCTCATAATCCATTTCTTAGTGGCTTAAGGGTTGTCATTAGAAATTCCATGTATTAAGAATTCTAGCCAGGCCAGGCACCTTGGTCCAAACCTGTAATCTCAGTGCTTTGAGAGGCTGAGGCAAGAGGATTGCTTGAGGTCAAGAGTTCAAGAGCAGCCTGAGTAACATAGCAAGACCCTATATCTACCAAAAAAAAGAGCCATGGTTATTTGCACCTGTAGTCCTACCTACTAGCTAACTAGCTACTCTGAAGTCTGGGATAAGAGGATAAGAGGACCTACTGAAGCTAGGAGTTCGAGGTGGCAGTGAGCTATGATTGTGCCACTGTGCTCCAGTGTAGGTGACAGAGCAAGACCCCATCTGTATTAGTTCATTCTCACATTCCTATTAAAAAAAGGATGAGTTTGTGTCCTTTGTAGGGACATGGATGCAGCTGGAAACCATCATTCTTAGCAAACTATCACAGGAACAGAAAACCAAACACCGCATGTTCTCACTCATAGGTGGGAACTGAACAATGAGATCACTTGGACTCAGGAAGGGAAACATCACACACCGGGGCCTATCATGGGGAGGGGGGAGGGGGGAGGGATTGCATTGGGAGTTATACCTGATGTAAATGACGAGTTGATGGGTGCAGCAGACCAACATGGCACAAGTATACATATGTAACAAACCTGCACGTTATGCACATGTACCCTACAACTTAAAGTATAATAATAATAAATTAATTAAAAAAAAACTCTAAAACGTTGAGAGCAATGAAATATTATATAAATAAATGAAATATATACCACACACACACAAAAAAATAACTACCTCAGACTAGGTGATTTGTAAAGAAAAGAAGTTTAGTTGACTCACAGTTCTATAGGCTGTATAGAAAGCATGGCTGGGGAGGCCTCAGGAAACTTACAAGCATGGTGGAAGGTGAAGGGAAAGCTGGCACATCCTACATGCCTGGATCAGGAGGAAGAGAATGGCAAAGGGGAGTTGCTACGCACTTTCAAGCAAACCTATCTCCTGCGAACTCTGTCATGAGAGTAGCAAGGTAGAAGTCTGCCCTCATGATTCAGTCACCTCCCACCAGGTCCCTCCTCCAACAATTCCACATGAGATTTGGGTAGGGATACAGAGCCAAATCATATCACCATCTATCAAAAAAAGGAAAAAAAAAATCCCACACAGTAGACTGGCAGCACTATGGCCTTTTACTCCATCTTGTTTAGCTTATAAAAATAGTAGTTTACAATAATTATGTACAAGACCACTTTCCTCTTTTCTATTACAAACTTTACATACAATCCGTTTTCATTAAACTTTTCAATAATGGCAGTCTCATTGTTCATAATTCAGGACCTCAACATTTGGCTTTTGCAACTACTTAGTGTTGAAGCCCATGATCTATTACTATCTGGATTTACTTAGGCCAATGATCCCATAGTATATCTATAGAACTTTAAGTATCCCTGGAATTATTATGATTAGGTTTATTGCCATAAATGTGCCCATACCAGACAATTTTGCCAAATTAGGCATTACTTAACACAGTCAACCTTTTAAAGAAGTCACACTTAGAAGCCTTTTATATTTTTATTTTTTTCTTTCAACTTTATTTTAGATACAGGGGATACACATGTAGATTTTATACATGGGAATATTGTGTGATACAGGTATTTGGAATATGGATCCCATCACCCAAGTAGCCAGCACAGTACCCAAGAGGCAGTTTTTTAACCCATATCCCCACCCTTTAGTAGCTCACAGTGTCTATTTTTCTCATATTTATGTTCACGTGGGCTCAGTGTTTAGCTTTCACTTATAAGTGAGAGCATGCAGTATTTGATTTTCAGTTCCCATGTTGATTTGCTTAGGAAAATAGCCATCCACTCCATCAATATTGCTGCAAAGGACATGATTTTGTTCCTTTTTGTGACTGAATTGTATTCCATGGTGTACATATACCACATTTTCTTTATCCAGTCTACCACTGTTGGACACCTGGGTGGATTCCATGTCTTTGCTGTTGTGAATAGTGCAGCAGTGAACATACAAGCATGTGTGCCTTTTTGGTAGAATGTTTCATTTTCTTTTGGAGATATACACAGTAATGGGATTGCTGGGTTGAATGGTGGCTGTGTTTTAAGTTCTTTGAGAAATCTCCAAACTGCTTTCCACAGTAGCTGGACTCATTGACAATTTATTTTCCCATTAACAATGTATAACCATTCCCTTTTTTGTGCAGCCTGGCCTGTACGTTGGTTTTTGACTTTTTAATAATAACATTAATGACTACTGTGAGATGGTATCTTATTGTAGTTTTGATTTGCATTTCTCTGATGATTAGTGATAATAAACATTTTTTATATTTCAAATCCTTATATATTTCCATATATTTGTTGGCTGCTTATATTTCTTCTTTTGAGAATTGTCTGTTTATGTCCTTTGCCCATTTTTAATGAGGTTATTTGTTTTGAGCTGGTCGATTTAAGTTCCCTGTAGATTCTACATATTAGACCTTTGTCAGATGCATAGTTTGCAAATATCTTCTCTTATTATGTAGCTTTTTTCTTTGCTCTGTTGATAGTTTATTTTGCTGTGCATAAGCTCTTTAGTTTAATTAGGTCCAATTGTCTGTTTTTGTTTTTGCAGTAATCGCTTTTGGGGACTTATCCAAAAATCATTTGCCAAGACCAATGTCAAGAAGAGTATTTCTTACAGAATTTTTATAGTTTGAAGTCTTACATTTAAATCATTAACCCAGTTTGAGCTAATTTTTGTATATGATGAAAGGTATGGGGTCCAGCTTCAGTGTTCTGCAGATGGCTAGTTACTTATCCCAGCATGATGTATTAAATAGGAAATCCTTTCTCCACTGCTTGTTTTTGCCGGCCCTGTTGAAGATCAGATACTTGTAGGTGTGCAGCTTTATTTCTCAGTTTTCTATCTTGTTCCATTGATCTATGTGTCTGTTTTTGTACCAGTACCAAGTTTTTTGTTTACTGTGACTTTGTAGTATAGTTTAAAGTCAGGTAGCATGATGCCTCTGGCTTTGTTCTTTTTGCTTAGGATTGCTTTGGCTATTTGGGCTCTTTTTTGGTTCCATATGACTTTTAGAATAGTTTTTTCTGGGTATGTGAAGAATGTCATTGATAGTTTGATAGCAATAGCATTGAATCTTTAAATTGCTTTGGACAGTACGGCCATTTTTACAATATTGATTTTTCTGATCCATAAACATGAATGATTTTTTTCCATTTACTTTTTCATCTCTGATTTCTTTCAGCAGTGTTTTGTTTTTCTCCTTGTAGAAAGAGATATTATACTTAATACATAGCCCGTAGGCACTATGAAGAAACTACACAATCAAGTCTACATAACAGCTAGCTAACACCATGATGACAGATCGAAATCTCATATCTTAATACTAATCTTGAATGTAAATGCACTTAGTGCCCCACTTAAAAGACACCAAGTGGCAGCTAGATAAAAAGACAAGACACAAACCTATGTTGTCTTCAAGAGACCCATCTCATAGGTAACGACACCCATAGGCTCCGAGTTAAAAGGGTGGAATAAGATCTACCATGCAAATGGGAAAAAAAAGGGAGCAAGAGTCACTATTCTTATATCAGATAAAACATACTTTAAATCAATAAAAATTAAGAAGGATGATGAAGGGCATTACATAATGATAAAGGGTACAATCCAACAAGAAGCCTTAACTATCCTAAATATATATGTGCCAAAATTGGAGCACCCAGATTCATAAAACAACTTCTTTTTGGCCTATGAAAAGACTTAGACAACTATACAATAGTAGTGGGAGACTTCATACCCAACTGACTGTTAGATCATCGATGCAAAAATCTAACAAAGAAACTCTAGACCTAAACTCGACATTTGACCAAATGGAACTAATAGACATCTACAGAACATTATGCTCAGTAACCACAGAATTTTCTTCTCATCTACACACAGAACATATTTTGAGATTGACCACATGCTCAGCCATAATGCAAGCCTCAATACATTTAAAAAAATTGAAATTATAGTAGCACATTTTCAGACCATAGGGCAACGAAAATAGAAACCAATATCAAGAAGATCTCTCCAAACTGCACAAATACAGAGAAATTAAAAAACTTACTCTTGAATTAAAAAATTATTTGCATTTAATGAAAATGGGGGCACATCTTACCTAAATCTCTGGAATACAGCCAAAGCAGTGTTAAGAGGAAAGTTTATAGCCTTAAATGCCTTCATCAACAAATTAGAAAGGCCTCAAATTAACTTTGCACCTAAAGGAACTAGGAAAAAAAGGAACAAATCAACCCCAAAATTAGCGAAAGAAAAGAAATAACTAAAATTAGAGAGGAACTTAATGAAATTGACATAGAAAAATTCATTAAAATAATCAATGAAACCAAGAGTTGGTTTTTTGAAAACATAAATAAGATTTATAGACCCCTAGCTAGACTATAGACCCCTAGCTAGATTAACAAAGAAAAAATAAAGAGAAGATCCAAATGAGCACAATCAGAAATGAAAAAGGTAACATTACAGCTGATCCCACAGAAATACAAAAGCTCCTCAGAAGCTACTATGATCAACTCTATGCACACAAATTAGAAAAACTAGAGGAAATGGATAAATTCTTAGAAGCACATATTCTCCCAAGAGTGAATCAGGAAGAGATTGAAATCCTGAATAGACCAGTATCAACTTTGGATATTGAATCAATAATAATGAATCTGCCAATTGAAAATAGCCCTGGACCAGATGGATCCAAACGTGAATCCTACCAGATGCACAAAGAACTGTCAATCCCACTGAAACTATTCTAAAAATTTGAGGAGGAAGAGCTCTTTCCTAACTCATTTTATAAAGCCAGCATTAGTCTGATACCAAATCTGATAGAGACATGATGAAGAAATAAAACTTCAGTCCAATATCCTTCATGAACGTAGATGTAAAATTCCTAGCAAATGGATTCCAGCAGCACATCAAAATGTTAATCAATCACAATCAACTAGATTCTATTACTGGGATGCATAGCTGTTTTAACATACACACATCAATAAATGTGATTCATCACATAAACAGAATCAAAAGTGAAAACCACAGGATCACCTCAATAGATGGAGGAAAAGCTTTTGATAAAATCCAACATCGCTTCATGATAAAATCATGAAGGATATTTCATGATAAATATCCTTCATCAAAGGAGCATACCTCAAAATAATAGCCATTTATGACAGACCCACAGCCAGCATCGTACTAAACAGGGAGAACCTCAAACTATTCCTATTGAGAACTGGAGCAAGATTAGGATGCTGATATGGTTTGGCTCTGTGTCCCCACCCAGATCTCACCTTGTATTGTAATAATCCCCACATGTCAAGGGCAGGACCAGGTAGAGGTAACTAAATCATGGGAGCAGTTGCCCCCATGCTGTTCTTGTGATAGAGAGTTCTCATGAAATCTAATGATTTTGTAAGTATCTGGAATTTCCCCTGCTTGCATTTACTCTCTCCTGCCACCTTGTGAAGAAATGCCTTCCACCATGATTATGAGTTTCCTGGGGCTTCCCCTAGCCATGCAGAACTGTGAGTCAACTAAACCTATTTCCTTTAGAAATTACCCAGTCTCAGGTATTTCTTCATAGCAGCATGAGAATGAACTAATACAGATGCCCACTCTTACCACTCCTATTCAACATAATACCAGAAGTCCCAGGCAGAGCAGTTGGTCAGGAGAAAGAAATAAAAAGCATCTAAATAGGAAAGAAGAAGTCAAACTATTTCTCTTTTCTGATGATATGATTCTATGCCTAGAAAATCCTAAAGACTGCCAGAAGGCTCCTAGAATTGATAGACTGCTTCAGTAAAGTTTCAAGACACAAAATCAATGTACAAAAATCAGTAGCATTTCTATACACCAACAATATCTAGGCTGAGAGTGAACTTAAGAACACAATCCTACTTACAACAGCTAAAAAGAAAATGAAATACCTAGGAATGCAGCTAACCAAGAAGCTAGTTTTGAACCAAGAGGAGTCCTGTCTTAAACAGAATGCATGATTTTTGTGAATAGTTAGGCTTAACAATTGATAATAATGTGGTTAAAGTCTATTCTTTTAATATTATTAGAATTATAGTAAATCAAAGAGTTTTCTATAGTAACATAGAATACCATAGGAATTATAGAAATTTCAAAGGACATGTTAAATTACAAGAAATATTATTTGAAAAGCTGTCAGAATTAGAAAATTTTCTCAATTGAGATGAAATTATATTTTGTGGACATCTTTTACAAAAATAAGATTTTTAAGGAGGCATGTGAAAAGTGCTCTAACTCAGAATTTTGTCCTTATTGAATATACAAGGCTATCATGGAGTCATGTATTACATGAGAAACAGTGTCCTGGGAGTAAGGCAGAGTAGCCTTAAGTCAAGTCCAGTGTCCAGTGAATGTGGACTTAGAGAAGCCATGAGGTAGCTGCACAGGGAAATTGAGGCACCTTTCATCTCAGTGGCCTGTCACATAACAGGCAATGCTGTACTTGGTGCACAGGAAAGACTCAGTGAGTGCTTGCTCAGGCAAGACTTTGGTTCATCTACAGAAGAATCTCTTTTCTTCTAATGGCAAAGGAAAGAGTGTCCATCCTTTGACCTACAGCTAGTCCTTCAACCTGGATACTAGACCATTTTCTTTCCCACCTTTGTGGGGGGATCTTGCTGGTATCCTCTTACCTGCACCTCAGGCACTCTATCTTCATTCAAATAAAGAATAATATTGAATTATATAGTGTTTATGAACATCCACATCATTTTCAAAAACTCATCCTTGTTGTCACCTATTTTGCTTAATTAAGTAATTTGTTGACATAAACAGGATCTTTGGTCCAGCAGAAGTTCTAACAGATGGCATCTAAAACCAAAAATAATCATTAACCTGTCCCATAGAAAGTGTGAAGCAGTGTGTTTAAAAACAAGTGTGACTGTAAGATGGCTCTGTATAAATGTCTAGGAAATATATTCTTCAGACATTTATAGAACAAGGAAAAAGAAGTGATGAACAGTGGGGGAAAAAGGAAAAAACTAGACATTTATAGTATGAGTGAAGGGCTGTGAGTTCTCAAGAGAGTAAATGTAATTAGTTCAACATTTTACAACATAACATTAAAATACATTGTAATATCACAAATTTGGAATGTATATTTCCAATATGATAGATGTTATCTTTAATATATTAAAAATGATTAAATATTGCATATTTTATATTAATCATATTAGTTATGTAATTTATATTAATTATATTAATGATTAAATATAACATATTTTATATTAATTTATACTAGCTAACATAATAAGTAGTAAATATAAGTGTATAAATATATTTGTAAGCATGAGTACAGCCCTTAGAAAACCAAGTATAAATTGATTTTTGGTTATCTATGATAGGGTTTATTTCCATCAAGGTGGTTATCAAGATTTTTTCACCATTATCTTTTGTTTCTTATTTTGATTTATAAACTTTTTCTTTGACTGTCTTCTAAAAGATGCTGTGAAAGTTAATTGAATTTGTCCAATCTTAGGCTAGTATTTGTATAAACAAGTATAATTTAAGAAACATATCAACTGTAGGTCAATCCTTATTGTGACAACTAAATACAGTGTTATTACAAATTATTTTATGTTTGATTTTGCTCTTTTGTAGTAGTGTTAAACTGTTACAGTAACATTATCTTGCTTAGATGTTAAACATATGTAATTTCTTGGGTCCTACCACCACCCCCCAAAAAAATTCCTTCAGAAAAGAGGTTGCTGAGCACACCTCTAAAGAGAGCACACTGATACTGATGGGTGGTTCTGGTGCCCTCTTGGCACCAAATATTATAGCCACTCATAGAGGCATCTATTTCGTGGACAACAGCACGTGTTTCCTCAGTCATGTTGTCATTGTTGTGGATACCAGTTTTGTGGTGCAAAGTCAAACCTTCACTTATAAAAATATGTTCCCACAAATGAAAGTAATTTTTAAAAATGTAAACTGAGATATTAATCAACTACATGCTCTAAGATGTGCTTTAGGTCAGGCATTCACAGAGTTATCTTAGTCATTCAGGTTTCTATAGCAAAAAAAAAAAAAAAAAAAAAAAAAATCCGTAACCTGGGTAGCTTATAAACAATAGAAATTATTTTTCATAGTTCTGGAGGCTAGAAATTCCAAGATCAAGGAACTGGCAGATCCGGGTTCTGTTGTGGGGCTGGTTCTCATAGATGGTAACTTTTTATCTGTGTTTTTTACGTGGTGGAAGGAGCAACACATATTTCCAGGGTCTATTTTCTTTCTTTTTTTTTTTTTTGATATGGAGTCTTGCTCTGTCACCCAGGCTGGAGTGCAGGGCCTATTTTCTAAGGGCACTAATCCCATTCACAGAAGATCCATTCTCATGATTTAATCAGCTCCCGAAGACTCTACCTCTTAATCCGATTACCTTGTGTGTTAAGATTTCACCAAATGAATTTTGAGGGAATTTGGAGTGGGGAGCTAGGACACAAACATTCAGACCACCACATTCTTCCCCTAGCCCCAGAATTTCATGTCCTTCTCACTTGCAAAATATATTCACTCTATCCCAATTACTCCAAAACTCTTAACTTGTTCCAACAGCAGCTCAAAAGTATGAAGTCCAGAGTTTTAACTAAGTATCGTCTAAATCAGATATAGATGAAACTCAAGATATGATTTATTCTGAGGCAAATTGCTCTTCAGCTTTGAAGCTATGGAATCATATGCTTTATGTCCTTCCGAAATACAATGATGAGATAGGAAGACATTCCAATTTCGAAAGGAAGAAACAGGAAAGAAGGAGGAAGTGACTGGTCCGTCTCATGTAAGTCCAAAACCCAACAGAGCAAACAACATTAAATGTTAAAGCTTCAGAATGACCTTTGACCTTTTACCCTTTAGGTCCACTGGGGCAGAAGTCCTGCCTTTGCAGCTTTGCCTGGCAGGGGTGGAACATCTAAGGCTTCAGGCAGCATTGCACCCATGGCTTTGGGTGACTCCACCTCTATAGCTTTGCTGGGTACAGCCCACACAGCAGCTGTCAAGGATTGTGGGCCTGTGCCTGTACTTTCTCAGGCAAGAATGGCATGCTGGTAACTACTGGTCTGAGGTGGTGGGAGAAGCCTCTTCCCCATGGCTCTATTAGGCATTGTCCTAGTGTGAACTGTCTGTAGTGACCCTACCCTCTCACTCATTCTCTGCCTTAATGGAGAACCAGAGTCTTTGAGTGACTCCATCCTTTGCAATCTAGGCAAAGGTGAACATTCCTACACACCTCCTGCACTCAGTGCCCTGGTGCAGATGACACTGCATGGATGCTGCTGAACTTTACCTACTTGCCTTCTAGAAGGGCAGTTAAGATAAACTACAGTGAACGGTTAGAATTTAGGAGAGCAAGGACTCCAAATACCTTTTTTCCCTAAGGCCATTTTATAATGTGCCTGTGTTGAGAGGGACAGCCGTGGGGATCTCTGAAATGTCTTTAGGTTGTTCTTCCATTGTATTGATGAATACTAAATGCTATTCCATAGATCCATACTAAATAGTGGCTTGATTCTCCACCTAACAAGCTTTCTCATTTCTTATAATATAGCCAGGCTGATAATTTTTCAAATCTTTAATCAACAGGAAGCTTCCCTTTTGATTCATAGATGCCATCTTTAAATCATTTTATCTTCTGGCATATTACTGTAAGAGTTAAGAAAAATCATACTGCACCCTTAACACTTTGCTTAGAAATTTCCTCCACCAAATATTTTATTTCATTGCTCTCAAGTTTTACCATCCACAAAACACAAAAACACAGACACAATTCAGTGAAGTTCTTTGCCACTTTGTAACAAACATCACTTTTCTTTTAATTTCCGATAACATGTTCTTCACTTCCATCTGAGATCTCATTACAATGACCTTTACTATCCATACTTTTACTAATAATCTGTTCGTGACCTCTTAGGTAATCCCTTAGAAGACTGAAGCTTTCTCCTTAGCTCTCTTCTTCTAAGCCTGTATCAGAATTGCCCTTTTCAGGCCTTTCACTGTAACATATGTTTTTCTAGCATGCACTTCAAAACTCTTTCACTTCTACTCATTACCCACTTCCAAAGTCACCTCCACACTTTTAGGTATTTGTTATAGCAGCTTGACCAATTCTCAGTACCAATTTCTGTCATAGTACATGTGGGCTGTTCTAACAAAATACCTTAGACTGGGTATCGTATAAACAACAGAAATTTATTTCTCACAGTCCTGGAGACTGGGAAGTCCAATATTAAGGTGGAAGCAGATTCAGGGCCTGTTGAGGGTCCTCTTTCTAAAGGATGATGCCTTCTCATTGTATCCTCACATGGTGGGCGGGGAAGGAAGTTCTCTGGGGCCTAATTTGACTTGTGAGGGTTTTACCTTTATCGTTAAATCACCTCCCAAAGGGTCCACTTTCATATGTTGCAGTTAGGATTGTAACATATGAATTTTGTGGGGACAAATACTTTTTTTTCATATCATAACAAGCATAGGATAAGAATAAATGTAACTGAAGATTTTTATTGGATGCTTTCCGTAGAATAAATACTTTGCCTATTATTTATTCTTTATGAGACACTGCAAAATGGGCGTGATTTCTCCCTGTGTCCTTTGAGATGAAGATACTATACTCAGATTAACTATGTGACTTGTCTAACATTACTCCACTAGTAAATTACGGAGCTTCACAATATGTGCCTTTTTGGAAGGATGGAGTATTTGGCTACTCCATATTTATTGTACGGCACCATCAGTTTTGAGCCCATGGTCCCTGCATGAATGACTCCTCTCTGAAGGATTGTAAATAACATTGCATCATTTGATTGAATGTTGTGCATGTGTGCTTTGTGGGACTATGAATTTTTTTTTGCCAATACACACCTTTCCTTATTAATGGTGAAGTAATAGTTTACCTGATAATGAGACCTAGTCTTGGATGTGGTATATTGGATTACAAAGGCAGACGAGCATGCTAGCAAAGTGTCTTGACACATGTATAGGTACACTACAATCAGTCCTTAATCTGATTCCATCTTTCATAGTCTCTGATCTTGGACTCCAACATCATGAGTCTCTAGACTTGATTTTTACTGCCTTGAACATTTGTTTTGAGTGACATTTGAGCTCCAGAAATAATCTGATTTCCAAAAGAGTTAGCATAGACAGTTACAAATGTGGGAAGTAAAATCCACACACTAGCTTATGCTATCTCTCCTGTGTCCAGGAGAAGTACATGAACCTACTAATACTTGATGATGATACTTGTTTAATGATTGACTATCAGTAATACTTGCTAAGCCTTTCTTTAATAATCTCAGTTGATCTTCTCAATCTCCCTGCAATGAGGTCTCCATATTTGTACATGGAGCAATGAAAGCTAAGAATATAGTAAGTAATATTTCTCACTTATTACAAGGGGTGGGAGACCAAGTTGGCATCAGATCTCTGGTTTCAAAAGCAGCATAGTGCACATTTGTTTCATTTCACCATACCACTCAAATGAGTTTTGTAGAAAATAATGGAGTCTCTTGCATATGAACAGCAGGGACTTCTTGTGAGCATTCTCAGCACAAAAAGATATGCACCATTATAACTATGGCCAAAAGTTTATGTATGACCTGGGTAACCATAGAGGGAGTAGCACAGACAGAGGAAAGGACTTTTACCTCCACACTTAAAGACTTAGGTGACAGTGTTCCTACTTTAAAACTGAGCTCTTATTTTATTAGAGAGCCCTAAGGTGATAACTCAGTTGTCACTGGGAATAATTGCATAAATGAGGAGAAACTGTCTTCATCTTCCATTCTTGTATCCATCTATCCAGGTATTACTTTTATAATGAGTATTATTTGCCAGGCATTTTTCTAAGCATCTTGGAAGAGGTAGTGAACAAACAGAGCTTCAGTCACACTGTTATTCAATTATGGTTATAACTGCGATGAAGGCTATGATATATGAGGATGAGACACCTCAATGTGGTGTGATAAAGCCTTTCAAACATCAAAGTGTATAAAGTGATGCCAAATGTGGACCCAATGACCATTGACTAGTTCTACTTGTTTGCCAAATCTATTTCTACCTAAAAATAGAACATTCCTTAGAACCCAGATAGGTATATTTGAACAAAACTATGTAATTCTTTAGACTATTCTAGTGCCAAAATTTGATTCATCTCAAAGGCAGACAAATCTATTTCAGTAGGCCTTCCTTCTTAAGTTAGAGTCAAGGATCCATAAAGTTCAGAATGAAGAACCTATTCACATTTAAGCCAAGTAGCAGAGGGAGGATTCTGAGCCTGTCTGAAACTTTACTCCAGACCCATGTTTGTACCCCAAATCATCCAGAGTAGCAACACCTTCCCACATTCTCTAAAATTTTACTTTTGTTTTTGCTGATCTGCCCTATCTTTGATGAACTCTGTTAGGTAAATGTGGGAATGAAGCTAAATTCTTGGTACTTAAATGTTTTCAAGAGCAGACTTACATATCTGTTTGTGTTTGAGCAGGTGGGTCTTTAAAACACAAGGACTGACGATATAAGTCACGCCCAGTGGCCTGAGAGGCTATTAAAATAGAATAATGGCCCTTCTATTTAGCTTTAAGATTGTCTCTTTACCTTCTCTAGATAATTCCCAATGAGTCAACAGTTGCTGTTTGAATTTTTGAAATTCAACTATGTCTTTTCCTTTACTTTGTCAATGTGCTAGATTCCCTGATGACCAATTTTTAAATTTCACCTATCAACTCTGAAGATGTTTGGAATTTTATTCTTATCGCTATTTATTACCTGGCAAGTTACATGACACCAACTTCACTTGTGAAATTTCTTGGAAAAAATAAAGTTCCACAGTTCAAATTAGCCTATTTCTTCCCAGGGAACAATTTATTTTTAATTACTTTTACATGTAAGGTTTTCCAAGTGCTGTAATTAAAGTTTGCAGAGTTGCTTGTGTCAAATACAGCTTGTATTCTCTTTCTCTGAGGATGTGAGTAAAAATGCACTAAAATCTGGACTTTTTTGCTGACTGTACATTAGTTAGTTTCTTCCTGCTGGTGCTCCTTTTTGTTGATGTTGTTCCATAGTGCATACCTAAAGAAGAAACTAAAAAGAAAAACTTTAGTTGTTATTGCAGTCTGCTTTTGTGCAAACAGACTAAGGGTACATTCAGAAAGGGAGCCTTTGAGGTCAGGCAGTTGGACAGTGTTAATATCACATTCATCATTTGTTCTTTGCCCAGTTGGACAGCCCATGGTGATCAGTTCCTGCTCTCTAGACTACATAATCAGCCCAGCTGTATAAGAGTGTGGCTCAGATGCTGCATTTTTATTATAAGTTCTTTGAATTTTCAGTACCTGTTGGGAATTATTTTCAAACATTAGAGTTCTCTGGGCACTTTGGTAAGGCATTGAATTGCTGTATCTGATCCTGATTCTCAATGTGAAGTATCCTTTCATCCAGTTCAGCTGCTCCTGACCTTACTAGACATAGGGATAGCAGATGGCAAGGAGTAAAGAAGTGAGGGGAGCAAAGGCGTCAACAGATCTCGAGGGAATCATAAGGAGAGGGTAGGAAGTCAGAGTATCACGTATCTTCTCCCTCAATGAGGCTCTCTGACTTTCTTCTCATTCCCTCAGGCCTTCATTCCATGATTTTGCAAACTCATGTCTCAAGGGCAGGGAGTGCTAACAGAGAGGAAATACTTGCTTTTAATTCAAGCTTTCTGGGTGGTGGCAGCACAGGAAAGAAGGATAAACCATTTTCCAGCTATTTCAGATTAAACAGCACCATGCCCATTCCCTAAATTTTATCCTGTCTAAGAACATTATTTCGCATCAGATTATCACCAACATTTATTTGAGGCCAGACACCTGATTTACTGAGGCAACTTGAATAGCTTGAACCAACCTTTGGCCTTGTTCGTGAAAGAATATGCATCTGGAGATGATGAACAGGATACAAAGAAGACTTCCTTTGCCCCAAATTGTCCCCTGCACCTCCCTACCTGAAATATGACTTTTCTCTTATTATTCATTAATTTATCAAATCAACTTTAATTAAACGTTTGCTACATGCTGCCATACTAGGTACTGGGGTTGTAGTGGTAAACAAAGAAAACCTCTCTGCCTCCCATCCTCTCTCCTCACCACTCAGAGCTCACATCTGGAGGGGGAGGACAGACAGTATGCAAAAGAAAAATCAAGTTATATAGCATATTAGAAGTTAACTGTAATGAAGAAAAATCAGTAAGAAATGCTGAGGTAGCTGTTAGAATTGCAGTTTTATTTTTTTAAGAGAAAGCAAGGGCAGTTGACATTTGGGCAGCATCTTGAGGAAGCTGTGGGTACCAGCTATGCTTGTATCTGAGGGAAAAGTGATCCAGGAAGAAGGGACAGTGATTATAAAAACATTGAGGCCAGAGCATGCTTAGTGTATTTGCAGAAAAGCAAGAAGACTATATGACCAGCTCCTGGTGAACTAGCAGGTGAATAGATGATGAAGTTAGACCAATAGGATTATATAGGGCCTTGTAGACAATTGTCAGGTATGAATTTTTTGAGTGAGATAGAGAGCAATTGGAAGGTTTTAAGTAGAAAAGTATCATATTCAGATTTAGGCTTTAAAATGATAATTTTGGCTATTGGATGAGAATAACTTGGGTGTAAGAAAGAGTGTGGCAGAAGTCAAAGCAGTGACACCTTCTAGTAGGTATAGTTATAAAGTTATTACAATTAACTCAGGTCCATATGATGGTAACTTGGACCAATGTGATAACAGTGAAAGTGATGAGAAATGGTCAGAGGTTGACAGTAGAGCTGTTAGTACTTAATGATGGTTGGGATGAGTGGAATACAAGAAAGAGAGGCTTTAAGTATGAATCTAAAGATTTTGTTCCAAGCAACTCAAAGAATGGAGTTGCTAAGTTTGGTTAATTCTATAGGTAGAAAAGTGGTATGAGGGTGGGAAGGTGAGAGGGAAAGGATTAGAAGATACTGCTTTGACCACCATAGACACCTTTTTGCGAAATTAGGCTCAGTGTTGCTTAGTTGTATATCCTAATGACAATAGGGAAATGTTCAAAAAAATGATATGAGGAGGGGAAGTAACAGAATACCATAGACTGATGGCTTCAACGATAAACATAGTTCTCACAGTTCTGGAGGCTGGGGAGTCCAAGAGCAAGGTACCAGATGATTTGATGTCTTATGAGAGCCTGTTTCCTAGTTCATAACCAGTGCTCTTTTTTGCTGTGTCCTTACATAGCAAAAATAGGGTCAAAGAGCTTTCTGGGGTCCTTTGTATAAGGGTACTAATCCCATTCATGAGGGCTCCACCCTCATGATCTGATTTCTCAAAGGCCCTACCTCTTAATACTATCACTTTGAGGGTTAGGATTTTAACATATAAATTTCAGAGAGGCACAAATATTTACTCCATTTCAGTGAGGATAATTTAGGGGCATAGCCTCTAGAACCCCAAAAACATACTTGTCATCTTAGCAGGAGCTCTGGCGCAGTGCGTAACATGTGGTTCCTGGATCCGTGAGATGCTGGGGCTATTGCTGATCTTGGGTAACACACTCAGTCTCTCTGGGTTCCACTTTTTTTAAACTGCACAATTAAGGTTCTTAATGTCTGTGATACATTCTTCTGACATTTTTATGGCCACCAGTTAGAGTGACTCTGTAAAAGACAGGGCACTAGAAGCTTAAAAAAGCCCATTTCACAATTTTGTCCTCATTTATATACTACCAGTATACAACTTTACTAGTGAAGAAGAATTCGGACCATTATCAATTAATGAAATCAAGGCAGACAACCAAACAGGAAATTTCAATTTTTATAACCTACTTTGGTTATATTTCAGTACACCTTCCTTCTTAAACTATATTATCCAGTTTGGTAATCTGGATATATTTGGCTATATTTCAGTACACCTTCCTTCTTAAGCTATATTATCCAGTTTGGTAATCTGCCTTGATCAGATTAAAACAATGATTGTTAGATCTCCTTTTTGTGTGTGTGTTGAGTACACACAACTAGAGTTGTTTATCAAAGAATACCTGACTTGAAAATATGCTACTTTGTATGAAGAAATAGAGCCTCTTTACATTTTTAAAAATATATTTTATGATGTGATATGACTGTCCTTTGATGTAGCCTCAGTTGTGATGGGATATTTTTGGGCTATACCTCAGAAAGTCCATCCCAATATTATTGCGACACTACCATCCCATTGTAGTAAGAATGTCAGCTCACCTGTTAGAATATGGGATATGTTAATCATAGGACAGATGAAACAGATTTCCTTCCATAGTCTGCTCTTAACCTGTGAGCGTGCTACATATTTGTGGTTGCTGTTATTGTTGTTGTTGCTGTTGTGTTTTTCTTTGGAAAGTCCCACTGTATTGTATCTTTTGGGTTGGGAACTTTCCTTTGAAGCTACTGGTTGAGCTCTATGGGCTTATGGGGCCGATATGAAATCTTTATGAGTTCTGCAGTGCTATTAAACACCACATTTCTCCATTGCTCTGATGCTGACATTCCAAGCACACAAGCAGTTATGCAAGAATCGATTTTTGCCATAGATGAGGTGGGGGTCTGAGCAAGCACCTTGGTCAACAACCAGCTCTGGAGGGGATGTGAAACCCATTATTGATCCAGGGCTGAGAAATCAGTGACTGTTGTATTATATAATTATTGATGGAGCCAGAAAATGCCACAGGCAAAGCACAACTTACTATTTGTTATGCTGGATTGTCTCTCTCGTCTATGTCAGGCTGCTGTGTTCTGCTCTCATGTTCCCATACCATGTTTATTTATACTATGTGCAGTTAGCTTTCATATTTCTCTTGTGATTCCAGCTTGGAAAATGAATGCTAGTTCTGTTCAGGAGCTGTAAAATAAATAAATTTTTCCAGACACTACAATGGGCCCACACTGAATACCAAAGTCTGGACACAGGAAAAATGGAGGCTCCAAGGAAGACAATCAGAAGTGTGAAGAGAGGAAGAGCCTTCTTTGTGTGTAGCTCTTGTCCACTGTCCTTTTTCTCACCACATGCCCCAAGCATGAAATGTGCAAGTGGTTGGCATGGCCGACTGTTGGAGAATGTTGACTGAGTATCTACTGTCTGTAAGGTCATATAGTAGGCCCGTAAGGAGGGATAAGAAGGATTTGAAAATGAAAAGATAACATGGTTGTAGCCTTGATGCTGGATGAATTGCTCCTGTGTAGTACTTTATAATGCTTTGTTTAGTTTACCCACTGCTAGCTCTCCATCTTTCTTCCTTCACTTTCTCTCTTGGGTGCTGTTATTTTCCTTTTGTACTTACCAGAAAACTTATAGCTCCTAGATAAAACACTAACTTTCTTTATAATGAATGTGTGTTTTTGATTCTACGACCATATATCAAGCTCAAGAACACAGAACAAATACCTACTACAGACAAGAGGACTTATGAAGAAGTCTCGACCACTATCCAGCTATTTTCAATTGACATATCTCTGAAGTACAGGGATATGTGGAAGATATGGGCAATGAAAGGCCACCGACTCTTATGGATGTTACAGTTAACATTCATCAACTGACTTCTGTTAACAGATGGTTAGGGAAAATTATTTACATTTAAAGTCTCAATCAAATGGTTTATTTAACTGATAGCTGCCAATTAAATTAGGAAGAACTATATCAAAGTTTCTTTCAAAGAGTTAAAGAAGTAATAACTTTGGGTTGAAAGTTGATTATTGAATAATCAAACAGTTTTGCAAAGCCCTATACTAAAGGAAGAGGCTCTAAATTAGATGTAGGGGAAATATTTTCTATTCTTTTGGATAATGGTTCTGCTGTTATACTAAGCATGCATTTTTTTGTGGGCATAAAAACCTTTACCCTTTTGAAATGCATATAGAGAGATTTAAATTATTTATTCTACAATAGCTTATTTGAAATATTTTGGACATGGAACTTAGCAAATGTGGTTTTCTCAATATCAAAATCAATGTTTTAATGCTCAGCTGTTAAATTGAGTGCTTTGGGATAAAAACAAGCTACAGCTGCTGCTGCCATGTTGCTTATGTATGGATGATACAACACTATTCTATGATTCCTGAAAAAACTTCTTTCATTAAAATGGGAGCTCTGTGTTTATGAATACTTTTGGACTTTTATGAGAACTCTTTCAGTTCAGAAACCATAGAGATATCTTCAACTTTTATTATGTGCATTTAACTAGCTGCATAAATGATGTCTTCTAGACACCATGCATTGTTCTCATCTGTAGTTCCTTGATTTGCTTTTTTTATGAATTATTAACTATATTGGGAATGTTGCTTTTGAAAATTTTAGTAGTAATTTCCTTCCTAGAGAGAAATGTAATGTTTTTCTTCTATTCTCATATCAGAAAATAGTATACATTGAAATGTTAACAAATAACTAAAGCCTATGTCTACATAAGGCAAACTATTTTTTTCTTTTGTAGATTGTCTGTAAGAAGCTAGGTAAAGATAAAGGAAGAGGCAAATCAAATTGAATAATAGCAAATTCAAGAGTTTTGGTAAGGAAAGCTTATCAATATAGCAGACACAAATGTTTACAACTGAAGATACAGGCAAAATTGTCAGTCATATATTCCTACCTTTAAAACTCAAACTCATTTCCAAAGTCATAAGTTATTCATTTTCTAATATCTAGAAAGATAATATCTATCTAATATTCCTTTTCTCGTACCTCCCCTCTGGTTAGAATATCACTTAACAAAATATTAAGTGAGAGAGCTGAATTTAATCAAACAAGTTGTTAAACATTATTTTTTAGCTTACTTTCCTGAGCATTCCATAAACTCATTTGTGTGTGTGTGTGTGGTGTGTGTGTTGTATGTGTGTGTATTTAATTTGGTTATCATATAAGATACATCTATGCCCAAAAATAACTTTACTGGAAATGTTTAAAATACCCACAGTTGACTCATTATTAAAACTAACCTAACACTATTACAAGAAAGGCATTTTTTATCTATTTGTAAGCTTTGTCAAATGCAAAAGGGAAAAATAATCAACATCTTGCAAAAGCAATTGGTCAAAGTTATTAATGAGGCAATTCTTTATGCTAGGGCATCATAGAAAAAGTAATGAGAGAAAATGTGACAATAAATTGCAGGCTACTTTAGATTGTATGACATTTTTATTAATAAAAAAGTCAACTTCAATGGAAATTGACTTTCTGTGCATTGCTAATACAAATTTCACATTTTATGCATTATATACCGCCATGCTGTATTATCTTGACCCAGGGACAGAGTCAGTTTTCTGTGGCTTCCATAATTTGGGGACCTGCTCCTAAGAAAAATAATACAAATAATTACTTTTGAAAAATTTACAAATCTGAACATATTGCTAGGGCATTTCCCAAGAAGGAAGAGTTCTGCCAGTGCCTTCATTGAAACATAACCTTCATTAGCTTCATGATAAATCTGATTCGGTCTTTATTCTCTTACTTAAGTAATTAGAAATCAACCATTAATATCTCATATTAATATTATCCAGCCATCATTTAGTAAATCAGTTAATCAATTGAATTATGTACTCATTGTGTTAGAATTACTTTACTTGCTGTAGCAAATAGACACTCACATTTCAGGGTCTTAACATAGGAAAAATTCACTGGGAACACACTTTGTAATGTAGTACCTGGATGACCCCGCCACTCCTTGTTCATGTCTTCATACCATGAAGAGTAAACAGAAATCTAATGAGCACTGACATTCTCTGCCATATTCATAATGTTCATTGTCTTTCAAACCTACCATATATCAGACATTGCACTAGGTGCTGGGGAAAAAAAGAAGATATCTGACAATGACTCTATACTCATAAAGAGCTAACAGTCCAATAAGTGAGAGATGAACACAAATGGCTCTAACGGCAGGGTGGATGTTGATAAGTAGCATAAGAGAATTACTATATTGAAACACAGAATCCCTTCATCCTTTTCCTTCACAATTCTTCCCTGATTTCCAACATCTTCTTTGCATGCTTCCTGTGGGAGTTTAGCAGCATTTATGTTGAGCTGCAGCAAATTACACCAAGTTATAAAGGAACTTCCTGGAATGAAGTTTTGAAATATGCTTTTTAGAGGAAAGATGCACATTTTCTAAGCAAAGATTTTTCATATCCCTTTTCAGTTTAACCAGAGAAAACGGACCCTTTGACAAATAACAGAGCATTTATGTAAAATCAAGTTCTGCTAAAGGTCCAAACTCAGCAGTTCTTCCTCTCTTTGTTTCTCAATTCTTGCTTTAGTCAGATGCATTCAGCAGCCTGGACCTACAGGCCCAGAAGAGTCTAGTTTTGGAGTAAGTGATTGCCATGACCAAATGCAGGGAAGCTTTTTGGCCATGGCATTGCTCCTCATATCTCTTAGGTCACTGGAGTCACACATTTAATTTCTTGCTCTCTTTGCCTTCACCTTCTGCAGATCACCTAGCTCCTGACTGATCACGGCAGACCTCAAGAAGACACTGAAGAGAGGCATGCTGGGCACATGAACAGCATAGCCAGGGAGAGAGGGTAAAGGCAGTGAGATGATTGCTTGCTGAGTCTGGCATCATCCAAGGCATTCAATGGCATGCCAAACTTAAGTCTTAGAAAGAATAGACATGACATGGTTTCTGTAGCTACTGCCATCTGAGCATTAAATTTGATCAACACAGGAGTCTCCAGAACCGGCTTATCCATGGAAATGGCATCACTGTGATTTTGGGCATTCTCTTAGTTGTGGCCAGACTCTGACAATGCGCTGAGAGATATTAACATATTCCCTATGGCTTGTTTTGAGCATGGGGAGGTGCAATTCCAAATAGTAGGAACCAAGGAGATTTTTATAGACCTGAGATGAGTGGAATAGGATGCAGGGAAAAGTCTCCAAGGCAAGTAATGAGTTCAATCAAATGTCCTAGTCCCTTGGCCAAAAGTTGTAGCAGACAAGAAGTGCTGGATCAGTAACTAAAGGCCAGTCCTGGAACACAATATTTTTTATCTAATAAGGGTAAATAATTTCTGAATCATGAAGCTGAGGTGTTCCATACCTCTATGCCATAACTAGTATTACAGCTTAGGAACTAGAGTATATCTTAGTGTACAGATGAAGCCATTAGTGGGAGGTAGTATGGATATGATGAAAGAGCATAGGCTTTGGGGTCAGAAAAGCCTGGGTTCACATGCCTATTCCAGCCTCTGATAACTGTATGACAATTGTCAAATCTCTTAAAATCCAGGCTTTTCTTTGCTTTTCTATAATATGGAGTTAATAATTTCTACCTCGAAATATTAAATGAACTAATATGTTTGCATCTGGTGACTAGTGATGACTCAAAAGAAAATAACATTTTTTTTCATTCAACTACATATGCTTCTAAGAGATTTAAATAGTCTTTGAAGGGAGACAATTTTGTCATTATTTAGTTGATTCAAACTGAGGTCCGGGGGTTTAAGTGTAACTTACTAATGCCATACAATAAGGAAATGGAAAAACACTAATTCTGTAATTGAGAATGATTGACCTCACATCTCAATTTTATTGAACTATATTTAAAAATAAATATAGTTTCTGAAAGCATCAGGAATGAGACATACTTTAAGGTTACATGCAGCTCTTACACAATTTCTTTAAAAAATCTACAAGTAACAATGTTTAGTAGAGATTTGGCTCTGGGATATCTTTGTCAGTTTTTCGATTTTTCCAGATAAAATGTTTTCTAGGGTTGAGGGTCTTTGGTGGCAGATCAGAAAGATTGTTGAGAAAGTGAGTTCTGATATGGCTCTGTGCATGATTAGCCTGGTAAGTCTTTGGATGCAAAAAAAGTGTGGTTTTCAGATAAGCCTGCGTTGAAGCCCTCTCTTTCTGTGACTATGAGAGGCCTTCCCCTTAATAGTGAGGTTCTCTGAGACATTAGATTGAATAATAAGGAACATATATGAGTTTCCTTCCATTGTGTCACTTGAATTTTAAAGCACATTCACAATTTCAGTCTGAGCCAATTCTATAACCACTAATTTGGATATAGATTTTCAGCTTCAACATAAATTGTGCTCCTCAAGAAGATTAAAGTTATGTGAGTTACACTGCTCCTGTCTTAGATAGGCTTTCTTTTTTTCTCACATTTTTATGGAGATTTAACCACTTTTATTGTTCTCTTCCTTATCTATTGTCAATATAGTAGCTCACTTTCCTTTCACAGGTACAAGAAGGCTTCTCAATGACCCTGAAACTTGGGAACCGATCAGTTTTTAGTCACCTTCACCAACCCTACCAACATCCAGCAAAACATCCAAACAACACTCATTAATTACCATCACTTATGTGTTGAGGTTACAGTGAAGGACCAGTCAGCATGCCCGTTAGAGGACCATGACTTATAATCAGACAAGACACATTACTCAGCATGGCCTTGGGCATAAGAAACATGAAAATTTGCCCTACAGAATTGGTATAATCCATTAAAATATGGACTTTGGGTTAGCAGTGTTACCATGGTGCTCTCTTTTGTTAGAAATACCATCAGTGGATCAGAGCAGGGGTCAGCAAATCTTTTCTGTAAAGGGCCAGATAGTAAATATTTTAGGCTTTATGGAACATATAATCTCTGTTACAATTAAGAAACTCTGCTGTTGTAGCATAAAGGCACCAAAGACAATAAGTAAATGAATGAATGTGGCTGTGTTCCAATCAAACTTCATTTACAAAAACAGGTGGTGATCTATATTTGGCCCACAAACCTTAATTTGCTGATCCCTGGCTTAATGTCATAGAGAGGTAAAACCAAAAACTCATCCAATTCAACCTTCTCATTTAAGAGATAAGAGAACCAAAGTCTGGAGAAAAGATGAATTGTCTAATATAACCAAGCTTGTTCATGCCAAATGGATAATTAAAACCTAGCTTTATAATTCCCAGACCAACAAGGTCTCCACCATAACAAATCATATTGTACTTTTTGATTCATCTTTCCCCAGGTCTGTCTTCGCAGCTTCCAATCATGATGTGCAGTCAATTATATTGCTGATGTTGGCAAAGAAATTTCTAAATCTGTATTACTTTTAAGGTTAGAGAGAGAACGAGTATTAAAGCATATATTTATTTTTGAAATATATTTTCATGTTGAATCTTTGAGCAGAAAAACCTGTGTTAATTAGAGTGGCAGATTTTTTACTTTAAAACGTAAAATATGAAGTCCTTCAGAAAAGTTTTTGGAGGTATTGCTTAAAAACCCCTTCTCTATGTTTCCTATCCATGATCAAACGTCCTAAGTATGATGTTGGGCTTTGTTTTATTTAAATATTTTATTTAATTTTCAGTCAGTGAAGGGGACTAAGTATGATGTTTATCTTAAGTTCATAACTAAGACCCACATCATTTTTAGAATGAAATAAAGAATGACCCAGATTTGCCAAGGGTTTTGGTGTGAGGTCTTGAAAATCTTTTCATCTTACAACTTGGGCCTAATTATGGTTTATTCATTTGGACAAATAATAGCCTTGATGAAACAAAGAGGCAATGTGATTGCTATCTTCAGAGAAATTCTATAACATGTACACATTTCGTTCATATAGCATTTTCGCTTGACTTAGTAATGAACAAGAGAGATTTGAGATATGGAAGATGCATCCATTTCTACTTTAAATTTGTAGTTTGTAAGTCATCTTAGTGGTATGGATGTTACTATTAATCACAAAAGCATAATGAAGTGTTTCTCAGGCTGTGGGAGCACCACACAACGTAGAGTGCATTTTTGGCCATTGTCCAGTTTATTTGGTCAATGTAGACAGTCAATCTAGGTAATTGTGGACCTAAATTGGATTATCTGATCATAATTATTCCTGTTTGTCTGTACACATCCATCACATTTATCAGATAATTGCCATATAGTTTTCATTTTGTGTTCTCCTGACTCATCTTGGGTAAAATGGAAAAAAAAAAAAAAAGATGGCCCAAGAATGAGCCTTGGGTTTAGTTTTGACTTTGTCACTGAGTTTTCATGTGACCTTTGGGCAAATTGCTGAACATCTCTGGGTCTTTGTCTCTTTCTGAATTTGGACGTGTAAGGGCTTTGCCATGTCTGAGACTGTGTTCAACTTTAGTGATACAGAACTGAATCAGTTCTACATGCTGTAACTTAAAAAAAGTTTTTATAATTTTTAATTACATTGTATACTTAAAAGTGGATAGAGTGGTTAATTTTATGTTATGTGCTCTTTAGTATTTGTTTTTGAAATTGATGTAGGGAATCACAGAGCCTATCTTTCACTTCCAGATTAGATTATCTGATTTTGTGGCCTCAATGACTAAAATCACTAAATGGCCATTGTTTTAGTCATTAAGATAACTAAATAAGATTGGCTACTAGTTGTTTCATCTGTTGCTTTTGATTTGCCTACTTTAACTGAGGGTTGAGCAGACTCAGCCCTAATGGTTCTTTGCCATGATGTTCAAGATGGGCAGAGGAAGGTGGCACTGATTCCTTTGATATCTGTCAGTTTCCAACTTAACAACCTGACAGAAAGCCAACCATGTGACTTTCTCTCCAGGTCAAAAGTTGCAAGCTAACATCTTGAATGTCCTGCCTTGGTAGGAGGAGAAAGAGGTAACTGGGGCAAAATAAGCTACTTCAAGATAAATACCAACATTCTAAAAGTGAAGGGTGTAAAGTTGCCAAGCACTTCACACAACGTAGTGTAGTGAGTCATAAAGTTTAGTGCATGATTAAAAGTATATATTCATTAACTTGCCAGTGTCTTGGAAATGACCTCAACTTAAAATCTTGAGAACAGAGCTTGCAGTGGGATTTTAAGGAAGTGACCTGGTTTTCTCCCTCCTTAATAAATCCTAGCTCTTCCCATTTTTTAATTTCCCTTGGCTTCTTACCTCACCAATTCTGACTACCTTGTTATTGCTTGTCATTCTCTACTTTCTTCCCTCCCAAATCTGACTAGCTTATCCCTGATTACCTCATCTCTGCTCTTTGCTGGCTGTCAGACTCTGAATGAGCCTGTTTCATTTTGCACTTTCCACCTTCTGCCATTTTCTGCTCCAGCACTGTGAAATTCAGAATGCAGTTATCTATGACTTGAAAATCATTCTTGCTGGGGGTGGTATTTTTTACGCCCTCTCCAAGACTGGTCATTCATTTGGCTAAGGGCAATTAGAAGAGAAAGATGGGAGGGAAAGTGAAAGTGTCAGGAGGTCTCTACACTAGTTTTCAGCTGCTCCGAAGAATTAAAACCCCCAAGAGAAGTGAGAATATTATTCTGCCTTACAGTTCTCCACTTCAGCTTCACTGGAGACTTATAAAAACAATGACTTCTTATTTCATTCTCAGGTCACACAAGAACTTCCATATTCCTGGATAGTTAATCTTATGTTGCAAAATCTTGACATTATCTTTTATTCTTTCTTTGATATAAAACCTGATAGTGATATAAAAACTAACATATGCTTAGCTAGACAGAAACATTAAAGCATCTGCCTTATATCCTTATTATTTAAAATATTTTATTACCATTGCAATTACAATTAAAACACTAACTCTAACAATAACCTAAGTATCAATAAAATTTCTAAATATTCAAGTAGAGAAAATAACTACAACATTTTAATCAACAGGTATGTTCGAGGACTGAAATATGATGTTACCTCAATTTTCCAGTGAACTGCAAGTTAAATTAATTTGTATATGGAAATATCCTGGAATAAATATGCCTCTGAATAGAATTTAGAGACATAAGTTCCTCTGTAACACACCTTCTCAAAATGAAGGTTGCTGGGCACCATCCCTAGTGTTTTGGATTAACTATGAAGTAGAATTAAAGAGTTAGCATTTCTGACAATTTCCAGATGCTGCTGATGCTTCTGGTGTGTAGACCACACAGGGAGAATGACTGTTCTATAGCTACATATCCTGTAATATTTTCTGGTAGGTGTTATTTTACTATAACAGTATGTTTATAAAGTCATTCACAAATCTTTACAAAAGTCATTTATTTATAAGATTGTATTTTTTTCCTAATAATGTTCTCGGTTAAGCTAACTTACACTTTCAAACAAATAATACTTCATTTAATTTGGCTAGCAAATGGCCTGGTTTGTCATTGGGAAGTCTTAACTCTTTTTCTTAATATTCAGCCAACTGTCTTTTAAGTTTTTTTCCAGTTTTATAGAGATATAATTGACAAATAAAAATTGTATATATTTACAGTGTACAATGTGATGTTTGACCTACATATACATTGAAAAATTATTACCACAGTAAAGCTCACTAGCCTATCCATCACTTCATGTAGTTACTCTTTTTTCGTGGTGAGAACATTTAAGATGTATTGTCTTAGCACATTGCAAGTGTGCAGAACAGTATTCTCAGCTGTAGCCATTGTGCTGTTTATTGGATCTCCAGAACTTATTCATCTTATAACTGAAAGTTATTCTTTGACTAATATCTCCCATTTTCTATTCCTTCTTCCCGCAATCAAATCCTGGAAATCACCATTCTACTCTCGGCTTTTATAAGTTCTACTTTTTTAGATATAAGAGAGATACAAGTTATCTTTTTTTATAAGTTCTACTTTTTTCCACATATAAGAGAGACAATACCATATATGTATCTCTGTACCTGGCTTATTTCACTTAGCATAAGATATCTTCCATGTCCATTCATATTGTCAAGAATGACAGGATGTCCTTCCTCTTTAACTATTAATAATATTCCATGGTGTCTGTGTGTCTGTGTGTGTGTGTTACTTTTCTTTTTTTTTAATCAATTCTTCTGTCTGTGGACACTTAGGTTGGTTCTTTGTCTTGGCTATTGTGAATAAAGGCCTCTTATTTCCTACGTTTCACCAATAATAATAAGTTTACAGATTGACCCTGGTGATGGACAAAGTTTCCAAAAGGCAAGTTATGCGCAGATCAACATGCATATCATTTGACTGTCTTCTGCAGCCCAGATTGCTCTATTTTCTGCCTCTTCAACTTGACTTGTGCCCATTTTCCTCACTCCTGTTGCCTGGGTACAAGTTAACCAGGAATTTCATGTGCTTGGATAGTGCCTTCGTTCAATATTTTAGTGGCTATGGAAAAGAAATAACTTTTGCAGACTGGATTAGATCAGAAACACAGGACTTAAAATTGCTTAGAGAAATATGGCACTGACCTGAACCATATTTCCCAGAAACCGCAGAAAGCATAAGTAATTTAAAATATATACTACACTGTCATTTATTTCTTTGACAAGCTTTTACAAATCATTTACATTAACAGACAGTATTTATTGTCATGTTGTTTTGGGAACATATCAGTTTTCATAAAGTTAGCTCTGGTGCAGTACAGTAAGAGCAGATGCTTAGGCAAACTTGGGGCACTCGGGATCCTCTGAGACAAGTGAAGTTTTGAAAAGGCTGCTTGTACCTTAGGGAAACCTGGGGTAAAGGCCCAGATTTCTGGGGTGACCCAGAGGTGCCTCGTATCCTCACAACATCTGTGTATGTCATTACACAGCCACCTGTCACCCTGGAAAACTTCTGAAAAGTCCACATTGTCTGGCTTACTTTGTGGGAAAAAAAATAGCCTGGCTACTAAGGCTAAGACTTCCCATTCTTATTTGTAAATGATTTCTCTTCATTTGATGTTATTGCATTTTTAACAAATCTGTTAGGACTAGGATAATGAACCATGAGGGTTATTGACAATAACTTTGCCCATAGGAAAAGGGGACAGTATGTTAGAAACAGGCTTATTTAAAAACAGAAATTACATTGATCAGGTTAATCAAATGAGAAATTCAGAAGGATATGCTACTCAGACTCCTGTCTGTGTTGGTGGTTCCAAACATAATACTAGAATAGAAAGACAAGAGCTTTCTTGTCTTTTCAATTCCTGAACCATTATCCTTTAACTTGGAAGACATTAATCCAAAAGAAAAACAACTTTGCATGCCTACTGAAGATGGTATTGCCATTTAAAACTGTATCATCACTTCACTAGTCTCTTATGAATCTATTTGCTTAAGTGACTCCCATCAGTTCACTGATGTAATTTCTTTAAAACCTCATCAGCAAACATATGTTTCTTGAATGGTTCATATCTTAGCCTTAAAATGAATTGTAGTTTTTAGCTTTGGAGGAGAAATTGCTTTGCATTTATATCAAAATCAATTCCTTGCTTGAAGTAAAGGATTGACCTTATTATTGAAAACAATGGCAAGAGAACAAGCTGACAATACATACCATTACCATTGCCCCACATATCTCAACCAGTCAGTAGTAATTCCAAATTCCAAGCGAGATCCTCTGTCTTCAAAACTGAGGTGTTTTACAGTCACTTTATCCCTGTCTGCAGAGGGCTTACACAACCCTGTCTGCAGACAGATGCTTTATCCCTGTCTGCAGAGGGCTTACACAACCAAATGGGACAGAGGGGTAACAATTATATACACACAAGTCAACAATCAAAAGAATAGTTCTATAATGTACACATATATGAACCAACAACTATGTGCAGAAGAGTGCTCTGGAGATTTGTAACACCTTATGAGGCTTAATTTGTTTCTGGCTTTGATGCAAGTTTATGTTTCTTCCCTTTGAAAGTTTATTGTGTACATTTTGCACATTTTCTAAAAATCCAACACATTTTAAATTATTTCTTTGGTCTGTTTTTCAGATCTTTGTCCTTCCTGCAGTCCCTGAAGACTTTACCAAGCACTTCAGTTTACAGATAAACAAACACTATCTTCACACCCCTTAATCCACAACAGATAACTGAAGTATTTAGTAAGTTATAAATATGTACAAAAATATTATATACCTAAACCACTTTGTACAAAATTGATAATGAGAATTAATATTTATTATTTACACATGCAGAAAGATATACATATTTATTTCTCTTTAATCCTATCACTCTTTCATAAATATTGTACTTAATCCATCAATAATACAACATACTTTCATTAATCCCAAGAAATAATTAGAAAACATTTATGATAATGATAATATTACTTTGTACAAATATTATACAAACCCATTAAACCCATAGGGAAAATCACAGCTGGTAAGAATGTCAGATACCCTGTCTGCTCAGAAATAGATATAGCAGGCTGCTTATTTGATATTTAATGGAAAATTAAGCCAACTAAACAATATTTAAAAGCAGACATTTTTTACTTTGTCTTTAAGCCTTAGCTAAGACAGATTGTCCTTAACATTGAATCTTACCTTCTAAGTAGTCTATTTTATACTGACTTCTGTAATATATTCTAGTTTCATATCCTTTTGAAAATTGTGTTCTATGACATTTAGATGTTAGCAATGGTTTTCAGTGATGGGTCAAGGTTTTTCATTGAGCCATTGCTGCTTGCTTTTCTTGTTGGCCCATGGGTTGCTGCTGTACTATACTTCTTTTTCTGATTTGTCTTAGAAAAGTAGTGACCCTGCTTCATGTCACACTATTATTTGAATGTGTTTCCAGGTGAACATTTAGTGACCGTGCAACTACCTTCAAGGATTAACATAATACTGGCCATTTAAAGATATTCACACCAGTCCACTTAAGGATTTATACTCACTATAGTAGTTTGTATAATGTGCCATTTTTTGCATAGTTATGGGTAGTAAGTATTATGTTTGGAACTACCAACACTAACTCAGATTTTATATTGTGAACATTTATAGAAGAGCAGATATGTAATATTTATTTCAAAGTTCAGTGTAGTTGCCTCATCCTGGAGGCTCATGAACTCATGCTGTCCGGTTGACATCAACAATGTGGGAAAGTTGTGTGCTTTCCGGAGCCTCAGTTTTAACACCTATGTAAATGGAAAAATGATACTACCCGATAGAGAAAATGTAAAATTAAAATTAGGTAACTTATATGGAAGCATTTAACATCCTAATGAGAATATATCAGTCCCTCCTTCTGTCTTTTCTTTCCATCTATCTTTCCTTCCTTTCTTCCAACAGAAATCTATCTCTTCTTTTTGCTTATAGCTCTTTTAAAGCACATGACTCTGCTTATGTTGTGGCGTTTCATGTACATATCTCTCTAAACCTTGACAGCAAGGGAATAAGCTTGTTGCCTTGCAATGCACAATGGCTAGCACAGTGCTTTTTGGAAAAATTTACATGCTAGATATTAGTTTTGATTAAATTGAGTTTTTGAATGAGCCTAATTAATGAGTATTTCATAGTCATTTGTTGTAAGATTCACTTGCTAGGGATGGTATTTTCTCCTCTGTCACAGTATCGAGTAAATTATTGTAATCTCACTATGTGCAAACGTGGGGGTGTGTGTGTGTGTATGTGTGTGGGAGTGTGTATGTGTGTGTGTGTGTGTGTGTGTGTGTGTGAGAGAGAGAGAGAGAGAGAGAGAGAAACAGAGACAGAGGAGGAGGAGAGAGAGGGGTAAAGAAGCATCAGTAAGGCCTGTCACTCACTGGGTGAGAAGTGTGATTGGGGAATTCCTTCTACTGTAGGAAGAACATTTTCTCTGCTGAGATAATTGGAAAAAGAAATATCAATGTGAGGAAGGTGAAATCAAAAGCTAGCAACTGAGATGAGCCAAAATACAGAGATAGAGTAGGTTTAGGTAGAAGCATAGAGAAGCATGTGACGTGTTGAGCCTCTGAGGGGAAGCACTCCTGGGTCTGGTATTTGGGAAGGATTTCAGTGCTGAGGGCACAAAGAAGGCTGCATTGACCTGAATACTCAAAGGGAGGAGGGGTGGGACTCTGAGCTCCCAGCACAGCTGCCCAGTGCTTCGGAGGCCCCACTTTATTACTTTCTAACCAAGTAGCTTCATGCTATGCTTCATGTTTGCAGTAGGCTTAACAATCATGTTTTATTAATTAATCCTTACAGCTTTGCTCTGGGCTACATCTGTATTATTAGCCTCATTTCATAGATAAGAAGGCTGATGCACAGTGGCATTCAGTAACTATATACAGGCAGAAAATTAAGGGCCTTCGTTAGACAAAGCAACAGGAGCCCCTTGTACTTTGATATCTTGAAAAAAATATGAAGTTGATTTAGGCTATTCTGCTGTCCCCCTTCTCAAGATACATTTCAGTTTTTTTTTTCTTTTTGTCTACTTGACTACCTCTTCAGACTCAGCATGACAAGAATGGGTAATCCCATTTTATTAAAGTTAAAGAGAAAACGAAGAAGTATGCTACACAAGTGTCATGAGAATCCCATTAATCATCCAAGCAATCAAATCATAGGGCACTGAAATTAGTATTAGCGAGTGTTGTCCAAAACTGTCCACTTAAGCTTGTCGTGGGTGACATCTCAGCCATCCTTTGTGTCACCCAGGAACATGCAGGTAATTCTGTCTGATGTGGAGGAGGCAGTGTGGGAGGGAGGATTCAGCTCCAGCTCTGCCTGCAAGCTCTGGTGGAAAGGACTCTGCAATGATGGTAATTTCTAGGGAAGAGTGAGGAGATTCTAAGAATTATTTTTAAAAGCAGCAAATAAACTTATCTGAAATTCCCAGCTTATTTTGTGAATGTCCTCAACTTATGTGGTGAATGGCCTCCAGTGAATGACTGGATTTTCTTCACTATATTCAACCCACCTGAAATGCCCTTTCCCTCTTCATTGCTCAATCTATTCTTTTGTCTTCCTGTAAGTCCAGCTCAGTGCCACAAACCCTTCAAGGTACTTCACTGTCCTCATGAATAGCTACCACACTGTTTCCACCGTGTGTGTGTGTGTGTGTGTGTGTGTGTGTGTGTGTGTGTGTATGTGTATGTGTATGGTGCTTTCTTTAACTTGGTATTGAAATCTTGCATCACTAATTTTGTAAATATTTGTATTTTGTCTTCCTGTATTTTGTCTTAAAATATTTTATTTGATGTAAAATATGTCCTATATTTATGTATAGTCTGAACTGCATCTGCATCTGGCACAATATAGCAATCACATACCTTTTCCTCCTGAGTCTTTCAATTATGGGTGTGAGGGGAAAAAAAAGCATGGACGCCACCCACCCATTCTATGTTTGAACCCTGAGAGAAGGCTTTTATTTAATTTTAAGGCTGGTGATGGGTAAGTAGATCAAAAGAAGAAGTAATAGTTTGAACCTGTGGAGGAACATTCTACTGTATCTAATTCATTCATTCTTCGACAAATGAGAGAATTTGGGATTAATAAAAATTACAGATAAAAATCAAAGTGTTATAAAAGTGTGCTCTTACGGTGTGTTACTGGAATCGCTGTCATTCCCTTCAACACATGCACAGAACACAACCTGGAAGCCTGCCAAAGCCTCTCAGGAGTGTCGTTTGTCACACCTGAAGAAGAAAGAACTGCCAAGATAACCAGAAGATGCAACGGTGGTCAGACTGCTGTCAGATTGCCCATTCTTGGGTCTTTGGCCTCAATGCAAATTAGTGCATGTTGACGGGAAATGCACACAGGAATTTAAATAGGACCCATACCCTGAGCTGCTTCTTGCTATAGTTTACTCCAGACCCCTCCCCTGTCTCAACAGGGGGACTGGTCAGTGTTCTAGCATTAGCCTCCCATAGTATTTTAAATAAGACTTTATTTTGTCTTTTCTGTGTCAGGGTCTCTGGTTGCCAGATTGCTGAACTAATTAAAAGGAGCACAGACAGGTCTTGCATTTTTTCTTCCTTAGTAAGTTATTGGCAGGAGTTCCAGTCTTTCAGGTCAGAGTTTGTAGAAGCAAGTCAGAAAACATTCTTACTGACTGGCAGGTCCAATCACTACTATGGTAATCAAAAAGCCATGGTGGGAACTCTAAAGGAAATGCCGTTACTCAGGTAACACTACCTCCTACAGCCATAGGGACCAGCCGCTCACTTGTGGTTTTACAATATTGCATGAAGGGATCCCCCACATTTTAGAGTCAGAGATTGTAACCTGTTCATTGTTCTATTCTCTTTGCCTGATGTAGTGATTGGCACAGAGAAGGTACTTCAAAAATACTTGAGTTGAGTGGATTTATTTTAGTAATCTATCTGCAGAAAATGTAAATTGCATGGGGACATGTATCTTAAGATTGCAAAAATGAAGATAAGGAAGGATGCCTGACATTTACTTTCCACCTTGATCTCAGTACTGCTAGAAAATGATTTGATCTTACTAAGCCGTTTTTCCTGTTTGGTGTTTTTTCGTATGCCTGGTTGTTGGTAGTATTCCAGGCCATCTGTCTGCCTAGGCCAGTCATATAGAGCGGCACTGGAGATTTTCCTGTGCATAGAGGTCATAGCCACAGAAGGAATAAGGTCAGCTATTGTGGGACATGCTCTGAGGAACTGCTGGAAGTAGATGTATGTAGAATGGTTTGCAGAATACAGGTTTGGGGAATGGGAGGCTGGGCTGGACAAAGACAGAAATTGGGCAAAATAAAGATAAACACACAAATCAGAAAGAGCTCACAGTATTTTGGGTCACAAAAATGGGCAAACACCACTTTGTTAGACTCTTTCCAGACTTTATACTTAATTGAATCTTTGGTGTTTTCTTTTAATAAAATATGCCCCTGCATCTATACTTCTGATTTTTAGCCAGAATCATATAGTCTAGTATGATTTTAGACTGTTTTTTTCAAAGGAAACTCATCATAAAAATTATTTAACAAAAATTTCCATCACCATATTATCTTTGTGGTAACCCTAATTTATCTAACAAAGCTTTCAGTATTATTTACGCACATTAAGATGTGAGTGACCCAAAGTGATACTTCCCTTAGGTATATTTTCATCTCATAAGATGAAACACAACAATGATTAAACCAAAGATATAGGCCGCTAGTGGCAGAATTCAAAGTGTCAACTATTGATCAATGGGGAGATATTTTTATAGCCCAGATCCTTTCATGATACTCATCAATTCTCACTACTTAAGTTTATCTTACTAACATATAAGAATAGCTTAGCCTATACATAAAGCAAAAGATACAAGCATGTATTTATGCTAAAATGTCTGGGATATGAATTTTAAGAAAACCATGAAACATCAGCTCAATATATATTTGATTCAAATATTAGCTGAATATTATGCTTAACTCTCAGTTACTTCCTCTGTGCTTCAACTTTCCTACTTCAGTGATGTCTCTATAGGTACGGTGTTGACCCAAGTTATAACTACAGAACATATTAACTCAATTAAGTAATACCAGACCTGTCCTGTATCATCTACTTTATTTCCAGTTATGGGAAAGGTGTATATCCTACATTAATATGTTTTCCAGCAAATTGAAGTTTAATTTGTAAATAAGAACTATTCATTGTAACAATTTTGATGTCAATTTTAGAAACTATACACTGCACCCCCTATATTCATAGAGTACAATAATTGCTATTCAGCGATCAATGACCTAGACCATCAGTATAAGTAAGAATCGTACTCTGAGATACTGTACAAATGATTTCAGGTCTTAAGTTATTTGAATGTGTTTCCAGGTGGCCATTTAGTGACTGTGCAACTACCTGCATAGATTAACATAATGCTGACCATTTAAAGATGTTCACACTGATCCATTCAAAGATTTATATTCACTAATGGTAGTTTATGTAATGTGGTATTTCTTGCATAGTTACAGGTAGTAACTATTATGTTTGAACCTACCAACACTAACTCAGATTTTATATTGTGAACATTTATAGAAGAGTAGATATATAATGTCTTATAGGTTACCAAAGGATTATATTATGTATAATATCTTACAGGTTACTAAATCCTGATTGTTCCTACTCTAAATGCTTCATAAGTTATTCCATTTGTTTTGCTAATTTCTCCTCCTCTTTTCCCAGAGTTCTCATTTTAAGTAAAATGCATAGGCTTCATTACATGATTCCTTGCCCCACCCTACTTTTTGGTGCCTTAATTTTCTGTTCATGCCAGTTTTGAACTGACCATGAGTTAAGTTGAGTTTCCCCTTGGATCAACAATGTGCAGGTAGTTGATTTGGGAGATAATCTCAGAAAAAAATGAGCAATAGAGTGAGGAAGTATGAGCAGGCATACAGGGAAACCAATAAAGGGTGTGTTGTGTACCATTAGTGCTTAGACCTAATGGAAATCACTGGAACTCTGTGAGAAAACCAGTGTCAGAATCTTCCTACCTAAAGATGAAGACGTGAGGGAGCAGGGCCTTTGTCTCCAACTTCTGTCTGTCATTGGATGGGAGCTATTCCCCAGGGCATTTACTGCTCAACACTTTTAACATGCTACATGAAGGCCAAAAGAAAAGAAAACCCTCAGGTGGAGAATCACAAGAACTTGCAGTTTGCCATGGTCGGCAATTTCTGAAATGGCATGTCCCAAGTGAATGCGAGTAGTGTATCAATAGTATCTGCAACAACCAGGTCACCAGTAAGGAACCTGTGACTACGTGGTAGCCTGCTGTATTTATTTACTATTTCTTTTTTGAATTCCAAACTCTTTGTGACTAGATATTATTTAAAATTGTCAGAACAACCTGTGATTCTGACATAGGCTAGAGCTACATCTGGCCACTTTATTAATAACATTTCAGCTTAAATTTATTTCCTTTCTGATTTTAATGTGGATATGTTAGATGAATAACATCATAAATCTGATTTGTTTACTGAAAGTATTTGATATGAGTTAGCCAGTTCTCAACAGGGTGCCCTGTATGTGGAAGACACGGTTAAGGTCTTGTTTACCTCTGACAGGTGAATTGCACATGCCCTGTAATATGCAGTACTTCACAGCCGTATTCATATGGCATTTTGCATAGTCTCTGCCTAAAAAGCATCCTGTGACTTTTTCTTTGGTACCATGCTGCTCCATTATATGTGGTAACTTTCCACTAAATGTCTTTGTCCTCTACCCTCTAAGTACATATCATTTGTGTATGAGAAAACCATCTTTTCTTATACACAGGCAGCAGATGTGATTAGAGGGAAATCTAATTTATCTGGGGTACTCTAGAAATGGAAGGAAATTACTTCACAGCAACATTTACAAATGCATTCATCATAGGCACCCAGGCATTCCAACACTACCAGATGATGGCTTTGTGATCTCTATGTGGTCAGTGTCGAACTGCTTTCTAATGGGTTATATAAATTTCCTCCGTTTTATACTTATGTGTTGTGCTTGGAATACAAGACAAATGTGTTGGACAAGGAGAGGTTGGTCAGGTATGGACAGAATTTTATCTTTGGAGTCTCTAATAGTGTTTCTAATTAGTGTAGCAAAGGCCTCTGAATTATTTGTTAGGTTTATCTAAGTATGACTGTTTGGAGAAGATACAAAGAATGACTTGTTATCCCTTTTCTCTTGCGGTAATACATTTTTAGATCTCGTGTTACCTTGAATTGATTAATTTGTACATTTATGCATAATTCAAGACTTATTTGATCATATGCTGTGTTAGGCATAAGTTATCTGTGTTCGCTGGACACCCAATACCCATCTTATCTGCTGTATGTACATGTCCTCAGGTGGTTAAGCGAGAAAATACGAGGGGGGAAAATGTAAAAGAAAATGCTGAGCGAGTCCTGGAAGTCTTATACGTGTCCTGTAGGGGTGAAAAGAGGAGAAAGTAGGAGATGAACTTAGATTTTAAATGCAAAACAGAGTGGCAACACCGAGACTAAAGAAATCTTCTGTTAAAAAAGGTAGCTGCCTTCTGGTCCAAGAGCTGAGGGTCAGAAACATTAAATGACACTGGTCTGTTGCTTCTGGGTCCAGATATGCGTCTGAGACAATAGACGAGCCCCTCCGAGCCTCAGTCTCCTCATCTGTGAAAGGAAATGTGTAGATTCGATTATTTCTTCCAGGTCTGTACTCACATGAGGCCATCTGGCTTTTAAATGCAGGCATATTCATGTTTTCCTTACCTTCAATTCATATTCTCCCTTTTATTCATCTCATTTCTCTCTCAACCACAACAAAACACAGTTTAGTAATGTTTGTTATCGGCTCACTTTTCTTAGCTGTACCTAATTAATAGATCATATAAACAAATATAATATACTGAGAAGTAGAAAAATACCTGTGTTGCAAGACTAATGTCATTATACGTAGCAAAAAATTCAGAATACAAAGAACATATTACCATTTATAAACATTAAGGGGCAGGAAATAAATGTCACTGATGGAGATCTATTTATACGTATCAGACTATAACCTGGTACTATGTATTTCATTTTTGCATTTTGCCTTTCTTATAGAAGTTTCTCAGAATGTTACGGAGATTAGAAATAAATGAATGCCCATAAAAATAATATCTCCAGGCAATTGCAATATCTGATGTAAAGAGTATCTGCAGGTTGTGAATTTTAACCACAGCTGGCTTGCAGCTTCTGCAAATGCTTATAACAAAACCCAGAGGCACTTAAATTTGATGTATTCAATGGTTTGGGGAGCAAGTGGATAGATGTTCTCAACTTATATTTAATTGATATATAATAGATTTAGTTGTAGTCAATTTTACTTTGGATAAGATGGAGCAAATCCAATTTTGCTATGTTTTCTTAACAGTTTGGAAAACTAACTTTGGGGAAGGAGTCAGAGAAACAAAAGATGAAAATACTAAATGGAAATCGAATTCAGGTGATATTAGGTTTCCTAATATCAACAGACAATATCAGTAGGTTTTCTCTCTCTTCAAATATACACATGTTTAAACTTGTTTTAAAACCAGAAAATGTGGGTATCTATACATTGAAAACAAAACTGGGATGTGAATGTAAGACAAAACTCACATAAACAGACAAAAAATAACCCTTAAAAATGACCATTGTTATTTTTACAAACGAATTCTGTCTTACACTTTACTTTCACAATACTGGGTTTTAAATCCAACCAAACTAATAGAAAAAAAGAGACACTAGGAAATCTGTTAAATATTTATTTACTAAAAACATAATTTTTCAGAGGGCAGTCAGGGAAGACAAAGCTGTGTGTTAAATATGAGCTCCCTGTCCAAAAGAGAATATACATTGGCTCTGCTTTGCAGCTCCCCACCCCTATCCCCGGCTGCAGATAAAGAGCTGAGACCTTACTCACATGCAATTGTTAACACTCCCAATAAATCCTCAAGATCCCGATCCTCTTGATATATGTCATGGCAGAAATAGCTCAGTACACGAAACGACAAGAAATGCTGTTCCTGTCAGTGGAGAGATACTGTCGTCCACGTTAAATCACAGGCAGATGGAGGCACTGAGAGCCTGAGTTCATAATGCCAGGACTTCATGTCTACCAGAGTTCCAACTCTATCTCAGACACGTGTTCTTCACCATGGCTTTGACAGAGGACACTGCATCTGAGATAATGTTGCCAGTGATTGGATCCAATGCCTGACTGGGTTTCTGACTGGTTTGTCTGTTTGTTTTGTTTTGTTGGTCTTTATATAAACTTTTGACACACTTCTAGGACCCTGATCAAGCCATTTCATCTTCATTCTCTGCAGTTTTATCATTAGGGAGACAAGGTATAGAATATTTACTTTGTTCTACAGGAACGCTAGGGAAATTATACAACCCCATTCTTCTCCAGTCACTAGGGAATA
This sequence comes from Theropithecus gelada, assembly GCF_003255815.1. NCBI lineage: Eukaryota > Metazoa > Chordata > Mammalia > Primates > Cercopithecidae > Theropithecus > Theropithecus gelada. The sequence goes on along the minus strand of NC_037669.1, from coordinate 37,847,730 downwards.
CAAGTTCATCTGTCAAAGGAAAAATATCACCTTCAATATTGCTATTCTTGGATCAGGCTCATTGGTAGCCTAAAAATAGAATCACTGAGATCTTGAGAGAGGACTTTGGCCAAGACACTTCTGTACCTATTCCCCATTAGGTGTGAAGTGACACCTTGGGAGTAGAAAGAATGTTATAGGGGCTAATAAGCTTCTAAAGGAGATGAGATAATCACCTGTAATCATTAATGGTGATGACTCTCCTCTACTTTGCTTCCAGGAGCAAGGAGTGGTGCATTCAATTAGTGGACAGTTAAATTTTTTTCTCCGATCCCTATACATGTCATGCAAAGTGAACACCACAACTTAGCTGGTAAGAATTCCCCAAAGAATATAGTGCCATGAGGAAGGGGAAGAGGACACAGAGAGAGGGCAGTAGGAAGGCAAAGCAAGCTATAGTTCAGTTAGCTATTCTGTGACAGAAAGAGAAACCACAACTCAAGGATTATCAACCACATGCTGAGTGTGAGCAGAACATACGATTTGCAATCAAAATCAGACAACGTGCTACTCTCAAATGCCCAAGTCAGGGTTTTAGTTATTTTATTGAAGGTAAATCTGGAAATGTCATGGAAAAAGACAGACTCCCTCTATGAGTAGAACCATGGGACTTTCCACTTGAGACTGTGCAAAACAACAACAACAAAACAAAAAACACCAAAAAAGTGACCTTTGCATGATAGTCTGGCCCTGGCCTTCCAGTCCTTCCAGGGCTATGAACAGGCACACAATTTTGCAGTGTGAAAAGAAAAAAAAAGTTAGGTGGAGATTAAGATGAGTGTTTTTAAAAGCAAGTGAGAGTGTATATGTAAACTCTGAAGGTGGACCTGGTACCACGCTGAAAAAGGGATGAGATAAATAAAGGAGAAGAAATAAAAAGTCATGGACTTGAGAAGGGACAGTCAAGTGAGGTGCAGCCTGGATGCTGATGTGGGGGTATGCTTGGACAGCATATGTAAGCAGACAGTAAGCACAACTGAGATTGTACTCCCATCGTTTTTATAGCTCCGTTAGGAGGATGCCACTTTCTATCCTTTTTTGCTATTCTTTTTCCTTTTGCCAGGTTTGTGGTTTTTTTTTGTTTGTTTGTTTTTTTTTTTTTTTTTTTTTGCCAGTCAGGTATGAAAGCCCAGGGTGCCTTGGTACTAACTTAAGTTGCTTTTGATTTATTGTCTGAAGCCAGGTTTTCAAGTTCCAGAGGCATTTACTTTCTCCTAGCCATTAACCATTTGGAATAGTAAACTCGCTGTTCTGTGAATTTTTTTTCCCAGTTCCAGATGAACGACTTTGACCTCTTCTCTACATGGTGAAAGAATTGGAAAATATAACCCAAAATGAAATGGAAAAAAAAAAAACACAGGGTATTTTGAATAAATGCAGATAAGAGGTAAACTATAGCCTGGCATTTTGCAGAAGATCTCTATAAAGACAGGACAGTACAATAAGCTTGGGGTAAATGGAAAGCACTAGCAGTCTGTGGGTGAAGATACAAAATGGTCAGTCAGTCCAGTTTCAAGCCAGTCAGAAACACTCACACAGATGCTGACATTTCAAATTCTTGAAATGCAATATTGCTATTTTCAAACTATTGAGGTTCATTATTGCAAGCATTGTAGGGGGGGTGTTGATGCTGCTGCTGCATCACACAATACTGCCTTTAGGAGTGGGTCAGGTTCTCAGTCTACAGAACTATGGAATAGAGGTTTGGTTTAGTCTTATGGCCAGTGTGAAACTTATAATTAACCACTTTGTCCCGTTTACCTGGACTTCTGGGCAATTCAAAGCCAAATGTGCTGCCTAATTCAAATGTATAGACATCTATTGCCTACTGCCATTTGTTTTCTTTTCCAACTACTTTTTGTCACATTTGATCTACTTCTTGTATGTATTTGTACGTATTTTTGAAACCTGACGCAAATTTTTGGAATGAGGCTTATACAAGTAAATCAGCTTATGTCACTAAATATTAAAGGTATACACAGGGGGTGAGGATACTCATGAGAAGGTATACCTGAGCACTGATCTGGTTATGTGATATTGGCTCTCATATATTACATATTTTGCCTATTACAGATAACCTGTCTTTGGCTCTTACCATGTATCATATGCATTATTAAGCACTTTGTATTACTAAGTACTTTATTTTCATAATTTAGTTTGCACTTCATTGCAATTCTATGTTGTTATGCACTTAGTGACAAAACGGATTCAAAAGAGTTCTATGTTTTATCCAAGATCAGTCATCTAATGAGTGATGGAGCTGGATTTCCAGCCAGGGCAAGGCTTGCTCCAGAGTCTATTCTCTTAACCCTGGGGATAATAGGTCTGAGTTCAAATCACTGTTCCATCGTATAGTAAAGATGAAACCCTGGTTAACGACATAACCTTTGTCAACTTCTGTATTTCCAGTCTCTAAAATGAGAATAGGAATAATAATAGTACTTAAATCAAGTAATATTTAAAACTTTTAGAATGGGGTTTAGAAAGTGCTCAATAAATTAAAAATATTAACTATTGTTATATTTGAAGAGTACATACACAGTGTACATACTTAAAATTATTTTCCTACCAGTAGAGACATTTTTTCAATATTCAATGAATCACATCTCATAACTCCCGCACATATGCCCCGGCAGTGACTGTTCCCAGGAGAGCCAGTGTTGGAATGCACATGTCGACATTTCAAATGTAAGGTTCTGCAAGGTCAGTGTGTCCCAGGAGAAGGCCAGCTGCCAGGAGACCTTGCAGGGCAGCATTTCCAGGGTGAATTCATCACAGCTGGAGTCCAGACCTCAGCATTGCAGGTCCCAGTACTTGGTCTGGTTAATGCCCCGAGCTGATTATTTAGGGGGGATGACTTGTACCAACTCACAAAAGACTGAAGCACATAAATTAGAAAGCCACTGTAGTAATTTACAATGAAAAATATTACTGTTAACCGGACCAGACATTTGCATCAGTCTGGCCAGTGAATTTCTGCCCTGCACACAAGCTACACAGGGAGTCACATTAACAGAAGGTTGCTTGGTGAGCAGGATGCTTGTTTCAAATGCTTAGTCTCATCAGGTGCTAATGGCAGCATGCATCCATCTCCATCTACCTGCCAGAAAGAACAGACATTCTGAGCAGCCCAACAATGCCGAGATGTCCCTTCCTTGGACAGGAGCAGAATAGACCTCTGTGTTTTCATATTTCTATAGTTATGGCTGACCAATCTGTGCTTTGGATTGTTATTTTCTTTCTTTAGGCATATTAGCTATCACAGGAAAAGTTGTTATGGTCCAGAGCCATCCTGCCTCTTAATGGTAATATGGCTCGATTTCTGTTTATTTAATAGTTTAACATTTAGAGGGCACCTTCATTGTTAATCTTTTCAAATTCTTGTGGGCACCTTCATTGTTAATCTTTTCAAATTCTTGTGGGTGCTGCTTAAACTACATACGCAATGCAGACTCTACCTAATGTTACTACAGCATCATCATTTTCTGATGGTTTTCTCACCATCCATGTAAATTCCTACTAAATGAATCTCCTTCTCTCTATTAAAATACACTAAGAATCTATACTTCAGCTGTCATAAATGCCAGTGTTACCAATGCCCCATAGGTTGTTACTAGCCTTCTTCAATATATTTAAACAGTAGATCTTAATATGTATTATATAAACTTGATATTTTATTGATAAAAACTTTATGGAATTATTCTAATTATGAGACCACATTAATCACCACCATGTTAGTAAGATCCTAGCACCATTTTTGACCTTCTTCTTGCTTCCCATAACATCTAGAATAAACTTAAATATTCTGGATATGGTCAAGAAGAACCTGCATAATCTTGCCCTGGCTGCCTCTCTGAATTAACTTTCTCCCACTTCTCTTTCTCTCACACAGCCTCCTTGATGTTTTTGGAATATGCCAAGTGTATAGCTACATCACATCCTTTGCCCTTGCTCTTCCTTTCTCTGGATGGGTCTCCCTCTAGGCAACTGAATCTGGTTCATTATTCGCCCTGTTCAATTCTGTTCAAAAGTGACCTTCTCCAAGAAATCCTCTGGCCATCCTGTCTAGCATAGCATCCTCTCACACTTTATATCCTTATCCTGCTTTGTTTTTCTTCTTTGCAGTAATCACCACCTGATATATTATGTGCATTATTTGTCTTTCTGAACAGGATATATTTCAAGAGGCAGAGGCTCTTTTGTGTTGTTCACTAACTGCTAAATACTGGGTACTTAGATAATATTTTTGAATGAAAGAATGAACTTGGTAATATTTTGGTGATAATCAGATTTTCTTATTTTTCTTGTTGTGCCAGCCATACAAGCTTGCCTAGAATGTTGTATTGGTGCTAACTTTTCATTTCTATGATATTTTATCATGGTTATATCAAAGGAAGCCAGAGTAATGGTCAGACCTGCCCAGAAGCTCATTCAAGGCGAGTATCCAAATCGTATCCACTGTCAAGCAGCTTCCATGAATTGTTACTTAATTCTACCTATTCCATTTCTGTTACAACTTATTTACCTTTATATTTCCTCACTATTAAGGGATCTCTTTGATATCATCCTTCAAGTAGTCATCAATACTTTTTGACATTTGTTCTCATGAATGATAAAATGGTGAAGAGACACTTCAAAGAGTCAACAAGCAATTACTGAACTCATGTCTCTCCATTCTCCAACAGCTGATTTGCTCTTGCTTTCAGGCCTTCCTACTACCACCCTCTTATGACTAATCTCATCACCTTATGCTGTAAGTGAGAAGCTATAGTGTTTGCTCTCATCTGACTTTGGGAGGACTTGTTATAATGTCCCATTAAGTATCACAGTGTGCATGAGTAGAACTATAAGATTGTACTGTCTTTTTAAAAGTGATTCTCATTTTTGTACTATTTTCTACCTTTTCCTACCTTTATTTCCCAATGATATTAACATGAAGATAATTAACTAGAAAGCCTAAAACTTTTCGTTTTTACTCTCCTATCCTTCCCAGGGAAAATTTGGGATTTTGAACACTGTTGATGTATGCCACGTGTAGGTGTGGTTGGAGAATCTAATTTAATTTGATCATTAAGGAGAAAACTAATTTTAAAACTACATTTGAACATAAGGTTTTCGGGGGGAGGTATGTGAGGCCAGGACTTGTTGACCTATTAAAACTCCACAGATCAGTTTATAGATTCTTAACTAAGGACAACTTTATTCTTCAGATCTGTCTGTACTGAGTGGCATGACATTTTGCTAGACAGCAGGTACTAAAAGATATACTCATCCTTCAGATTCACTCATCCCCAGACTACTCAAGGTATGTCACTGGGGTATCTTTGAGCAGGTTCGTTGATGCTGCTTGGGATAGTACACAGTATTAAATGCAAAAAGGAGACGTTTAAAACTATTAAAAATGCCATGAACTGTGAGAAAAATATGAACTCTCTTTTAAAGAATCGTGGTTATAAATGCACTGGCACCTAAGAGGGAGAAAAAGAAATATCAAGGTTATTCTTCAACTATTTATATGTATATAAAATGTGCCAGTTAACTGTGTGCATGTGTGTGTGTGTGTGTGTGTGCATGTGTGTTTCTTAGTATGTATAACATACGAACCCAGGAATATGGACTTGTGGCTTTGTTATTATGTTTATGTGTCACTTAACAATGAGGACACATTCTGAGAAATGCACTGTTAGGTGATTTCATCATTGTGCAAATATGATACATAAAGTATATATACACAAACCTAGATGATATAGCCTAGATTTTAGCCTGGGAGCAATAAGCTATACAATAGAGCCTAGCCTACACACCTAGGCTGTATTGTATAGCTTATTGCTCCTAGGCTAAAAACTTGGAAAACCTGTTATTGTTCTGAATACTCCAGGCAATTGTAACACAATGATATGGCAAGAATTTCTGTACCTTAACATATCTAAATATAGAAAAGGTACAGTAAAAACATACCATGAGAGATAAAAAATGAAGCACCTCTATAGGGTACTTACCATGAAAGGAGCTTGCAGGACTGGAAGTTATTCTGGGTGAGTCAGTGGGTGAATAGTGAGTGAATGTCAAAGACATTACTGCATACTACCATAAACTTTATAAACACTACACTAAATTTATTTAAAAGTTTTTCTTTCTTCAATAGTAAATTAACCTTAGCTTCCTATAACCTTTTTTACTTTATACATTTTCAAATTTTTAAAAAATTATTTGACTCTTGTATAATAACACTTGGCTTAAAACACAAACATTATACAGCTGTGCAAATATATTTGTTTTCTTTATATCATTCTATAAGCATTTTCCCATTTTTAATTTTTAATTTTTTTTAACTTTATAAACATTATTAACAACTAAGACAAAAGCATACACATTAGCCTAGACCTACACGGGGTCAGGATCATCCATAGCACTGTCCTCCACCTCCACATCTTGTCCCACTGGAAAGTCTTCAGGGGCAATAACATGCATGAAGCTGTCATTTCCTATGATAACAATGCCTTCTTCTGGAATACCTCCTGAAGGACCTGCCTGAGGCTGTTTTGCAGTTAACTAAAAAAAAAAATAGGTAGAAGGAGAACACTCTAAAATAATGATAAAAATACGTTCTGGTAAATACATAAACCAGTAACATAGTTGTTATCATTATCAAGTATTATATATTGTACACAATTGTATGTGCTATAGTTTTGTGTGACTGGAGTACAGTGTGTTTGTTTACACCTGCATCACCACAAACACATGAATAATGCATTGCAATATAGTGTTAGGATGACAATGATGTCAGCAGTCAATAGGAATTTTCCAGCTCCATTATAATTTTATGGCACCACCATGGTATACGTGGTTCATTGTTGAGGGAAAAGTCATTGTGTGGCACATGATTGTATATGATACATGGGTAGACTGGTAGACTGCTCTTTGCTCTAGGATGGTAACTCCTATCTGGACACTTTTCATTTGTTACTGTTTGACCTCTTTGCTTGCATTACAAGCTATATTTAAAGAAATAGATAACATTCTCTCTGAGGTTGAGTTAAACCAATATCCTGTATGTTGCTGCTACAGCTTCCCAACATTTTGTGGAGGGGGATGCGATTGAAGTTGTGTTTTAATATGGAGGCACACTGTTTTCTTTCTCTGACCCAGTCTACAGTCAGCCTGTCCCATGGCTGCCATCACAGAGAATAGCTGTGTTGGAGCTATGTTGTGGTAGGAATCACTTCTGTGCTGGTAGATTTTCAAGGACTTCATTGGTGATAATCCTGTGTTTCCTTTCTATGTGATAGCTGAGATGACATAAGTCAGCCTCTCAGATAAGGGAAGAAGGTGATAACCTATATGATAAGATTTGAGAGGTAACAGGAGAGCTATTTTATTCCTAATTAATTACTATGTAAGTATCAATGTGTCTCAAATTTCATTTCCAGAAACATTTCTTTTCATGTAAATGTTGCCCCCTCTCCTCTCTGAAAGGATCTAGTCCTCTTGGCAAGGATTGAACACTGATGTGGTAGAGTTAGTGATACTATTAGCATCATTGGGAAGAATCTGGGTTCTGAAGAAGACACAATTGTGGAGAACCATTTACCTCTTATAAATTTTAGGAAGAAATTTTCCCCATGTTACAATTATTAGGTCAGATAAGAATCCCATGAAGATGGAAGCAATACTTTCACAACATCTACCATATCTATTTTTCCACTGAAGTAAATGAATTCAGATTAAGCATAGAACGGCAGCTATGCTGAGACAATAACATATCAATTTTGCACATACTGAAGAGCTAATGACGACTGTTGTGGCCCTGTTTTTGTTTTCAAACAGAGTGGGAAAGGATGGAAGAGTTTCAGTTTCTATGTCTTCAGTATATGGCATCCTGAGGAACTGAGAGCAGTTAAATAAGTTTATTCTTACCATCAATAAGAATTAACATGAAAGCATTTATTATGAGTTATTCACTCTTCTTGACCATTGAAAATATCTCAGCAAGAGTCCACTGTAGGTGCCCAGATAATCAAAACCAGAATAAATGTTTTCTGGTCTTCCCAACAGCCTTATAATTCTAATAATAAAATTATTATTCAAATTGTGATAGACCCAATGGCTTATCATGCTAATAATAAAATTATTATTCAAATTATATTTAGTTTATTGATAGTAAGTGATTTGCCACAAATTTTATACTTACTCATTAGCAAAGCAAGACTTGAATTCAAGTATTTCTCATTCCAAATCACATATTATCAAAAACCACACTCCATTGCCTTCTTAAGCAAGTTTGAAATGAGAGCTAAAGACATATTGGTCATTAAAAATTGTGATTTATATGGGCCAAGGGGGAGGGGGAAATGGGAGAATTGCTCTTCATTAGGTATACAGTTTCATTTATGCCAGATGATTAAGTCCTAGATATCTACTCTAAAATATTGTGTCTATAGTTAATAATACTGTATTGTACACTTAATATTTTGTTAAGAGAGTAGATCGCATTTGAGAGATTTTTAACCACAATAAAAATAAATGCATACATACAAGTATTCTAACTACGAAAAATGTCAATAAATTATAGATGCTATGATGGGAATATATGTTGGCTATAATGGAATCACAGAAGATTGTGATAGTCTTTCTACCTATTATGATGTAAGAGGAATTATGGAAAGCTTTATTAGAGAAGTATACTCAAACTATTAAAAGATGTGCAGGAGGTTACCAGGTTAACAAACTATGAAATAGAATATTCCAGACAAAAGGACCAGAGTGAGAATTGCAAAAGGGCTTATATAGTACTTTTTATTTGAAAACTGAAAATAATTCATGTGAGACAGTGCAAAAGATACTGGTATATCTACCCCCAAGATATAGCTTAACAAATAAATAGATAAACAGATTAATAAATACATAAATAAGCTGATGCCAATTTTCCTTATTAGGTGGGATAGCTTCCAGTAAAGTATTAGGAAGTAAAAAATTTGAGTAGAGAATATCACTCTTAACATTTGGATTATAGGATTGACTAGATTCACGAGATGGCTGGAGAATCTTCTAAGCATGAGCATGTGGCCTCATTTATGATTCTTAGACTTAGATATTCTGTGCTTGAACATTTATTTTGACCTAATTCATCACCAGGGTCATTTAACTCTTATTGTATGTTCCACCCAGTACCTAAAAATCTTATACTCAGAGCTACATCTTATTATAAAGTTTAATGAATTTATTTACGATACTTCTCCTACCACACATATACACCACGTGGTGTCTTGTTTGCACCTTTCTTTTGAGATATTTACCCCCAAATGGAATGAACCCATGTTCACTGCAAATTTAAACTCCCAAACTGTATAATAATGGAAATGAAAGCCTTGTACAAAATTAATCACTGCTAATACATTGGTGTATAACTTTCCAGTATTCAAATGCATATTTTACCTATTTGAAATTGTATTGAAATATAATATTTTTCTGACTTTCTTCCCTGTTAACGTGATAACAAAAGCATTTCCCATCTTTTTAAATTCCTCGACCGATAGCATTTTGATGGCTGCATGGTGGCGTGTCTAGAAGAATTATCATTTTCTTAATATTTTCTCTATTATTGAACATTAATAGTGAGACATCAGATATAAATATTCTGTGGTCAACTAACAATTACTGTTGGCACTGTGTGTGTGTGTGTGTGTTTGTGTGTGTGTGTTGTGGCAGTTTTTGGTAGAAGGTTTGAGCTGAGGGAAAATATGCCATATCTCCCCCCATCTCAATTTCAGTAGGTTTTAAATTAATTCTTGGCTGATTCTCTGACCTGAACGCTGATACCAAGCTAAGAGGGAGGGAGGGGATGGAGCTAAAAAGAGCTAGAGCTTGAGGAAAAATGAGATATAAGAAAGGTATAGAGAGGTACCGGGGAAAGAATGAATTTGAATAGAGGGAAAGAAAGAAGGATGGTAGAGAATACAATGAAATATTTTGCCAATTATTTCTCTACGACTTGCCAAGGTGGCCAGGATGGAATTATACTTTCAGAATATGGCATTCAGTTTGCGATCCATGTCATTTCCTTATCCCAAACTCAACTCAACTGTTTTGCAGAAGCATGTGAAAGTACATGTGACATATTCCCTCTTCTGATATGGGTAATTGTAGCATTTTAGGAGCTGGCCTTATTGCAAAAAAATAAATAAATAAAATAAAATAAAAAATATGTGTTCTGTTGCAAAACTCTGGAATTAGATTTCCTGCTGCCCTTTCACCTCCTCAACTGCCTGGTATACCACAGCCGTCTTTGTGATGGCAGTCTTGAATCCTTGGCCTTAAACCAGCCGTGCTCCCCTGGGGCTGCACACAGCAGTACTCTGAAATTCCTACTTACTAGCTCCTTCAACAAGACTGATGCTGAAAGGGTTTTGCCTCTGCTTTCAGCATTCATTACATCCCTTATAAATGAAACATGAATGTAATTCATATTTCTTCTAGGGAGAGAAGTTTTAGAGGCTTCATTTATTCATTCATTCAACAAATATTTATAGGGTCCCTTCTGCACTAAAATACTATGGCAGGCACTGTGTGGGATACAGAGATGCATAAGTAGAGTTTCTACCCTTAGGAGTTTAGTCTACTACTAAAGCCTATTAATTTTGCCTCTTCTGTATTTTCTTTATCCATCTACTTTTGTCTACCCTAACTATAAGGGTCCTAATTCAAGCAACCATTATGCTCTTTCTGGATTACTACATGTTAAGAATTTGATGAAACTGAAATTATTGTTATGCTTAAAAACATTCATTGTCAGGCCAACTTTCTACATCCTTACTATGAACTACAGGGCCTTATAGACCCTATAAATTAAAACTGAGATAAAATCTCCTGCTTTCCCCAATTCTAGCCATCTTGAATTTTTTTTAGTTCTTTGAATGTGCAGTGATCTGTTTTTATTACTAGGATTTTGTGTATCTTCTTCTATTGTTTTTTCTTCTTGTAAGATTTTGCCCACCTTATATTCATAACCTCCTCCCCTATTTACCCACCAAAGTACTATTTATTGTTTAGGTCTTAAACTAGATATAAATTTTTTTTTTCTTGAAATGGAGTCTCACTCTGTCACCCAGGCTGGAGTGCAATGGCGTGGTCTGCTCACTGCAACCTCCTCCTCCTGGGTTCAAAGGATTCTTCCACCTCAATCTCCAAAGTGGCTGGGACTACAGGCGCCTGCCACCACGCCCGGCTAATTTTTATATTTTTAGTAGAGACAGGGTTTCACTGTGTTGGCCAGACTGGTCTCCAACTCCTGACCTCATGATCCTCCCGCCTTGGCCTCCCAAAGTGCTGGGATTACAGGCGTGATCTACTGCGCCCGGCCTAGATATAACTTTAACTACAAATATTTTCCTATGTGCTCATGTGCCTCTCCCATCTGCAGACCATATTTGGTTCCCCTTCCTTGTGCTCTATGACACCTTGTACTACCATCTTCATACCATTCATCATACTTCTTTATTGTTTCCCTGCATGAGCCTCTATTAGGTTACACTTTTCATGAGGCAGCTACAGTGTCTACCTTGTTTTCCCTTGTGTCCCTATTATGTACTAGAGTGACTGCTATACTGTATTTATAACTGGAAACATTTTAATTAAAATGTTGTATTAATAAACCTGTAGTACCATTCAGGATCCCTTACATACACCACTAATGATCCATATACCATACACATTAATGTGTTACATACTGGGTAAAACTATATATGATTATGTGGTAGGTTCATAGGAAGTGTTATAGGTGTTACAGGCCAAAATAAATCTCTGTGAATGGGAAAGTCATGGAAGACTTGCTGGGATTAGAAGGAAGTTGAATAGTATCATGAACAAAAAGCAGAATTATGTGCAATCAAAATTTTGACTTTATATATTGATTGGGTAGGAAAAATTATGTTGAGAAGAAGCAAGTGAGAAGATTGAAAAGGAAAAGTGATAATTATGAAAGGATGTGAGTGCTGGGCTCTAGAGCCTCAGTGTTCTTCTGTGGGAATTGGAGTTCCATTTACCTCCAGTGATTATTAAGCAGGAGAGTGAAATATGAACACAATGTTTTCAGAATATTGAATTGGCAGTTGTGTGTCTGTTGGATTGTGGTGAGAGAATAAAAGGACACACTAATTATAATGAGTGTTCTGATTCTCATTAGAGTGGTGGGAAGGAATATGACATAATATTCAACTTGACTTGGAAGATGAGTTCAGCTCTTAATTAGGTAATAGTGAATCAAAAACAATTACAACTTTATAAGCATAATTTTCTCAAAAATATGAAACTAATGAACAGTTGACAAATACTGGGATATTACAGTATAGAGGGAGTTGTGGGAGTGATACAGATTGTCTTAGAGTAATACAAAAAGTCACAGATTGACAGGTTGGTAGGGTCATTGGAAATTATTTAGAGTAAAATACTTTTTGCAGGTGAGCTGCAAAGGACTTGTAATAAATTTGAGATGATTCTATACATATTGATAGAAGCTTTCAGAGGATATTGAAAATTAAGAGAGTGAAAGCTAAGAGAAATCAGGGTGGAGCTGCACAGTTGGAAATTATCATTTGAGCGCTTGTTGTGAAATCCCTGAGTGAGTGTTCCTTGAGGGAGAAGGCATAGATCTTTAAGTGCTAACTTTATTCACAGTAGGTGTAATAAAATATGGTATATTGTCCAGTTTATCTACAGTGGCTTGTTAAGTATATAATTTTAACTTGGCATGGTGGTGGGCTATCTGAAAAAGAGGCAAGGAACAGAAAAGAGTAGAAATTCCAGTTCTGAGGATCTAACATTTTTCATTTACTTTTTAATTGATACATAATAATTGTACATATTTACAGAGTACAATGTGATTTTCCATACATGTATGCTTTGTATAATGATCAAATCAGGGTAATTAGCATAACTATCACCTCAAAAACATATTGTTTCTCTGTGGTGAGACCGTTCCAAATCCTATCTTGTAGTTGTTTTGAGATATACAATATATACAATAGGTATATACAATATACCTGTCTTGTAGTTGTTTTGAGATATACGATACCTTATGGGAGTACTCAGAGTGTGGAATGTTTTATCTCTCTGAGAAGGGGTAGGATGAAAAAGTTGGGCAACCAGTTGACGGAATCTTGGAGTAACTCTGAATGATTACAGCTTCTATGGCATTCGCACTGGTGTGTGAAGATGTTGTTAACTAACTTTCACATATTAAATGAAATGTTAACAAATCATGTTGAGCAATGTGATCACAGACTAAAGAGATAAAAATAAGAGATGGAAAAAATCAGGAAATATATATGGATCTAAATGAATTAAAAGCTAATGTATACTGAAGACTTCCTGATACACTTTTTCATGTACATTATTATACTAATCTTTACAATAACATGGTAAAGATGAGAAAGCTCAAAGCCCTGTTTAATAACTCATGTAAGTAAACGTATGTAGAATCTGGAAAGCATGGGGTGCAACGGAGCCTGTGTAATTGTAGAATCTGAAAAGAACTTCACTGAATGGAGGGATGAAATAGGAGGTAAAGGAAGCAAGAAAGGGGCAAGGATGAAGGTAAAGGAAAGTGTGTACTGGCGAAAGAATCAGGAGAAAGTAGGCTAGAAGAATTCTGACAGTGTAAATGAGAGAACTGTATGTGGCCACCAAGTCCTATATTCTCAGAATATCTTCCTCACTTGCCAGACATCTTAAAAGCTGGAACAGTTCACTCCCAAAAAGCATTAGAAGCCTGTTAAGTGGGCAGGAGTATTTTCCAAGTGGAAGCCAGAAGCTCACCACTGACATGTATGAGGTATTCCCAGGGGGCTTTTTAGAATAGCTTCAGGCCCCCAAATCTCTTTACCTCCCCCTAATATATGAGAAAATGAAAATGTGGGGAAAAACTAAAAATAAACTGGTATCTGTAAAGTCACATGTGAAAAGATGTCACCGCAAATACTATCAGTAGTCATTACTGCAATGGAATGAGAGTACCTCGAAAGTACAATGCACAGGTTCCTCAGCCTGCGTGCTTCCTTTAATATGTGGGTGAAACGATGTAGAAGTCCCTTCCACTGGGAAAGCCATAGGATGGAGGGGAGAGAAACCTTCCTGGTCCCCAGTGACCTAATAACATGAAAAGTGATTTCAACCCATGGGCAGTAAATCTCCCTGGCTAAAAGGATGAGCACTAAATGAATTTCTTGCTTGCCAGCAGCATACAGAAGAAACCTTTAATATGTGTGGGCCATTTCTGAGTAACCCTTGCCTTCTTTGACATGCCACTATTAGATGCTGGTGATCCATGTTGCTACTGTGCCGTATACGGGCTGGCCTAGACTGGTTTTTAATTAAATCCCCCTAAAGGATGGTCAAATCGACCTGTCTTTGCTGAAAGAGTAGTTGTGATCCAGTGTCCTGAGAATACATACTCCTCTTGATGGCCTTCGTCTCTCCCCAGAGGCTGTCTCATTGCATCACTGATCAATGTCTCTCTCTCCAGGGCTTCTAAGCAGAAGCATGACGAAGACAGAGAATGAAAACCCAGTGCGGTTACCATAGCAACATTTTCAGAAAGAAAGGAATGAAAGAGAGAGAAAAAAAGGAACTCTACTATTATTTAAGTCCTGAACATCAGTCAGTGAGCTGCCTTTCAGGCAGTCAGTGCTGGGGGTTTATTTCCCTAAGAATCTGAGAAATAGGATCAGAATCCCTTCAATTCCAGCTTTTTCCAGTAGGGGGTGAAAACATTAATAGCATGAGGCATAGATGAAGAAAAACAGTTATACAGGTACATTCTTTCTCTGATATCGGTCACGCTATTAAATACAGGCATATCTTAGAGCTATTGTAGGTTTGGTTTCAGACCACTGCATTAAATAAAATATCACAATAAAGTGAGTCATGAAATTTTTAGTTTCTCAATTCACATAAAAGTTATATATATACTATACTGTAGTGTATTAAGTGTGCAATAGCATTATGTCCAAAAAACAGTGTACATATCTTAATTTAAAAATACTTTATTGAAAAAATTGCTAAAGAATGCTAACATTTAAATGAGCCTTCAGCAAATCGTAATCTTTTTGCTGATGGAGGGTGTTGCCTCTATATTGGTGACTGCTGGTTGATCAGGGTGGTGGTTGCTGAAGGTTGGGGTGGCTATGGCAATTTCTTAAAATAAGACATCAAAGAAGTTTGCTACATAGATTGAAGGCTTTAATGAAAGCCTTCTCTAGAGCTTGCAATGCTATTTGATAGCATTTTTTACCCACAGTCGAACATTTTTGAAAGTTAGAGTCAGTTCTCACAACCCCTGATTCTGTGTCATCAACTAAGTTTGTGTAATGTTTTAAATGCTTTGTTGTCATTTCAAAAATGTTCACAGCATCTTCACCCAGAGTAGATTCCATCTCAAGAAACCACTTTCTTTTTTTTTTTTTTTTTTTTTTTTTTTTTTTTTTGAGACAGAGTCTCGCTGTGTCACCCAGGCTGCAGTGCAGTGGCGCGATCTCGGCTCACTGCAAGCTCCGCCTCCCGGGTTTACGCCATTCTCCTGCCTCAGCCTCCGAGTAGCTGGGACTACAGGCGCCCGCCACCGCGCCCGGCTAGTTTTTTGTATTTTTAGTAGAGACGGGGTTTCACGGTGTTAGCCAGGATGGTCTCGATCTCCTGACCTCGTGATCCACCCGCCTCGGCCTCCCAAAGTGCTGGGATTACAGGCTTGAGCCACCGCGCCCGGCCTATGAAACCACTTTCTTTACTCATCCATAAGAAGCAACTTCTCATCTGTTCTGTTTAAGTTTTATCATGAGATTGCAGTAATTCAGTCACACCTTCAGGTTCCACTTCTAATTCCAGTTATTTTGCGATTTCTACCACATATGCAGACACGGTCCCTCCACTGAAGTCTTGGACCACTCAAAGTTATTCAAAAGGGTTGGAATCAAGTTCTCCCAAACACCTGTTAATGTTGATATTAACATTAACCACGAATCACAAATGTTCCTAATGGCATCTGGAATGGTGAATACTTTCCAGAAGGTTTTAAATTTACTTTGCCAAGTTCTATTAGAGGAATCAGTAACTATGGCAGCTATAGCTTTACTAAATGTATTTCTGAAATTATAAGTCCTGAAAGTTGAAATGGCTCCTTGCTCCATGGACTGCAGAACTACTGTTGTGCTAGCAGGGAATAAAACAACATTAGTCTCCTTGTACACTTCCGTCAGAGCTCTAAAATGAACAGATGTACTGTTAATGAGCAGTAATCTTTTGGAAGGAATCATTTCTGAGCAGTAGGTCTCAACAATGGGTATAAAATATTTAGTAAATCAGGCTGTAAATGGGTGTGCTATCATCCAGGCTTTGTTGTTCCGTTTCTAGAGCATAGGCAGAGTAAATTTAGCACAATTCTTAAGGGTCTTAGGATTTTCACAGTGGTAAATTAGCATTGGCTTTAACTAAAATTTGCCAGCTGCATTTGCCTCTAACAGAGACTCAGTCTGTCCTTCGAAGCCAGACTCTGGCTGTGAATGCTCTAGATGGCATTTTCTTCTGATAAAAGGCTGATTTGTCTACATTCAAAATCTATTGTTGAGTGTAGCCACCTTATCAATGATCTTAGCTATATCTTATAGATAATTTGTTGAAACTTCTATATCAGCACTTGCTGTTTTACCTTGTACTTTTATGTTATAGAGACAGATTCATTCCTTAAACCTCATGAACCAATCTCTGCTAGCTGCAAACTTTTCTTCTGAAGTTTTCCCACTTCTCCCAGCCCTCATATAATTGAATAGAGTTACGGCCTTGCTCTGAATTAGATGTTGCTTAAGAGAATGTTGTGGCTGGTTTGATTCTACCCAGGCCTCCTAAACTTCCCCTATATCAGCAATAAGGCTGTTTTGCCTTTTTATCATTTGTGTGCTTACTGGTGTAGCATTTTAATTTCCTTCAAGAACTTTTCTTTTGCATTCATAACATGGCTGTGTGGCGTCAGAGGCCTAGCTTTCATCCTATCTCTCCTTTTGAAATGTCTTCCTCACTAAGCTTTATCATTTATAGCTTTTGATTTAAAGTGAGGGACATGTTACTCTTTCTTTCACTTGAACCCTTAGAGGCCATTGTAGGGTTAATATTCACCTAGTTTCAATACTGTTGTGTCTTAGAGAATAGGGAAACCCGAGGAGAGGGAGAGAGATGAGAGAATGGCCCATCCATTGAGCACTGGGAACACACACATTTATCAATCAAGTTCCCCATTCTATATGGGTGCAGTTCATGGCACCCCAAATCAATTACAAAAGCAATATCAGAGATCAATGATCACAGATCATAATAATAGATATAATAATATTTTAAACGTTTGAAATAATGTGAGAATTACAACAATGTGATGCAGAGACACAGACTGAGCACACGCTATTGGAAAAACAGTACCCATAGACTTGCTGCATGCAAGGTTGCCACAGACCTTCCATTTGTAAAAAAAAAGGTAGTATCTAAGGCATGCAATAAAGAAAACACAATGAAAGGAGCTATGCTTGTGGTGTAGTCATCTATGAATGTTTATTCTGGTATCCTGATATCTTCACCAGCTTTGGCAAAGACAGCATATAAAATGTTTATTACCTTGCTTCATAGAATGTATTGGCATCAAGGGTAAACAAATAATGAATAATTTTTCTAAGGAAAGGAATATACAACACGCAAGTAAAAAGCAAACCAAAAGCAAACACTTTGAGTGGCTATAGATAGAGAAATCTCATCAGCACTGAGTGGTGTTAATTTGAAGCCATCGAGGAAAGCATGAATGGTTTTGTAAAAGGAGAGAAACATGAATTGACAGTAACATAATATGGTTTTCCTAGTTAGGGTGAGATAGAATAAAAACTTCCTAAACTTCCGGATGTGATAGGTTAAGCATGCCTCAGATAGTGGAATAACCTGGCTCTCCTATTATCAAATGTCTACGAAAGATAAGAAAAGAGTTTGGTAGGACAGGTAGAACAGGTGAATTAGTGAAGAGCAGATCAATTTATATTTAGTTTGAATGTCATAGGGAGTTCTAAGATGTTCTTGAGTCCCTTGGGGGGTCTTAAGCAGGAAATGCTTGAGAAAAATTTCATGTAGCAGTGTATAGAATAAATGTCTTGTCTAGGGAATAGATTATACTAAAGACAGAGAGAAACTGAAGTAAATTAGATGTGCTTGTGCCATGTGTGAGTAAGGTGAATCTAGCCATTCTAATAATGACAAGATAGGGATTAATTGAATACTTACCATAAATGGGCTTCACATATGATAATAATGTCCACCACCATTCGTTAAGAGTTCACAATGTACTAGGCACAGTATTAAATGTATTTTAAGTATTATCTCACTTATAATCTTCATGATAAACCTAGGAGGTTTTGTTAGAATGACCATTTTATAGCTTCTTAGCTATACTGTAGCTAACTTCTTAGCTGTAACTTCTTAGCTATACTATACTTAGCTATACTTAACTAAATATCAGTGAGGTTAATTATATATAACTGATAAGCATGAGACTTGCATTTGGACCAGACTCCAAAGATCATGATTCTTCCTTTGTAGCACATTGTATGTGATTCATATACGCAACAAGTTGTAAGACATGAAACTAAAAGAGATTGCCATGGCTTGACCTTAAATAGACATAGATGGTAAAGTATAAAACCCCAAAGAATGAGGATAGCTGTAGTACCATAAGAAATGAAAAAGAGATTTAGAAGACGATACTTCAGCAGGTCATTTTTGCTTTGGGGAAAGGCTGTCCCTGTGTTTTTTACTGATTACATTTTAACTGATAGTAACAGGGATAGCACTGTGTACCTTTTGGTAAGTGTCCCACAATTTGCAAATTTTCAAATATTTCATGGGCATGCAGTTTCTGGACGTGCTAATGTATCCCCCCAGGAGGCAGAAGAAGGTTAGCCTAAAAAGAGAACCACCAGCAGCGGTAGTTAGATCCTTCTTTCCACCAGCCTTCAGCAAAGTGTCCTTTTAATTTTCTTTAACCCTTATCTTGCAAAGTTGAAGGCTTTTGGTTTAGAGTTTAAAAGAACTTCCATCACTAAGTATTTAATCCTTAAATCTTAATATATGTGTTTAAAATTCATCCACGCCTCTATATAAAGTCATGGGAAGGAAGAAAGCATTTCATGTTCCTTTGCATATTTTCCTCAATTCTTTCCCCAGATGATAACCCTAGGGTCTAATAGCCTGCTTTCTGCTTCTCCACCTAATTTGCATAGCATATACTTTATAGTACAAAATGTCCATTGATGGGTAAGAAAGAGAAAAAAATAGTGACCGTTTCATGTCATCAACAGGGGAATATGGGTTTGGATTTAGTCTAATTCCGAACCAGTAATAAGGTGGATTAACACTAAAATGCAACAATGCTGACATTAGCAGCTTTTCTACTCCTTGAGGCAAAGCAGTTGTTGATTAGCAGTGTTTAGAATTCAGATTCTGGAAGCAGAGACCTACATTACAGTCCTGGCTTCACAACTTCTTAATTCTGAGACCTTGGGCAAGTTACTTAACATGCTTCAGCCTTTGTTTCCTCATCTGAAAAATGAAAATAATAGCAGCCTCAATTTATATGGTAATTATGATCAATGAGATTACATGTAAAATGTTTAAAACAGAACCTGTATCCTTATGTGGTTGGAGACTGATGCCGCTGTTAAGGGCAAAGATGGCTAGGTGGGTAGTGAATTTAACATAGCAGGAGAGAGAAAGTGTATTGTTTCAGAGCCACAGTGATGACTTCCACATGAAGAGACATGAGGTGGGATTAGAACAAAGCTGCAGAATGGACTTTCTCAAATTTATAGTACTGTGCACATAAGTAGTATGTCCTGGAAGCCATAAGGAGTGACAGAACCTAGCAGGCAGAGAGTGTAGGTTTGGGTGTGCGGAGGGTGGGGAACGGGCATTTATGCGCATGCACATTCTTGCACCTAACATTAACACTAACTTGCGAAGATGTGGTTTTTTTTTTTCCTCCTTCCTTCATCGTGAATATGAGTAAAAACAACAAAAAAGTATCAGAGAGCGGCTTTGATGGTTTTAACACCTTTACATGCACATATACAAAACAAGCTTCCCTATAAGAAGCAAAAGTGACAACAGAAACTGTTGGAATCATGCTCTGTGGAGTTACAGGAGAGTATTGTTATCCTGCCTTAGATTCTGTTCATCACTTGGCCTGTCAGTTACTCTTTGACAAATAGTTTCTCTAATTACTCTGGTTCCTATGAAACCACATCCTGGGTTAGATTTGTTTAAATATTACAATGTCTATATAAAGTAGAGTCACCCTTTTGTCTAGGAACAAAAATCCGGAAGGTCTATTATTTCAGAGGTAATTAGTAGAGCACTTTAGACTCTTTATAATCACCAAGTCTAGGTGTCAATGACTTCAGGCTGTCCAGGTGTCTAAAATTGTGTCCAATTTAACAATCTGTAACTATTTCTCCTTTATGTGTTTTTATTCCCATGTTTTTAAGCTTGGAATTGGATTGTCCCTATGGTACATCATCCTTTCATTTTTCAAGCTAGTAATCTCCTATCGAGTTTCAATCCATTTTTCATATGGACTATAGGTTTAATACACTATACAATATGTTCCTTTCAATAGCTTCTAAATAATTAATTAAATGCTAATATTGCTTTTTTCTTAACAATTGTTCTTAAGTGTTAAATCAATCACAGATTAATTGAAACTTCCTCACCATTTTCCCTTTTCTCTCCATAAATTAGCTTTTACTTTCATTTTCTTTCATGGACCTTTTTCCCCCTTCTCCTCAGGCATTCTCAGAGGGCATCTAAAGTTCTCTGGCTCTGTAGTTCTGAAGTGTGCAATTTGGAAGGAATGTGGGTCTGGAGGGAATTAAATTAACTAGAAGCACTCTGATTTTTTATTAAATTGCTTCTTTCAAAGATATTATAGAAGAACAGTCCAGGTATTCATTTTTAAATTTTCTTTAAAAAAAAGGGAAAAGGCGTTAAAGTTCAGATGATTTTAGTTCCCTTTTTTGCTTTACTTTTAAGGTCTATACTCAAAACACCTTTATCACGTTTTTACTACAAAGTTCCAAACATGAAGAAAATACATTTATTGAATTTAATTTGGTGAAAATTAGAGGTAGGAAATAAAGAGTGCAGAACAACCGTCCAATAAAAATAATGTGAGAAGCCAGCACAGTAAGGCATTGATGAGCTATATCCTAAAGCAAAGAGTGAAAATTCCAGATGATTGAGGATTTGGACAGCGATCAGACATCAGCCGAATAATGTGCAGAATGAACAAAGAGCACAGTCCTGTGGAGGGAATTCTGAGTGTAAGACTATAAGAATGAGCAAGACTATCACAGCTTTGTGCAGGTTGGGTAGAAAAATTCAGAGAGGCCACAGTGGGTAACAAGTAGGCCACCAGTCAGCATTTGTTTTTTCCCTCTGGAGGACTGGTAAAAAGCAAATCTGTAATTGTGAGAAATGAATGAAATAGTCAACATGACTCAGGACTTGGCTGGACTGATACGTCCAGTCCTGGGACTCAACAGGAGGCTATGCCTCACCAAACACCCCAATAGAAATGGGGAAACAGAATCAGTCACCCAGCGGCCATTGAATATCTACACGTTTCACTTTGTAAATTATATCATGTGAATGGCTAAAGGTTTCAATTATTTTCATCACTTTTAGTTTGCTTGCTTCAGGTAGGCATCCAAAAAGGTACAGAACATTCAGAAAACTGAAACAATGGTTACAATTTAGAAAATGCAAGATTGTTTCTGCTGAAACAAAACTTATCCTGCCATTCTCTTCTTAAACTAAGTTAATAGATTTCGACTCTTAGTGTAAAATCCAAGCTCCTTAAAATGACTTGGAAAGTCCTCTTTTGGGGCTTGATGTTCCATTTGAGTGATTATTTTTATTGTTTCTTCACACCTTTTTCTTTCAATCATTACTGAACAATTTAACTTCTCTTAACAAACACAATATGGTCCACTATAATGTGAGACCATGTGGCATGCTGTTCCCTCTGCTTCATTATAACCTTGTTGTCTAGCCCCTCCTACTTTAAATTCAACATTTGCCTCAAGTATTAGGAAACTCAGAAAACCTTACCATGTCTGGTCCAGCTGCCTCTCTCTAGTCTTAGTGCTGACTCCCCATAGCATGAATGCCTTTGTATTTGTTCCTCACTCCTGTTAGACTATAAGTAGCTTTAGGGGGGTACCATATAGACCAATCCACTTTTTCTTCCCATTGCCAGACAAAATGGCTGTCATCTAAGTATGCATATTAAATGTTAGTTGAGTGAAATGTCAAAGGAATAGGATAATTAGGATAGTTATGCTAGATAGTGCTATCATGATTGTGTCCCCCTAAAATGTGTATGTTGAAACCTAATCCCAATGTAGTGATATTAGGAAGTGGAACCTTTGGGAAGTGATTAGATCTTGAGGGCAAATCCCTTATGAATAGGATTAGTGCCCCTCCATTATTTGAGTACACAGCTGGAAGTTACTGTCTGTAAGGAACAGGCCCTCGACAGACACTGAATCTGCCAGCGCCTTCATCTTAAACTTCCCAGCTTCTAAAACTGTGAAAAATAAATGTTTGCTGTTTATAAGCCACCTAGTTTATGGGATTTTGTTATGGCAGCTCAAATGGACTAAGACAGAAGGGAAAGCTACAAAGATAAATAATAGCACTGAATAGAATGAAAGACATAGGCTGAGAGTATTTGCAAATTCAACATCTGATCAATTGATGAAGAGCACTATTCTATAAAATAAAAAAAAGCCAGAGCTCTCCTAAAAAGGATAATCTTCCTTTATAAAGTTTCATCTTTCACCTTATTATATGCTGTGATGGTGTGTTTGTGTGTGTGTGTAACTTTTCTCTAAGTCAGAAACTTGGTATTTATTTATTTTTTAAATATTACAAAGGGCCTGACAGAGTGCCATGCGTACAGTAGGCCTTTTATAGGCTGACATTTAATAAAATATTTATTGGATGAAATAACATTGGAAGAAAGACTTTGCAAAACTGTTAAAAACCAAACTATGTCAAAGCTATAATCTATTTTTTCTGTACACCAGTCATAATATTTCTTCAACGTAAAAAGAAACTGACATTATAAAGGATGAGGCTATCCCCCATATTTCCTTTTATCTGTCAGTGGAATTAAATGTTCTTTAACAAAAGGCCATCTCTAGTTGTGTGTATCCATATCAATGAATTTAAATACTTCTAAAAGTGTGAATGTTTGATGTCAAGCAGAGAAAACGTAACTCCTTAAATGTTTAATTTTTAATTCCAAATTGCGGTGGCATTATATTTTAAACATGAAGATGGGAATTGATTATTGTGGAACCCAGGGCAAGATTATCCTGGAAATCTGTACATAATTGAATAGAATAATGATTTGCAAAACGTAGTTCTCGGACCAGAAGCATGGGCATTCTAAGACCTTGTCAGAAATGCAAATTCTTGGGCCACTTCAGACTTACCAACTCAGAAGCTCTGGGCCCAGCAATCTGTGCTTTAACAAACCTTCCAGATGATTCTAATGTAGTATAAGCTTTGAAGTCCATTGGAATAGCCTTTCAGAGCACCACTGGGAAGTTCAAAGGGGACCACACAGCACTTGAAGACCTCAGGATTGTCTAGCCTTGTGCATTCCCTAAAAATGGGCTCTTCCTAACACTGAAGCACATTTCTGTGCTCCCCTCAAAAGCTGGCCCCAGACCTGATCTGATGGCCAGAAAGCAAAGTCTATACACTCAGGCAGTAGAAAGCATCAAGAATTGTTTATAATGGACGGGAAGAAGGTCAAATCCTACCTGACCTTTTTGACTTAGCACGTGTTACAATAACTAAGAATAGACAACTTGTACAGTAAGTTGCTCATTGAGTTGAGAATGATCATAATGCATTTTTCATTCTTTCATGCTGTATTGTTGTTGCACATAAGATGATAAAACAACTGGATTGTTAGCAAATTTATGTTTTGATATAATATCAATCAGACAATGATTTTGATTCTTCAGTGCCTTTGAGACAATGAATAACTGCCTTTTTAAAAATGTCAAGTATCTATACAACTGCGTTCCTTTTCCATTTTATTCTCTTCCTTATACTGTTTTGTTATGCTGTGTTCTTCTTGTCCTGATCTCTTTGATGATCTCTTGTATAGCAAGGAAGTTTAATGGATTATTAAAGCTATCTTTGGGGATCATATCAAAGTGAATGCCACTCAAAGTTTCTGAATACCCTAAAAAAGTTGACTTAGACTATGATTTCAGTACTCTGAAGCCTTGTAATATTACATGCTGTTATTTTTGGACTCCCCTATTTGGAGCATCCAATGACAAAAGTCACTTGAGAAACAATACATTGTAAATGGAGAGCTCTATTTTGGTGGATGATTTTTTCTTTCTTTTTTCTGTGGGTGATTTTGGTGGATAATTTCTTTCGTTCTTATTTAAATATGTATGGGAGAAAATATGACTCTTTTGAATAGAATCATATGGAAAATAATCTCTACCCCCCAGATCAAAGAGCTGAAGTAAAATAAAGCTTTCTTTTTTGATACATATGCATATTCTTATACACATCACACATGATAAAGATAAAATGAAAAGTTATAGCTCCATTTTCTTGTATCTCTAGGAAGCTATAAAAGTGCATATGTGACTCAGGTCATCTCATAAAAAAATAATATGCAACATATAAAATACAGAGATATTTAATAGGGTTATAAAATCTGGGCTACCTACTTATTTTCTAGTAGCAAATTTATTCATTATTGTCACTATTAATAATAGTAATATCATTATGAATCTGTGCATATATTAAAACAACACTATTTGCATTATCCACAGAAGATAATTTTCCCTCTGGGATTTAATTGTGGCTTTTGAAGAAGGAGAGAAGTGCAATCATTATGAAATGCTGAGAGAGTCATACCTTTCTGCTCATAGGTCTAACACTCATTAATATTGATGTGAAGATTTTCTTTCATGTAGGAGAGGATGGGGTTAAACAGACGACTCTGTGATGGGTACGACATGTGGAAATGTGTTATGCATCACAGATGCTGACATGTGGATTAGTAGCTGGGTTGAGAGGAGGAAACAGTTCTGTCTTGAATAAGAAAAGAATTTCCATTTTGTGTGTGTGCCCTGAAGTGGGGATTCCACTAGTAAAAGCTCTCTTCATATAACTCATGAGGTCTCTGGCGTGTTATCTGAAGAAAGATCTGGAGACTCAGGATAACTGTGTCCAAATGGCAGGTTTTTTCTTGCTCCATTATTGTGACTGTGCTTAGTTATCAGCACACAGTGCACTTTGCCTTAATCTTGGACTAGGGTGGCATTATCTTCTGGTTGGGTTCTCTCAGCTGAGCACAACCTATTGAGGATGCAGCAACAGACTATTCCTTTTGAAGTCTGACATTTTAAGCCTTTGGGTCTGGAGCACACACCCAGCCACACTGTGAGAGTTTCATACTACTAAGAAGTGATTTTGTGAGTAGTTGTGAGCTAGTTATTAACAGAAATGGGTAAACTGGGTCAGCCCCAAGAGTGAGGCATGTAATTTTTAACAGAGAACACAACCTCTGTATCAAGTTTTAAATTATGGTGTTTTGTTGTTGCTGTTATTTTTAAATAATGAAAGAGTTTTCCACAGGGTTACCTCAGAGAACTCATGAACTAATTGAATGAGGAATCACCAGGACTGGGACAACAGATGACAAGAAAGAAAATTCAGGATAGAGCTATCTTTCATATGAGTCATAAACTAAGGTCTTGACATAGTACCTTGGACACTTTTCTGAGTCAGAACTGCACCACTGCCCTGTTTCAGTAATAACGTGGGGATAAAATAAAGCATCCTCCAAGGAGGCATTTAGTGGTGAGCTAAGGCTGAGAGCCTTCAAGGACATTTATCTCCATAGTAGCAACGTTTGACTCTTTGTGGTTTCCACAAATCTCTGTAAAAGGCATTGATCGCCACTGACAGTATGATTAGAGGAAGCACGGATGCATAGCATGTTTATGATTAAAAAGAGAAAAAACAACTCACGTATTTAACACATTTCATGAGTAGGTTTTCATTCTCCCGAGAAAAGAGAAATTTTACTTATTTAAGAGATATTTTCTACTTTTGATCCTTTTCTTATATAGTGTTGGCTTTCTTTAATATATAGCCCAGTCTAAGGACTAAGAAAGCGGCACTTGTCCTGTGACCTTAGTCAATTCATTGTACTTCTCTGCTCTTCATCATCCATGCATTTAAAATGAGGTTGTTCTTCTGATACGCTGTCCACCTCAAATCTATAGGATTCTATGATGCAGTCACTGTTTCACACAGCTCTTCCAATGTGTCTTTCAGAATTTACTCTAAAGAGTCAAATGTGGCTTGGCGCAGTGGCTCACGCCTGTAATCCCAGCACTTTGGGAGGCAGAGGCAGGTGGATCACGAGGTGAGGAGATCGAGACCATCCTGGCTAACACAGCGAAACCCCGTCTCTACTAAAAATACAAAAAATTAGCCAGGCATGGTGGCAGGCACCTGTAGTCCCAGCTACTCAGGAGGCTGAGGCAGGAGAATGGTGTGAACCCGGGAGGTCGAGTTTGCAGTAGGCTGAGATCACACCACTGCACTCCAGCCTGCGCGATAGAGCAAGACTCCATCTGAAAAGAAAAAAAAGAGTCAAATGTCTGTAGAATGTTCATCATTCATACAGTCCCCAACACTTATTGATCACCTATTAGTTACTTGGAACAGTAAGTCACTCTTGAAAAGGAAAAGGGTATGTAATATAAAATTGTGTAAGACATAGGCTCTTAACTCTGAGAGTATTCTGTATATTATGTAATACAGAGTGAAAAGTGTTAAATTCCTTAAGGAAGTTACAAAGATGATTATCATATGCACCAGGGTTTCTCAACCTCACACTATTGAGACAGGATGGGTAATTATTTGTTGTGGGAGGCTTTCCTGTGCATTGAGTATGTTTAGCAAGCAACTGGAACTTCTTCTCACTAGATACCAGTAGGATTCCCCCAGTTGTGACAACCGAAGATATCTTCAAACATTGCTGGATAACTCCCTGGGGAGAAAAATTGCCCTGATGAAGGAGTAGTGGAGTAGAGGAGGGTAGAAGCTATCACTGCACTAGAGGAGAACATTCAGAGAAGATGCCAAGAGGATTCATTTGACCTGAGCCTTAGAATATGGGGAGTAAGTAAGACTATAAATAAGGTTGTAGTCATAGTTAGCAGGACCTTGATCTTGCCACTGGGGAGCACCCAAGGTTTTGAGGTGAAGATTGAGGTAGAGAGTCATTATAAATAGGATAGTGGTTGATCATGGTCTTTGCAGTAGGAAAAATCTGCTTTAAAATCCTGGATCCAAAACTTTACCAGTTGTATAATCTTGGGTAGATAATCTAATATTTCTGACTGTGATCACGATTAAATGTAATATGTAAAGTTCTTAGCACTATGCCTGGCATAGAAGGCATATGGTGTGATTATCATGTGAAGCATGCATCAACCATAGGGTCTTGATACCCTGAAGTCTGTTC
Source organism: Theropithecus gelada (assembly GCF_003255815.1). Taxonomy (NCBI): domain Eukaryota; kingdom Metazoa; phylum Chordata; class Mammalia; order Primates; family Cercopithecidae; genus Theropithecus; species Theropithecus gelada. Next base: position 37,820,033 of record NC_037669.1, on the reverse strand, counting down.
ATGAGTTGTCAATTGTGTTGTGATTATCTTGTTATTCATAATGAAATACTAACACATGTGAATTATTTAATGTTATATTCAGTAGAAAGGAACAACCATATTTCTACTAAACACTCCAGCTCACTGATTTGATTTCTTGACTATTAGAGAAAAAGATGGAGTTAAAGCTAGCATATGAAAATTGAGACTTCTGTGTGTATTTGTGAAGGGGTGTCATAAGGAAATGCCAATCTTAATGTGTGTCGGACTCGCTGCTTAGGCAATTGCTCAGTCTGGGATTAACAACTGCACTTGCCTAGCTGACCGAGAGTAACAGTTTTCAGTGCCGAGATGATGTTGGAACTTGGAAATCTGCCCTCAACTATGTGGTCTTCCCACTGCTGGGCAGAGAAACTTGGGACATGTAGATGTCTGGCCTTGGGCTTCTGCTTGGCTACTAGCCATAGAGGAAGAATAGGACTTAGAACTGGAATCTTGGATATTATATATATCCAAATATATATATTATATATAATATTTAATATATATATTATTTAATATATTTAATATATAATATATATACACACACACACGTCACACAAGTGTGTGTGTGGGTGTGTGTATACATGCATACATACATGTATGTATATGCTCACTATAGAAATCTAGCTTTTAACATTTTTCAATAAACTTTATTATTAACCATTCAAATCATTTTGCTGGCCCTGCGTTGATTCAGGTATTGTAAAGATTGAAACTGATAGTATTCAGTTTTTAAACTTCCACTTCTGCAATATCAGTGTATTCAGGCCTTGAAATATAGTATCATGTTAGAGCTAAATTAAGGCAAATTTATATAATGCCAAAAACTGATAGCAGCCAATTCTCCAAGGCCAGCATCTCTTCCAGGCATTGAAAGTTTTATTCTACTAGGGAAAGATTTTGCTGCATCACCTTAAGTTTAAGTCTTTTTTCAAGGCTGAGTACTAAATGCTCTTGCTGCATAGGTCTGATGCTGTATTGGTGCCAGACCCTAAAACACCTACATGACTATTGCTGCTCTGGCAGTGGCTACTTAGCCATCTCTGGGAGAGGCCTGCCTGAAGAGAAAGGTGGTAAATGTCACAATAGGAGATTAATTATATATGTTCTGTGTGACATGACATCCCATAGGACTTAGGAAGATGCTTGTGGTTTCATAAAGTATACTGTAAATATCAGTCTTGGCTTTGGCTGTGACCCTGCCAAACACAGGGCTAATGTCATTTGTCATATTCAGACATTGCCTTTTAAGAAACATCCTTGTACAGGCTGTTACCAAGGTTTGATGTGTTTGATGGCTCTGAGGAAATTGTTGTCCTTATAACAGGGGGATAGAGAGAGACAGGAAACCAGCAGGGGGAGGGAGAAGAGGAAGTGAGCCATGGGATGGAGCAAAAACATGTCACTCAGGGGAATGAGTAAATTATGTTCTTGCTTTTTGATTAATGAAAGTTACTAGACAGATTTCCTTATGTCTTCCAAGACTCTCATTTATTACCCTATTTTTAATGAAAAATCTGTGAGAAAAGAGAACCTGAGAACTTGCCGGGGAGAAATTAGATACTTCCAGTGTTTAACTCCAGTGAGGTTTATTGACATTCTCATTGAGAGACAGGAGAATTAAGTAAAGGGACAGGGGAAGATAATGAGAAGGAGTAACGACACCATTTCACTGTGGCCTGATTTTTAGCATACTAGACGGTTTCACAGCTATCTACCACTGCGCTTCAGATTTGACCCACACATCAGTATTTGAGCTAAATCTGTACCTTATTTTTGTCATCTGAGTGATCTTTCGAAACCCCAACACCCCTTCGTTGCAAAGCCTAAATGATTGACTTGTATTACTGAATTTGTAGTTCCAGTTAATTCTGTGCATACGATACTCTTCTCAGGCTAAATAGAACATATTCTTGCTTACAGTAGGCAGATATTCAGAGCACGAAACCTCATCCAACAGAGGGGCTACAATACATTACCATACATATGGCCACTGCAATGACCAGCCAGTGACTGCCATCATTTAAATAATTAGCTTTATTTTGGAGAATACCCCTTCTACTTGGGACCCTGAAGGTGTAATTCTGTTATTGCCTTTGCTTCTTTCTCTTTCTGTGAATTAATATATTGTGTAGCTTCTTATGGCTGGTAGTTTAAATCCCTAGTGGCAGTAGGAAAGACATGTGTGATGGGAAAGTCCTGCTGAGGGGAATTGAGGCTTAATCTCCCATTGCTTGAGTCATGATAATCACGTGTATCCTGAGCTGAAGCCACATATGAGGATCCTATGTGGAAGTAGATTATGCTATCAATCTTCCCCATCACCTGTTTTACCTGCCTTCCCCACTCTGTTTCTTCATTTCTAGCCTCTGTTTTTTTTTTTTCTTTTCTTTTCTATCTTTTGTTTTCAGATTTACTCTCAAGTTTTGAATATGAGAAATGCTTCTAAGGCTCAGCTGCATTGCAAGCAAAGAATTGCCTCTATGTGATTGTCTTTAGTTTGATTAAAAACTAGTTGTTATTCTTCTCATTAATTTGTTCATTCATTCATTCATTCATTCATCCATTCTCAACAGTTCTTTATTGAGCATTTACTGTGTATGAGATACACAGCTGAGATGATAAAGAACAGCCTGTGAGGCACTTAGAAATCATTACAAGGCAGTATAGTGAGTGTTATAGAGGGAATATTTGCCAAGTGCCAAGAGATGCCATTAGAAGAAATTGCTAATAGGAAGGGAAGGGGAAAGATGGGAGAAAGTACCATAGAGCAGTAATGTTTGAGATAAACTTGATGGATTAGTAGGTGGGTATATCCATTCCAGTCAGAAGTATGTACAAATGAATAGAAGCATAGCAGAGCCTTGCACCATGGCATTCAGTGAGAAAAGTAATTTAATTTGCTATGTCCTGAACCAAAGATCAGAATGGAGTGACTGGAGAAGGGGTTAGTTATATAGGGAGTTTGCCTGGGTCTTCCTATCAGGTTTTTGTTTGTTTGTTTGTTTGTTTCAATTTTAGTAATGGTAGAAATGTGTCATGTGGATTCAAAAGAGGAAGACATTCAAGGTATGGAAACCTATATGGAGACAATTGTAATAATCCAGGCCTAAATAGAAAATTATAATCTGATAATTATAATTTATCACATAGTAGATATATGCACATAATAGATATATGTAGACAATAATGTGAGAGGATGTGATGTTTAGCCTTTTGTTGGAAGGTTAGAAAATGTTTTTTGCATGGGGATATTTTGAGCTAAGATTTTAAGGATGGTGGCCTGAGGTATAGGTTAGAGAAACTTTTTAGATAGGATAGGATAGGAGAGAAATGAGATCTGGTCTTATCTAGAGAGATGGGATAGCACTGAGGTGAGAGAGAGTGAGATATCTATTCAATTGGTGTTGCTGGAATAAAATATGGAGAAGTAAGATAAACGAGGCTAAAAATGTAGGTAGGACTAGATCTTAATTAAAATTAATTTCATCATCAGTGTTTGGGCTGTATCTTGTAAGTGATGGGAGATATTGAAAGGTTTCAGCCAACAGAGACACAGGAGGACTGCTTTATAAATACCTCAGTCTTTCAGCAGTGTAGAGGATGGATCTGAGGTAGACAGGCTTAGAAACAGAGGGATGAATAGGAAGCCTTTGGAATAGCCCAGCAATTGAAACTAGGCCTCACAAAACCTAAAAAGTTAGCACCAGGTGGCCCTAGATAAGGTCCCACCCTGCCTCGATAAGGTCCCACCCTAATAAGGTCCCACCCTGCCAATTCCAGGAAACAACCTCATGAAGTCCCACCCTGCCAATTCCAAAGGTCTCACCCTGCCTCGAAGTTCCCAGAATCAACAACTCCAGGAAAGAACCTCATAAGGTCCTGCTCTAACCAATTAAACCAAGACCCCTTGCTCAGGCTATAGCTAGACCCAATCATTTTACGCCTTAAGCTTTGTTTAAATTTCGCGCCATAAGCTGTGTTTAAACTTGTGTTTGCCTATATAAACAGCCTGTAACAAGCAGTCGAGGTCCCAAGGCCAACTTAGAGCTTAGAACCCTAGCGCGCTAGCAATAAATAACTCTCTGCTGTAAACCTCGTGTCGGTGATCCTTCGCGGCGACCCCTGCCCAGGAAGGAATCGAGAGTTCGGTTCCAACATTTGGTGCATTGGCCGGGAAGTGGGGTCGTCCGAGGACCCCCGACCCATCCGGCGGAGACCCATCTGGCCCGGGCCACCGACCGCCGACTAGACGAACGAACTCTGTCAGGTACTCTCGTTTTGTTCTGTTTGTTTCGTTTCGTTCTGTTTGTTTTGCCGGCTAATTCTGAGGAGTACTCCGTCTGAATAATTAAGTGGAAAAGGAGGACAGACGTGTCTGGCACCTTCTCACTTACGCCCCGGGGACGCCCTGGCGGTAGACTGGAAAAAGGCTGACGACTCCGTCAGCCTCCTCGAATCTGTAGGCAGGGTGCCGTCGCCCCTGCCATCCAAATATTTTGTGAAACTGTGGCGCCACTCTCTGGCCGCGCGGCTTCTTCTCATTTGTTTGGTCCTTTTGTATGTTGCTTTCATTTTGTCCTTGTGTGTAAAAGAATCTCTAGACAGAACTATAGGACAGACGTTGACGACCCCTTCAACTCTGACTCTGACTCACTTCCCTGACGTTCAGGCTCGAGCCCACCACCTCTCTGTAGAAGTCCGTAAAGGACGATAAAAAACATTCTGCTCGTCCGAATGGCCAACCCTCCAGGTAGAGTGGCCACGGGACGGAACATTTAACCTCTCAATTATCCTACAGGTCAAAGCAAAAGTGATGGATCCTGGGCCACTCGGACACCCAGACCAGGTGGCCTACATAATTACTTGGAAAGATCTGGTCCGAAACCCTCCTTTTTAGGTGAAACCCTTCCTCCATTCCCCTTCCCCATCCCAATCTACCCTCCTTGCCTTAGAGGCCCCAAAGAACCGGAATTCACATCCGCAAAAGCCGGTTCTCCCAGATGAGCCCCAGAGGGACCTCCTCCTTCTTGACCCCCTGCCTCCTGCACCTGAAAACCCCCTCCTGAGACCTCCGCCTTACGCTTCCCCCTCGGCCCCTACCCTTTCCCCAGCTTCCCCCTCGGCCCCTACCCTGTCCCCAACTTCCCCCTCGGCTGCCTCCATGTCTCCCTCTCCGGTCCCACCCAAACTCACCCCTCAAGCTCCGCCATCAACACCTCGCCTCCGCCTGCGGCGGACTGAGGACCCAGATGGCTCTCCCACTTGGCGATCCTCCCTTTTTCCCCTCCGCACCGTCAATCGTACAGTCCAATACTGGCCTTTCTCTGCCTCTGACCTCTACAACTGGAAGACCCATAACCCTTCCTTTTCCCAAGACCCTCAGGCCCTAACCTCGTTGATAGAATCCATTCTCCTCACCCACCAGCCCACCTGGGATGATTGCCAGCAGCTCTTGCAGGTCCTCCTAACCACTGAAGAGAGGCAGCGAGTCCTCCTGGAGGCCTGGAAAAATGTGCCAGGACCAGGGGGCCTCCCAACCCAACTTCCCAATGAAATAGACGAGGGATTTCCCCTCACCCGCCCGGACTAGGACTATGAAACGGCACCAGGTAGGGAGACTCTCCGAATCTATCGCCAGGCTCTGTTGGCGGGTCTCAAAGGGGCAGGAAAACGCCCCACAAATTTGGCCAAGGTAAAAACTATAACTCAGGAAAAGGACGAAAGCCCGGCAGCCTTCATGGAAAGGCTACTGGAAAGGTTCCAAATGTATACCCCATTCGACCCAGAGGCCCTAGAACATAAGGCCACCATAGCTATGGCGTTCATAGACCAAGCTACATTAGATATCAGAAGGAAACTCCAGAGGCTGGATAGGATCCAGACCTATGGATTACAGGAATTGGTTAAGGAGGCAGAAAAAATATATAATAAGAGAAAAACCCCTGAGAAAAAGGAAGCCAGGTTAGCGAAGAAACAGGAGGAGCAAGAAGATCGTAGAGATCGAAAAAAGGATAAACATTTAACAAAAATCCTGGCGGCAATAATAAAAGAAAAAGGACCAGGGAGAGAGGGAGAAAAGCGAAGGCGGCCAAAAGTAAAAAAAGACCAGTGTGCCTACTGCAAAGAACGAGGACATTGGATCAAAGATTGCCCCAAGCGTCCCAAAGATCAAAAAAAACCTGCCACTGTCCTCACCCTAGGTGAAGATAGCGAATAAAGGAGTCAAGGCTCTGGAGCCCCCCCCGAGCCCCGGCTAACTCTCTCTGTAAGGAGGCAACCCACCACCTTCTTGGTAGACACTGGCGCCCAACATTCAGTTTTGACAAAGGCAGACAGGCCCCTGTCTTCCCGCACATCCTAGGTCCAGGGGGCAACAGGGGGAAAATTGCACAAGTTGACTAACCACCGGACAGTTAATCTTGGACAAGGAATGGTGACACATTCCTTCTTGGTGGTACCTGAATGCCCCTACCCCCTCCTAGGGCGAGATCTTCTGACCAAGCTCGGAGCCCAAATCCACTTCTCCGAGACTGGGGCCCAGGTATTAAATCGGGACGGTCAGCCCATCCAAATTTTAACTGTATCTCTGCAAGATGAGCATCGGCTTTTCGACGCTCCGGTCATCACTAGCCTCCCCGATGTTTGGTTGCAAGACTTTCCCCAAGCTTGGGCGGAAACGGGAAGACTCAGGCTAGCTAAGTATCAAGCCCCAATCATAATTGATCTAAAGCCCACAGCGGTGCCCGTGTCTGTCAAGCAATATCCCGTGAGCCAAGAGGCTCATATAGGAATTCGGCAGCACATTAACAAATTTCTAGAACTCGGAGTGTTGCGACCTTGTCGCTCGCCCTGGAACACTCCTCTTCTGCCAGTAAAAAAGCCCGGTACTCAGGATTACAGGCCTGTCCAAGACCTGAGAGAAATTAACAAAAGAACCATGGACATCCATCCCACGGTCCCCAATCCTTACAACTTACTCAGCACCTTAAAACCAGGCTATAACTGGTATACAGTATTAGATTTAAAAGATGCTTTCTTCTGTCTGCCTCTGGCCCCCCCAAAGCCAAGAACTCTTTGCCTTTGAGTGAAAAAATCCTGAAAAAGGAATTTCGGGCCAATTGACCTGGACCCGGCTTCCCCAAAGATTCAAGAACTCTCCCACTCTCTTCGATGAGGCTCTTCATCGAGACCTGACCGACTTCCGGACCCAAAATCCAGAAGTGACCTTACTCCAATATGTAGATGACCTCCTCCTGGCTGCCCCTACAAAGGAAACCTGCATACAAGGTACCAGGCATCTACTCCAAGAACTGGGTAAAAAAGGATACCGGGCATCTGCCAAGAAGGCACAGCTCTGCCAGACCAAGGTAACATATCTGGGGTATATCCTGAGTAAAGGAAAAAGGTGGCTCACCCCTGGGCGCATAGAGACAGTGGCTCGCCTTCCACCACCACGAAGTCCCAGGGAGGTACGTGAATTCTTAGGAACTGCTAGGTTCTGTCGCTTGTGGATACCCGGTTTTGCTGAATTGGCCGCCCCCCTTTACGCACTCACCAAGGAAAGCACCCCTTTCACCTGGCAGACAGAGCATCAGTTGGCTTTTGAGGCACTAAAAAAGGCACTCTTGTCTGCCCCAGCCCTTAGGTTACCGGACACCTCAAAGCCCTTTACCCTCTTCCTGGACGAAAGGCAAGGGATTGCCAAAGGAGTCCTGACCCAAAAATTGGGGCCTTGGAAAAGACCGGTAGCATACCTGTCCAAGAAACTGGACCCTGTGGCGGCCGGCTGGCCCCCATGTCTTCGTATCATGGCAGCCACCGCTATGCTGGTCAAAGACTCTGCTAAGTTAACCCTTAGGCAGCCACTGACTGTTATTACCCCACATACCCTAGAGGCCATAGTGCGGCAGCCCCCGGACCGGTGGATAACCAACGCACGCCTAACCAACTACCAGGCCCTCTTACTGGACACGGACCACGTCCAGTTTAGCCCTCCGGTCACCCTAAACCCTGCTACACTGCTGCCGGTACCAGAAGACCAACCAAGCCCACACGATTGCCGGCAAGTACTGGCTGAGACCCATGGAACACGAGAAGACCTTAAAGACCAAGAGCTCCCAGACGCGGATCACACCTGGTACACAGACGGCAGCAGTTACCTTGACTCAGGTACTCGGAGGGCGGGAGCAGCGGTAGTAGACGGACACAATACCATTTAGGCACAATCACTACCTCCTGGCACGTCTGCACAGAAGGCTGAGTTAATAGCACTAACCAAGGCCCTAGAGCTGTCCAAGGGAAAGAAAGCTAACATTTATACTGATAGCCGATATGCCTTTGCAACGGCTCATACTCATGAAAGTATCTATAAAAGAAGAGGTCTCCTAACCTCAGAAAAAAAGAAAATCAAGAACAAAGCTAAAATAATTGCCTTATTAAAGGCCCTTTTTCTTCCTCAAGAAGTGGCTATAATTCACTGCCCCGGGCATCAGAAAGGACAGGATCCAGTCGCAGTAGGAAACAGACAGGCTGACCAAGTGGCCAGGCAAGCCGCCATGGCGGAAGTACTGACCCTAGCCACAGAACCTGACAACACCAGCCACATAACTATTGAACATACTTATACCTCCGAAGACCAGGAAAAAACAAGAGCCATAAAGGCTACAGAAAACAAAGACACTAGAAACTGGAAAAAAAAAAAAAAAAAAAAAAATAGTCCTTCCCCAAAAGGAAGCCCTGGCAATAATCCAGCAGATACATGCCTGGACACACTTAGGTAATCAAAAGCTAAAATTGTTAATTAAAAAAACTGACTTTCTAATCCCAAGGACAAGTACACTCATAGAGCAAGTGACATCTGCCTGTAAGGTCTGTCAGCAGGTAAACGCTAGGGCTACCCGAGTGCCAGCAGGGAAACGGACTCGTGGTAACCGCCCGGGAGTCTATTAGGAAATAGACTTCACTGAAGTAAAACCTCACTATGCTGGATATAAGTACTTACTGGTGTTTGTAGATACCTTTTCAGGATGGGTAGAAGCCTACCCCACCCGGCAAGAAACGGCACACATAGTAGCCAAGAAAATTTTGGAAGAAATTTTTCCTAGATTTGGACTTCCCAAGGTAATTAGGTCAGACAACAGGCCGGCCTTCGTTTCTCAGGTAAGTCAGGGACTCGCCAGGATATTAAGGATTAATTAAAAATTACATTGTGCCTATAGACCCCAGAGCTCAGGACAGGTAAAAAAAAATAAATAGAACAATAAAAGAGACCCTTACTAAATTGACCTTAGAGACTGGTTTAAAAGATTAGAGACGCCTCCTATCCTTAGCTCTGTTAAAGGCCCGAAATACGCCTAACCGTTTTAGGCTCACTCCATATGAAATCCTCTACGGAGGACCTCCCCCTTTGTCAACCTTGCTTAACTCCTTCTCCCCCTCCGATCCTAAGACTGACCTACAGGCCCGGCTAAAAGGACTCCAAGCAGTACAGGCCCAAATCTAGGCCCCCTTGGCAGAACTGTACCAACCAGGACATCCACAGACCAGTCACCCCTTCCAGGTAGGAGACTCTGTCTACGTTAGACGGCACCGCACTCAAGGACTAGAGCCTCGGTGGAAAAGACCCTACATCGTTCTCCTGACCACGCCCACAGCCATAAAGGTTGACGGAATCTCCACTTAGATCCACGCATCCCACGTCAAGGCTTCTCCAGAGACGCCCAAACCAACACCACCTGAGATATGGAGACTCCGACGCTCCGAAAACCCGCTCAAGATAAGACTCTCTCGTATCTAACTCTCTGCTTATTGTTTGCCCTTCTTCCCTGCGCCGTCTCTAGTATAGCTTTTGACGCTAACCCCCACCGGCCATTTAGCCTGACCTGGCAGATAATTAATTTTAATAATCAAGAGGTCTTAAATGAGACCTCCGAGAATGCTCCTATAAGGACTTGGTTTCCAGACCTCTATTTCAACCTAAAAAAATTAACAGGAAAAATAAAAGACACAAGCCCCCGGTTTACTGGTCCCACAGGAGTCCTATTAAGGACTCCTCAGGATGGACAAGAATAGAAAAGACAGGCTAAAAAGGTATCCATCAGCCGGAACAGGTTTTATGCCTGTCCCGGATTCAGGACAGGACAAATAAAAAAAACTTGTAGAGATCTGACTCACTTATATTGCAAAAGCTGGTCCTGTGTAACTACTAATGATAGAGAGTGAAAATAGGCCACAAAACCTTGGTACATAACCATGTCCTTTGTCCAGCCCTGTACCACAACCCGATATTCGGAAAATTGCAACCTGGTCCGCATCAAGTTTAAAGATGCAGCAAAATCTGATAACAGATAGATAACAACAAGGTTAATATGGGGCCTCTATTTATACCAGCACAACCCGCCTAAAATTCCCCTCCAAATCAGACTATTAGTTAATCTGGACACTGCCCCTGTTATAGTAAGGCCAAACCAGGTCTTATTAGAAGCTAGAAAGCCCCCGGTTCCCATATCTGAGAAGCCCCAATTAAAGGCTCCCCAAAGTACTTCCCCACCCTTGATCTCCGCCTCCTCTGAATACGCATCCTCAACTCAAGACATCACCCGATAAGCCCCTAACCCGGAAATAGAAAACAGGCTCCTAAATCTCATAAAAAGTTCCTATCTTGCCTTAAATCAGACAAGGCCAGAATTCACCTCCTCTTGCTGGTTATGCCTAGCAACAAGTCCTCCTTATTACGAAGGCATCGCCTCCACTGCTAAGTTCATCAATTCCACTAATCCTACTAGATGCGCGTAAGAACAACGCAATAAACTGACCCTAGCTGAAGTTTCTAGGTCAGGAACTTGCATAGGCCAAGTACCCCCTAGTCATCAGCATCTCTGTAATGTAACCCTGGCAGTACCCAGTTCCAATCACTACTTGGTCCCCTCTGAGGTGGACTGGTAGGCGTGCGACACTAGGCTCACCCCCTGTATATCCACAGCTGTTTTTAACAGCGGCACCCACTACTGCGTGTTAGTACAAGTTGTTCCCCAAGTCTACTATCATTCTGGAGACTCTTTTGATCTTCGGTATGAACAAAAAACTCATATAAGACCTAAAAGAGAACCTATCTCCCTCACCCTCGCTGTCATGTTAAAAATTGAGGTAGCGGCTAGAGTTAGGACCGGGACGGCGGCCCTGGTACATGGTAAATACCATCTGCACCAACTTAGAGAAGCCATAGATGAGGACCTTAGAGCCATAAAACACTCCATCACAAAACTTGAAGAGTCTTTAACTTCCCTGTCGGAAGTTGTGTTACAAAACCGACAAGGACTAAAAATTGTCTTTCTAAAAAAGGGCAGGCTCTGTGCAGCCCTGAAAGAGCAATGTTGTTTTTATGCAGATCATTCAGGAGTAGTTAAAAATTCTATGGCAAAACTAAAAAAAAAATTAAAAAAGAAAAAAAAATCTCAGCAAAATTGGTTTAAAAATTAGTACAATCGATCCCCTTGGTTTAGCACCCTAATCTCCACCATCTTAGGACCCCTCATCCTACTCACGCTCATCCTGACTTTCGGGCCGTGCATACTCAACCGCTTACTCACCCTTATTAAAAATAGATTAAACATAGTACATGCTATGGTTCTGACCCAACAATACCAGACCCTTAGGACTAAAAAAGAGGCTCAAGATTGAGCCTCTGACACAAAAAGAGGAGGAAATAAAACTAGGCCTCACAAAACCTAAAAAGTTAGCACCAGGTGGCCCTAGATAAGGTCCCACCCTGCCTCGATAAGGTCCCACCCTAATAAGGTCCCACCCTGCCAATTCCAGGAAACAACCTCATGAAGTCCCACCCTGCCAATTCCAAAGGTCTCACCCTGCCTCAAAGTTCCCGGAATCAACAACTCCAGGAAAAAACCTCATAAGGTCCTGCTCTAACCAATTAAACCAAGACCCCTTGCTCAGGCTATAGCTAGACCCAATCATTTTACGCCTTAAGCTTTGTTTAAATTTTGCGCCATAAGCTGTGTTTAAACTTGTGTTTGCCTATATAAACAGCCTGTAACAAGCAGTCGAGGTCCCAAGGCCAACTTAGAGCTTAGAACCCTAGCACGCTAGCAATAAATAACTCTCTGCTGTAAACCTCGTGTCGGTGATCCTTCGCGGCGACCCCTGCCCAGGAAGGAATCGAGAGTTCGGTTCCAACACAATAAATGAGGAAAGTACAAAATGGTGGAAATGATGTGAATAGAATCGGGACACAGTTACCAACGTAAATCAAGTGTTTGATTACATATTCACTTAAAAGCTGGTGTCTTTGGGTTTTTTTAGAAGCAGAACCTGAGATCAGAATTTAAATAATTTGGTTTGGAAAGGAAGAAAATGCAAGCACAAAAAATAAGAAAGTAAAACGGAGGAGGAAGTTTAGCAAATAAATGACATATTTTCAAGCAAATTACCAGTGTGGGCAACCAGCACTTAATCCTACTGAGGAACTTCATAAGGCAGTATAGAACACTATACTCACTATCTAGATGATGAGATCATTTACATCCCAAACCTCAGCATCACACAATATGCTCATGTAACAAACTTGCATGTGAGCCTCCTGAATCTAAAATAAATGTTGAAATTATTAAAAATATGTCTTATAAGATATGTAAATATGTCCCACTTAAGGGGAATGGAGGTAGGATATTTATAAGCCTACTCTCAGTCATGGGTCAAAGAAAAGGGAGGTTAATTCCCTGGCACTTCTTGCTCTGCTGTGTAGAGAGATGCAGATAATGGCATTAGCAAGTCAAGCCAACATGCACCGAAATGGTAAGGCAGTAGGAATAAAAGCAGGACAGCAATATATTCTACCAAAATTGGAAAGAAACTGGGATCACTCCCATATTTTTGTCTTGAGGCAACGGCTACATGGGAATACCATCAGTTGAGAGAATATAGTTTAATGCATGGGTTTAGGTCATAAAAACAAAGAAGACTTAATTCTGGACATATTGTCTTTAAAGTCTCTACAGGATATTCTCTACAGGTGACTATTGATTTCAAGCTCAAGGAAGTTTGGACAGGAGATTTAAATTTGGAAGTCATCGGCATATAGGTAACGTTGAAATAATGCAGACAAATGAGATAACTCTGGTACATTGCTCAGTGAGAAAAAGAGTGTGCCAAGGAAAGAACCCTAGAGATAATCAACATTTCTAGGGTATTGGGAAGAAGAGAGAACTATAATGGAGATAGGGTAAGATGAGGAAAATGTAGAATCACAGACACCAAGAGACTGGAGAGTTTCAAAAAGGAAAAAGTCAGCAGTTTTAATTGCAGTTAAGAATAATATAGAGGCTTAATAATATACATCTAATAGACATTTATTTGGCCTCTAGTGATCCTAATAAGAACAGTTTGTAGTAGAATGATAGATGTAAGATTATAGTGGGGTTAGTCGTGAGCCTACTTCTCTTCTGTGGATGAGATAGAGATTAGATGGTAGCTGCTATAGGGAGACTTAATTTCAAGGTAGGATTTGTGGCATATTTATAAACTACAGAAAGAAGAAAACAGTAGCGAGTAAGCAATTGAATGCAGTGGGAAGAGGACTGCCTAGCAGAGCAAAGTCCCAGAAGAGGCAGGACAAAATGGTTTAGGTGAAGGGAATTCCTGGCCAGAAGTGTGGAAGCCTCAACATCTGAGACCGGGAGAAAGGGAATAAGGAGGGGTGTGGGTAAATTTAGCTTAGTAGAAGGGGTCAAGTGGAATATATAGAAGAGTGTACCTTATAGCCTTAGTGCTCTTGAAGATTTAAGAGGCCAGATGCTTTGCTGAGACTTCATGGAGCAGAGTTCAGTATGAGGCTAGGCTAGAGAAGAACGTCTAAGGTTTGCAAGAGTTGTTGTGGAAATGGGAGAGGAAACTATCCGAGTTTGATAAAATGATTGCAGAAGGCCTGCTGATTTTGCAGATTAAAAATTTGCAGTGGCTAGGTGTGGTGGCTCACCCCTGTAATACCAACACATTGGGAAGCCGAGGCGGGTGGATCACTTGAGTTCAGGAATTTGAGACCAGCCTGGCCAACATGGCGAAACCCCGTCTCTACTAAAAATCCAAAAATTAGCCTAGCATGGTGGCATGTGCCTGTAATCCCAGCTAATCAGGAGGCTGAGGCAGGAGAATTACTTGAACCCAGGAGGCAGAGGCTGCGGTGAGCAGAGATCACGCCACTGTACTCCAGCCTGAGTGACAGAGTGAGACTGTCTCAAAAAAAAAAAAAAAAAAAAAATGTGGCAATGTGATTACCTGATTTTTCTCAGCAGTACTCAGCCATCTGAGTGTAGGAACAAAAAAAGATTGAATTATAATACTGGTCTCTGCTTTCTAGAGCAGGTGTGACCCACAAGAAAGAGATGCATATGATCCTTACTTTTTCTCTCACTCTTAGTGTTCTTTTAATTACCACATTTATTATATGAGTGGTCTACATTGTTTCCTTTGCTTTCTTAATACCCACCTGCTCCTTAGATCCTGAAATCTGTTTTTTGTCTTTTTTACTCATCTAAAACTTCTTCCTTTTAGATCAATACTAACATATTACTCATCAAAGCCAAGGTACATTTTCCCCATCCTCATAGCCTTTTAGATCTCTCTGCAACATATGCCAGCATTGATTATCCTTTGTTTCTAGAAAAAAATCCCTACGTTAGTCAAGTTAACCTAGATTAAATTGTGGAAGCAAACAAATCTGAAAGTTCATTGTGGCTTAACACAATGAAAATGTTATTTTGCATTCATGCTACGTGTTTAGTGTAGGTTAGGGATTGGGGCACAGTGTATAGAGCAAACACTCCAGAACTCAGGTTGTTGGAGAATCCATCTTATGTGCAATCACCACAAACTTCCGCAATCTCCACAATCACTAAGGTAGTAGGAAAGGATTTTGGCAAGTCCTATACTGTTTCTTAGAGCTTCCACTCAAACGTGACACACATTAATGCTGTTCACATTTCACTGGCCAAGTCAAATTGCTTGGTCACTTCTAATTGGAAAGTGGCAGAAAAATGCAGTATTGTTTGATATGCAAAAGAGAGACAGGATATTTGGGAACCTCTTTTACCTACTAAGTGTCCATATATGCCAAGTTTGGTTTTCAGCCTGGTATTCTTCACTTTCTTCCCAAAGTACTCTCTCCTTCGTTTAGGTGATTTCCAGATTCATGATCCTTGTCCTGAATTATGTCTTTGTCTTGTCCCATAATGCTAAATGTATCCTGAATATTTCCACTTGCATGTTTTCCTGTTATCTCAGTTGGAGAGTATCCAAAACAGTGTTCAAAAACTGACTTTAACTTATATTTCCTATTTTTGTTAGTTCCTTCTCTGGGAGACCCTTTCTCAGAGCCTCAGAAATCCATCTAGATCCCGTTTCCCTTGAGATCAGCATCTGTTTTTACTTCATTATTCACGGATATACACATAGTAGGTGTTCAAAAAATTCCATTTGGTGATTTTATTTTTGTAATTTTTTCTTCTCTAAAGGAAATCCTTTACTCATACACAGGCACCCACCTCCAGTTACCAAAATGTATTTCCCCTCGCCCCCAACATACCAAACAACCAATTCTGTTACAGATACCTGATAGACGTTTTACAATTTGACCCACTTCTGACTATCTACCTAGAGATAGCATCAAATCTGGCAGATTAAATCCTCAGTCCCACAGGACCATCTCCACTTCAGATGGCAATTGCAAGTCCCAGGTTGTGACCTATGCTTCTAACTGACTTGCTGTAAATTGGGGTTCCCATGACCTCCTCCTTGGGTTTGTTTAATTTGCTAGAGTGGTTCACAGTACTCAGGGGAATACTTTACTTACGTTTACCCATTTATTATAAAGGATTTTACAAAGGATACAGCTGACCAGCCAGATGGAGAGATGCATAGGGCAAGGAATGTGGGAAGAGGCACAAATCTTCCATGTCCCCTCCAGGCACACTACCCTCCAGGTACCTCTATGCATTCAACTATCCCCAAACTCTCCAAATCATGCAGTTTTGGGCTTTGAAGTAGGTTTCATTATGTAGGCATGATTTATTACATCATTGGCTATTGGTGATTAACTCATTCTTTAGCCTTTCTTCCTCTCCCAGTTGTTGGGGAGTGTGGCTGAAAGTTCCAGCCTTCTAATTACAGGATTGGTTCTCCTGGCAACCAGCTACCATCCTGAGGCTGTCCAAAAGTCCCCAGCCATCAGTCTTCTTATTGGCACACAGAAAGGCACTTTTCAGTTTGGAGATTCCAGAGGTTTTAGGAGCTGTGTGCCAGAAAATAGAGATGAAGACCAATTATGTATACTTTATTATAAATCACAATATTGTATCTTCACTTTTTTTCCTTTAGGCTTCAAATAACATTAGAACCAGTTTCTGATGAAACGTTTTCTCTCATATACAATTTTCACTAAGGCCAGAGTAGAATCTGCATTTTATTATTATTTTTAGTTTCAGTACAAAACGGGTATGAAGAGTTCATAAATTACAAGTATATCAGTAACTATCACCCAGATGAACAAATGGGACAACATCATTTCCCAGAAGTTACCCCATGCCACTGTTCCCCCACAGACACCAAGAATAAGCACTCTCTAGCAGCATGGATTTGTTTTGTCTGCTTCAAAAATTTGTATACATGAGATTATATGATATAAACTCTGTTTCTGGATTCTTTTGCTCAGTATTTCATTTGTAGGAATAATTCATCCATTTGTATATATCATTGTTCAATAGTATTTCATTGTAAAAATATACTGTATTTGTTCATTCTACTGTAGATGTACATTTGGGTTATTTCTAATTAAATGTTATTATGAATATATTTTCTCCATACATTCTTATACATGTATTTTGTTTAATCTGTGTGTGTATGACCATTGGTAAAACAGCAAAACTTCAGGGCTCATATGTTGAAATTGAGTTGTTATTGCCAGCTTTTTAGTGAGATTATACAAATTTATACTCCCTCCAGCATGTATAAGACTATCAGGTGTTCTGTGTCCTTGCCAACATTTGAAGTATTTGTCTTTTATTTTAGACATTTTGGTGGATGTTTGGTGGTATCACCTTGTTGTTTTAATCTAATTTTTTCTGATAACTAGAGAATTTGAGCACTTTATGTGATATCACTATTTGAATATCCCCTTTTACAAAGTAACTGCTGAAGTTTTATGTCTGTTTTTATATTGTCTGCATTTTCTTATTTATTTCTAGGAATCTTTTACATGTTATGGATATGAATTCTTTTGTAATTATACTTTACATTATATACTAACATCAATTTCAGATGGATTATATATCAAAGTATGTATGATAAAATAGTAGGACATCTTTAAGGCAAAGATTCCTTAAATAGAATAAAAAAGTGCTAATCATAAAGAAATAATTGAAAAATTGGACTACTACATTAAAATAAAGAACTTCTATTCAACAATCAATATTTATTTCTATCTAGGATATTTGATTTGTGTTTTCTTCTTCCCAAGACACCTCAGTTATCTGCCTATGAAGATGCCCTACTGTATCCATGTGTTTTTTTAAACACATACAGTTATTAGGGGTTACATTATAGTTTTTTTTTTTTTTTTTTTTTTTTAGGGTTTGGTTTGAGAAATTCCAATCTTAAGAAAATTAGTTGATGAGCTCAAGAAAAAAAAATCAATATTCAGACCCTCCCTAAACTTTTAACTAAGCTGTATTCCAATTGGAATATAAAAATTGATGATTTTGGAATGATTTCTCTGCTTTTTCTTTTCATATAAGTTTAAAGATGGCTTCCATATTGGAGTTACATTGACTGTGAAAGACAGGAATATGTTAGATTGTTCATATTAGGTTGTTTTGGGACATGTTTTGATTAGCAGACCAGTGATCAAATTGTTGGCCACTTAAAAAAATATATGTGTTTTGGTAGAGAGAACTGAATTTCTTTTTTGTTCTAAATCTCTTAAATGAAGCTTCATTTGATAACCTATATGGAAGGGAGAAAGCTAAGAGCCGACTTAAGCTTGGGGGTCAATTTATTCTATGTAGACAGTGGGATCCCAGAATATAATTTAAAAAGTCCTATAATTGGATTCAAGAATATATGGTTGAAATCTTAACTACATCACTTAAAACCAGGTGACTTTAGACTGGGCTCATCACTTTTTTTTTTTTTGGTCTATTTCCTTATCTTTCTAATGAGAAGATTGTACTAAGGGTAAACTTATTTTTAGATACCTTATTATTGTTAAACTGAAATACCTGAAGCTGTCAGAATCCAATTTTAAAGAGTTTATTCAAGCACAAAGTTTTAGACTAGCCACTCTGGAAACACTAATTCCATAGAAATGGGATCACTGCTCTGAAGCAAAGTAAAGGTCTCACTTACCTAGGCAGAAACAAAGAAGTTTAGCAGGATTACAACATTGTATATACAAGGCTGGTTCATGAGTTACCGCAATTTGATTGGTTACAGTCTGTTCCTTTTGGGGAAAGGTATATTTAACATTGCATCCCAAATGATTTAATAGTCATGGGAACTTTTGTGCCATCTGGTTTGAGTCAGGTGCAAGAAAAGATATGAAAGAAGTTAATAACAAAACATCAGTAACTAAAAAGAAGGGAGTCTGATCTTGGGTGCTATTCAGTCTGTCACATTTTACAAATAAAGAAATATCAGAAAGAAGGTTAATCTATAATCAAAGAAGCAACAGTTACTGCTGCTTGCTTTGTGACTCAGTCTTCATAATCACATTTTAAGACAAAAAAATAATTTAAAGTTCCAACAGCTTTATTTTGAATTATTTATTTTCACAATATAGTGAGAAATAATGACTTTTTAAAAAAAATGACCGTAAAGAGATAGTGAAAATGTAGTATTTGAATAGCCTTTTCTATATCTGTAAGAGTTTCTTGTTTCAATTCTGAGACCATCTGGAAAAAAGAATGAGAAAGCAAGATCCTACTTCAATTATGATCAGGCTACTTATTGAGGGTTTTGTGTTTAGTAAAGGTATTCCATCTCCAGAAACAGAAGGCAGAGGCAGTGACTAACTATCAGAATCCATGATGTACAAGACAGCTTTCTTTAAAACAGTAGCCTCTATTCATGGCTACTCTAGCCAGAAAAAGGAATTAGAGGTAAGAACCCTAACAGACAAAATTTTAAAAAATAAAAAGAATTGTTATTTTAAAGAAAGAACATTACCAAAAGACTGAATACAGGATAACTTCTACAAAAAGCTGAGAAAGAGGAACTACAAATCCTCAAAAATTTTCACCTAGATAAAATAGAAAACACTGTATAGATGGATTAAAAGGAAGGGGAAAATGGAATGAATAATTACAAATATGTGAGCGTGAGGAACCGGCAAAGAAAAGATATATAGCCCAGGGCTGAATAAAAATAAGGGGAATAGTTATGGGACTGTGAATTACAGATAGAACTTAAAGTGAGGCAGGTGGGATTGAGAAGATGGGAAGGAGAAGAGTGAAAGGCAGTGGATTTATGAGTCACTCACTATGAACAGGACAAGTTCCTATCTTTAGGAGAGCAATGATGGATAACTAGTGGGAAACTGGCATTGCTTATATGTTAATTCTCCTTAAAACCTATCAGGATGAGCTCTTCTTTCTGTTGGAATCATTTCAAAAGCCCCAAGGCCTCTGTGGGAAGGAAAAAGAGAAGGAGGCATTATACAGTAGGAATGAGGATTAGGGGTGGAGAACAGCTTGGGGGAGGGGTGCTGTAAATAGAGTCTCATTAGCACAGTCTAGCTTGGTGTCTGATTAATTATGGAGCACTTGATAACGTCCTGAAGTCATGGAAATCAGGAGGAAAAGTACAGATAATTGAATGGAATTGAAGAACTGGCAGTGTTGAGAGCATCATTAACATATTTTTGCTGTTGTTGTTCTTGGCATCTGCCCTTGTCACAATTGACTCTGGGCTTCAACAACTGAAAATTTTGGTGGAAGTGAGGAAGAAGAGATAAGAAGAAGAATGGCAAGTGGAAGCTGTTATCTTTTACAGAAACCCAGAGATCTACTGGTGTTTGCAACCAGTCTTATTCTATTGACTAGGACTTGCCTTTAACTCTTTGTATTATAAAGAATTAACTTTTGCCTAAAGCATGTCAGGGCCAGTTTCCTGTAGAATTCAGCCTTAAGTATGTGACAATGGTTCACAAGATAAGTCATTTGGAATTGTGTTTAGAAAGCTAATACAAATCACAAATCTCCTCTGAAGCTATCCCTATTGGGATAGCTTTGCCTGCCATGCTGAATCAGACAAGTCAAGTTCTATTTTCGACAATGAAATGAAACATTATCAATGTGCAAGGTCTGAGTACACATCCCTTTGCATGGCGCTGTGCATGTGAATTTTTTGGTTGTCAAACATTTTATTCCCCCTGTAGATATCTGAGGCTGGTTGTTTATTAATATATCAGAGATAAAATTTAGAGGGAAAATTTACAATGTAAGTATTTTCAGATTAGTCTAGGAGCAAATTTGACAAATTGAGAAGTTTGTACTCATCTTGTCTCCTCCTGGATGAGGAAAGTGGTGTATACCCAGGGACTATGGTGCAGTTGTGCATAGAGATTGAGCTGCCTTCTGAGATTCAGAATATGTTCCAGGTCAGTGGAAAATTGCTGGACATGCTCAGTTCTGCCTGTGGCCTGCAGCAGGGTGGTGTGGAGCTGGGAGGCTGCACAGAGAATGCCAAGGTCTGAGGAGCAGCAGCTGCCTTTGCTGGCTTTTTAGTACAGATAATAAAATAGCTTGGAGAGTATCACATGAGATAGAATTGTTCTATAGAAAATACTGCCACTTGGGATACTGCCAAGCTTTATCTATCCCAAGTGTTTTTCTACTCAGTTAAATTTTTTTCTCTTCTCTCTTTTTTATTTTTGTTAAAGAAATAGAAGAACCAGACCAGATTGAATAAAAATTGACCTAAATGCTCATTAGAACACAAGCTTACTCGTCCCTCTTAAGATTTATTTTATTTACACAGAAATCACAGTAAAACCCTCCTTGTACAATAGCCCTGGGGCATAGATAAACTAAGGGGCTGGACCCTAGAGAGAACTCCCAGGCAATGGATGAAGAAGCACAGGAGTGCCATTAGTAGCAGTTTCTCTGCATTTCTTTCTCTTGAAAATGTTTACCCAATGTCTGCTTTGCCTCAGCCAGAAACTCTACTTTTGTTTGTATTTGTTTTCCCCGTCTTAGTAGAAATTCTACTCACAGGTTATTTTATTTATTTATTTATTTATTTATTTATTTATTTATTGAGACGGAGTCTCGCTCTGTCCCTCAGGCTGGAGTGCAGTGGCATGATCTCGGCTCACTGCAACCTATGCCTCCCAGGTTCGAGTGATTCTTCTGCCTCACCCTCCTGAGTACCTGGGATTACAGGCGTGAGCCACCACACCTAGCTAATGTTTTGTGTATTTTTAGTAGAGATGGGGTTTCACCATGTTGGTCAGGCTGGTCTCAAACTCCTGACCTCGTGATCCACCCACCTCAGCCTCCCAAAGTGCTGGGATTACAGGCATGAGCCACTGTGCCCAGCTCACAGGTTATTTTTTAAAAGCACTTCAATATTTCTCTTGGTGTTGAATAGCATTGTTTCAAGAAGTTTTCCCCCATGAATCACACATTTCTTTCAAAATGGTAACTGGTACAACAAACCAGAAGATCTAGAATGGTTTGTATATGAAAACTGGTAGGTCAGCTCACATCGAACACCTGTTCTGAACAGGGCAACATACTGTGTTCCAAGAACTACTGGGCTAGATCTTGACAAGATTAGTGTGCAAATTTTCACAAATACCCGATTACCTAGAATATTTAAGACTAGCTTTATGAATCACACACACACAAAATTCAGGCAGAAGTCTTATGATTCATCCTACATTCTTCAGTTTTGTTTTTGTATCTAGGTCTAAAAATCAGGCTTAGACAGCAATAGTGACTACTTCACTTTTCTTGTTGTTCTTGTTTTTGTATTTATTTGGTTCTGGCATTTCACAGTTTATCAAGAGACACAGCTTAACAACAGTCTCCGAGATGAAACTTCTAAATTAGTCAAATTCATTCTTTGCTGAGCATCATGCTTGCTTCACGGATTTGTTCTAGAATGCCAATGGGAATTCCTAGGACGGTGCAACCTCATCTCACCATCACTGTGAGCCACTAGGAAAAATAAATGCATACAATCTGTACCGCAAGGCCTGAGCAGAGAAGTTTTCTCTTATTGATTCAATATTCACAAATTACTTATGACACCTAATTTAATAATTGCAATTTCAGTAGATTACATGCTGAATTCATGAGAATCAGAAGGAAAAGAAGTTTTATTGTCTTTCCAAATTTTATTAGGAATTTTGAAGAAAAGCACCGTTAAAACTTAGACAATGGCTTTTTGAGAATATTTATTTTTTCCTTTAATAACCTGCTTCATTGTTGAAATTATTGCATACCTAAAGAAATGTTCAGGCAGAAAAACAGTTCTCCACCAGGGATTTGTCAAATCATTAGCAATGAACGTACTTCTCGGTGTGTATTTCTTTATAACTCAGGGTGATCTTCAGTTAGAGATTGGCACGGTTTCGTATAACTTAATACGGGAAAGACTACAACTAGACACTGCTATGATGAAAACGTAACATACTGAGATAAATCAAAACATTTCTTCTCAGTTTCTATATCTCGCACATCAGAGCATTGTCTTCATTTATAAATGATACTCCATTGTGCATATTAATTTAACTTGTGGTTATATGTGCATGGAACTTCTCTTTGACTTTAACAAATTCATTTGCTAAAATTTTTCTTTTAACTCATGTTTTATTCTCTTTTATTTGCAGGAATAAAATCATTTACTAGTTTACGAGATTTGATGAGCATACTTTGTAATTTAAGAATATAAATGAAGTTGTTGTTAGGATTGACACCTCTGAGCCACAACTCATGGCGATGTTTTATTAAAGTAAACATCTAGAAGAGAAGAGGAGTAGACAATTAGACATTCAGATGTTTTGTCAACATGCTGTTAAGTGTCCAAATGTCTTAGAAACAGCTGATGTTTGATGATTTTCTTTATTCCCACAGCTGTTTAGTGTTGCATAGGCTCAGAGAAAACCTGTTAATTTGGAGACCCTGATAATATCTTATAACAGTGGATTTCAAGTTGCAAAGCAGAATTCATAGTAAGAAATGTATTTTATATTGTGACCCACTGTATTTGTGCATATTCACACCTACATTCACATCCCTTCCAATATAAATAAATAACTGAAACAACAGTTTTACGAAATAATACATAGCCTTTCTATGTGGGGTTTCTATTATACTCTATTCTATTCTTTTCATTATATTGTATTCTACTTCATTCCATTCCATTATTCGAAAACTGAATAACTCTCTGTATTAATTCCATCATAGGTTGCAATTCCTATTTGGAAAACTTTTTATTAGCTTGCACCTGAATTTTGGGTTTCACGCTTATAAGCCAGTATGGATATGACTTAGTATATAACCTCCAGTGAAGTTCAGAAAACTCCTGTGTTATAAGCTTTGATCTTGACAATTACACTATGTGTGTTCACAATGTACATCCTAACATAATGTAAGGATACTTTTAACCCCTATAGTGTGCCCATGAAGGAAAAAGAAGAAGGAGGAGTTAGGGGACAGGGTCTCCTAAGATCCATTGCTTTTCACCAGTTTTAATTACTAACCTTAGTTAGGATTCCCTAGAGAAAAAATCAGCTGTCAATAGCACCAGACAAGATGACAATCACTTAGTATTTGTCAACTACTGATAGCCATCATTTCCCTATGTCATCCTTTAGTTTATCAGGATGGAGGAAACTCAGTACACCACATTTGACTCTACAGGTAGGGGATGATTTATTGCCCTGCTGTGGACTCAATATTTGTGTTCCCCAAAAATTAATATGTAGAAATACTACCCCCGAAAGCAATAGTATTAGGAAGTGGAGCCTTGGAATGTGATTAGGCATGAGGACAGAGTCCTCATGAATGAAATTAATATTTTTATAAAAGAGACATGAGTGAGCTCCCTTGTTCCTTCCACCATGAGAGAAGTTAACAGGCAGAGATGGCCCTTTCTCAATGACAAAGTGGGCCCTCACCAGACACAGAGTCTGTGGCACCTTAGTGTTGAATTTCCCCACCTCTAGAACTGTGAGAAATAAATTTCTGTTGTTTCTAAGCCACCCAGTCTATGGTATTTTGTTATAGCAGCCTGAATGGACTAAGAATGTCCCATTGTCTGATGGCTTTTAAATCTTGTCTATATCAACACTTGGCACCTTCAAATCATCTGCTAGCACTAAGCATATCACTTGCTTCGTGTCTTGGTGACCTAAAGGTGAAAATGTCAAAGGACATCTTGTTTCTCTGCCAGCCTCCTGTCCAAAGTGTTTAGGCTTCTCATTCAGCTCTGACCATTAATCTGACCACATTACTTTTATAGACCTAAAGCAAATCTCTCTAGGGTCCTCATTACCTTCGGAGGTCACAAACAGTGAGATCTTTAAACAAAGTTACTCTTACCAATCCTAGAGAAAAAATAAAATCTCTCCTGCCTTTAATGATTTCTATAGAAGAATAAACCTCAGGCCTTCATAATATACAGCAGTATTTTTTTCTGAAAGATTTTATTTGCTTCTTTCTTAAATCATTCTTGCTTAAATTTAAAAATATTTTCTTATTTTGTCTTCTTATGGAAATGGAAAACAACAGTTTCTTACCACATTTGTTAAAACAAAAACAATTTGAAACCCTACATATTTATGCATTTAATTGCAGGATGAATAATAGCAACCTCTTAAGTTCTTCCTCAGATATTTTCAATAAGTATTACCCTTATAGTTGCATGACTTTGAAATTATTTTAATGTCTTCACTTTTATTGTAGAGGCCAGAAATCTAGCCACTATGGTAGTCAGTGTATGGCATGACTGTGTGTGTCAAAATTCCTCACCATCCAGTCACACCTCCCAGCTTTAAAAAAAAAAACGCTGATTTAAATTATGTTGCTGCAAAGTACGTATTTCTTCAATAGACACTTTTGACTGCATTGCTATTTGGCTAATAAATGTTCACTCTGGATTCGTCTATTTGTTTTTCTTCTTTAGTTTATTTTTCCTTTGTAACCATAGCATTACTCATGTTTATTCTTAGAAATTTTAATTTGTGTGTAACTACTACTCCAATTTCTCAGGATAACTTTGAATCTTAATCTGATTTCTTTATTAATTCTAAAGTTTGTATAATCTGAAATGTTAATAATCATCTGTATTCTATTATTCAGATAACCAATGAAATAATCTTATTTTCAAGGCTAATATCCCAAACACCAATTGTTAAGTGTTTTCAAGACAATGATATCAATTGATGGATTCTTGGCATGTGTCTACGGCCAGCTCTGACTATATCATGCAGGAAACTAGTAGCTCTGTGATCTTGATACTCTTCAGTATATGGAATTCCCATGGTAGTTTCACATTTACCAAAAATCATTGAAATATGTTAAGAATTACAAAACGTTATGCCCATATGGAAAATGCATTGGCTGCCATTTGGTTTTCAGATGGTATACTGAAGACAAAATTGAATTTAAGTTGTTTCTTGTTCCTTTTATAGAGTATCACATTTGGTCAGATTTAGCTCATTTAAATGTTATTGTGAAGTTATCTAACACATTGCAGGTACTAGCTGTACATACTAACTGAACTCTTGGATAGACGAGTTGGTTAGGAGAAACACTTGATTGTGTTCCATAGTTACATTGGAGACCAGGTGATGGAGACATCTGGTAATGAAAAAATACAGGGAATAAAATATTCTCCTAGTTTGAAAATGTTATTTTAGTCTTTCACCTGCTTTCAGGATAAAATGTACAAGATAAAAATGAAAAGATAACAAGGAAATCAAACATAGTCTTCTGCTATATAATACTATTACAGATAGTTAATGGTCCTTGGACTGGGGTGAAGAGTGGGGAGAGCAACATTAGGAGAAAGCAGTGCTTTGTGAGTCCTAAATATTGAAGGACTAATAACTCAGAAATGATGCAATGTAGACAACCTCCACATGTATGATGGAGAAATTCATTAATTATCTCTCAATTATTTCCCCAAATTTCTCTAAATGAATCTTGGCTATTTATAGTTTTTATATATATTAGACATCCACTTCAACATACATCTTGTACATAGTTCTTTTTCTTCTCTAGGAATGATGTATTTTCAAATATATTATGAGCAGGAATGCATAGACTTGCTGATAAGGGAGATATAATGTAAGGATTCATATAAATGAAACCCAGTGGAGCATATTTAGAGTTTTGTTCATTCTGTTAGTCCAGTTGATTCCATCACTCACTAGGTATTTATTAATTTCATATTTTGTACAGCTGGACATGGAGGGAATAAAAGGAAACACTGAATACAGAGTCTGCCTCCCAGAAGTGTACTGATTACATAGGAATACAAGTCATATTTTTATGAAACAGTGCATAGTAACAAGAGCTAGTATATTTTAGGCCAAAATTAGCAATAAAGAAACGGATATGAGCTTCTGTGGTCTGTGTGGATTGGATAAAGCTTCAGAATTACCCACCTAAAACTGTGAGCTTCCCCTAGGCCAAATTCTAGGACAGTTTTCTTTTTAGGGAAGAAAAATTTGTGAAGCTTCAGTCTATTCATTCAGATGACTCAAAATCACGTCAGTATGGCTACAGGTCCTGCTATATCCTGTGCCCAAGTTCTAAGGCTTGGGGACCCCAAGTTGTATCTGGGATAAAGCCATAGTCATATACAACGCTGCCAATTATTTAATCTCATTCTGTACTTTTATGCCTTTGATATTCAAATAAGTAATGTATAATATAATTGCCAAAGCAAATAATGAATTATTATATTTTAGGTAACCATGTTTTTGCAGATTTGTGAACAACATGTAGACTCGAGGTTGTAGCCTAAACCCCCTTAGGAGGATAACCCAGGGTGGTGGATTAGAAGATGAATATGTTGGAAGGCTCAGAGCCTCCATTTATGGTATTTTTTATTTCTGAAATGTTTAATCATGTTTACAATTATGTCAACTCAGGTAGAATTGCGCCAATGGACTGAACAAAAAATGAGGGTTAAGCCTCTAGAGGACAAGAGGATGAAAAGAACATTCTATAAGAGGGGAAAGCAAGATAGGTCGAAGGATGGGACTGGTACTCCACAGGGCAGACACCATGCTGTATTTTTCATTGCGTATTCAGTGCCTAACACAGTAACTTGAATATAGTAGATATATAACAAAATCTGCTTAGTGACAGAGTGAGAGAGACTATCAGATTTGGGATTCTGGAAGTGGAGTAATTTTAAATGATGATAAAAACCAAGAGCTGTTGCCACTAGTGGATGCCACAATTGAGGAGATGGGACACCAGAGCATCTCCTGGACATTGAACGATTGCAAAGTCAGAATATTGCCTTTAGGGGGTGATTTCATCACTAAAAAAGGAGAATGGAAACCTCAAATATAATAATGCAGAAAGTAGGTTTAAAGCCCACCAGAGACCAAGGAATAAGAAGATCACTCATCCTAACCCCCAGGTGGAGTGGTGGGGTGCAGGGGAGGGACATGTAACAAACTTAGCAAAGACTGGATGTTGCATGATAATTTTGGTAAAAGAAATTTAGCAAGAGAAACAAATGGTCCTAGTAAAACATGAGAATTTGTTCAGAACCAAGTGGATGTTCCACATAAAATAGGAACACATAGAGCCACTCTTGGAAGAAAGAGCCTGGGAGGAATGAAAATGATTGGAATAAGATCAGTTGAAAATCCAGGAAATACAAAGAAAATGTGAAAGTAATAATAGAAATTAGGGAAAATACTGCAAGGGAAAATGAGAAATATACAGATATGTATTTTGCTACAATTACTAAGTATCCAGGTGGAAAGATCCAGTGAGTAGATGAGCACAAATGAATGCAATCATTTCAAATATTTTATAATATCTGTCATTTTGATTACTTTCTCTTCTATTTTAAATATTTTGCAAAATAAATGGGCACTATGACAAAATAAACAATGAGTCAACGTTGGAGGTGAATTTAAGATTAAGATATTAAAGATAGAATTTTGTGAGCAATTATTATGTGTTAGGCAGGCTTTGAAGAGCTTTAAAAGCAATTCATGTAATCCTTAAAAAGGTATTGTCATTAGGTATGTATCAGTATTGTCTCTAATCCATGGAACACAATAAAGGTAAATAAATCAGCCTACATTTACCCAGAAATGTAGTAATGTAGCTAGCATAGGAACCTACCCAAAATTTCCAACCACTGTGCTATTTAGCTTCACTCTATTCCTGCGGATTTTAATATTAAACCTCTCTGATAACTATCAACCTTTCCCTGTGATTGTGGCACTCTCCTCTTGGCAAAGAGTATTCATTTTTCTACATTTAGCAAAAATGGGTAGAATGTTTTAAACAATGGAGTGAGTAAACACTGACAGAATAATGTGAACCAACGTGCCAGTATTACAAAGAGATGACAGATGACATATCATCGTTCAATGCGACAATAAAATGTGATAGATTTCCTAACCACCCAATCTTTCACTGACAAGCTAGTCCCTTTCTTTCTGATGTAGCTTGATTGTCTGGCCTGCAGGATATGGAATAGCCCTAGTGTTAGAATTTACTATGATACACAGTTCATCACTCAGGTGAGATGAACTAGGTTGTAGATAATCCCTAAACTTTCCCTAAAATTCTCTTTTTTGTCTGTGCTATCCTAAGGGTAACCAATATCTCCAAAACTAATTAATTATAAGACCCAGGAAATGAGAGGTGTGTCTAATAAGATTGGAAGATTTAAAATCCCTAGATTGTAAGCTACTTGAGAGCTACTAAGAACGATGATCAGATCATTTCTTCTAGTGCCTTGCCTAACAAACAGATTCTCTATTAGTGTTTACTGAATTTAATTAAATGTAAGTAACAGAGAAGAAATAAAATATTTTATATGATATGTGTAAAATTCTAGACTCTTACTAGCGTTAATTTAAAATGTTGATTTGGATCCATATTTATTGACTTGGAGTAATGTTCACAGTATACTGTTGGATGAACAAAAAGGGATCATTCCAAAATATAACATATACTAATATTAATTTATGTTTCCTAGCTAGAATACTGTATATATATAGTTCTCTATAACTGGACAACTTTTAGGCCATATAATATAGTGGTTCAGTATGTGGGCTTTGGAATCAGACCACCAGGATTGAAAATCATGATACCCTTTCCTTCAGTTGAGTAACTTTGAATAAATTACTTAATTATTCTGTGCCTCAATTTTCTGACTGTAAAATGGGATACCAATAAAACCTCATAGAGTTATAGTAAACATTGAAAGAGATCATATGTATAAAAATATTTAATGTCTGGTTTATAGTAAACATGAAAATAATTTATTATTATTATATCTTGTTATTATGGAAGGAATGTAGAAGAAGACTTACCAAAATGTTGTCTTTTTTCCTCTTTTATTACTTTAAGAACATTATTTTATAATTAGATAACAATAAAGTATTTTTTTCAAATTTTGAGGAAGACAATATATTTTGTGTTAGAAGGAAATTTAGACGGTATTTATCCCGTTTTCCAAGTACAGGGACCTCCCGATGTAACTTTCCTAACATATTAACATTCAACCTCTGCAGAAGCTCCTCACGCTACCTCTTAACTAGACTGTAAGATTTCTAATGACAGATCCTATATGTATATCCTATATCCAGATCCTATGTTCTATCCAGTCTTTTTTGAATGCCCTATGGAGTAATCACTGCATAAATTGTACTTTAATGAGGTATGCTTAGAGAAATCAAGAGCCTTCTGTCATTTCCCTCCCAAGGTATAACTGCCCTACCATGGGATATACTCTGGTTTTTAGTACAGTTCTCATTCTCCCTTCACATCTGAGAGGATTCTAGTAGCATGGCTTCCCGGGGCTTGAAAGAAAAAATACCCATCCCTAGCCACTCCCCTGGGTCTTTTTCACAAGAAAAGGTTATATGAAATTTTAACTTTTCTTGGCATCATTAGCCTTAACATCTGTCTCTCAAACAGCAGCCGAGTCTTTAAAAAGCAGATTAAGAAGATTGCAGCCGGAGTATAACACCAAGGATTGTCATGAGGGACTATCTACAAGGATTCTCGACTCTCTACCCCTCACAAGTTGCCCTACAAAAATATTTAATTCAGTAGTTCTCAGAATCAACTTGGGATCTTGGGAGTGGGAAGGAAAAGAAAAGAAACCTGTACTTTAGAATGCATGTTCAAGGTTACCTGTAGGACTCGGGGTTCTTAATTTGGGATTGATAGTCTGTTAACAATTCCCCAGTCTTTACTCAGACTCAAATTACTTGTGGCCGTAGCCATGCCCAAGGCTCTTCCAGGAGTAAACCTTTAGCTAGAAATCTCCCCAGCCTTTGGGTAATACTGCATGCTGGAAGCACTTTTAAGGGAAACACTAAAATACTTGTGGAAAGAATAAAGTTAAATTAGTGATTATGTAGCATACAGCTCTCAAAGAACTAGAAGCCATATACAAGACTAAACAATACACATGTATTGAAAAAAGATTAGACATATACAAGTGACTTTCTGCCAGGTGTTAAGCAGGTTGGACTTGGTTTTGCCCCTTCAAGGTTATGTTCACTCTGTTACTGTGAAGTAAGCCCTACCCTTTGAGCAATCATGAACACATGAGCTTATAAACCTGCTCACATAGGGCCAGAGAATAACAGCAAACAGCCTCAACTCAGGTAACTCCTCTGTTCACTAGGAACACATTCACAGCCTTCCTGTTCCTCCCTTCTCTGGGTGACGCCCAGGATTCTTCCCTCTTCTTATCTACCTGGACATTGGGCACCTCTAAGCGCCATCCTTCAGTTGACCTCTCTTGGCTTGCCCTATAGAAAGACACTGTTGCTCTTCTGAGACAGTAATTTAAAAAATAGCAATGTTGAAGAAAATGTCAAAAGACCAGGAAGATGCTATTACAATATATTTGTAATCTTCTGAGAAGCTCTTTCCATAGAAGAAATGAGGATATTTTTTAACTCTGGGAAGTATTAGATTATTCTGTTTATTCTGATGTTCTCAGAAGATACGAACTTTATTGCGGCTTTCCTTACATCACCAATGCAACATCAGGACCCAGTAGTAAACACACATCTCTTTGTAGCATTGATCCTTATGTATAACCCAAGACTGCTAGTAGCCTTTGAAAATTGTTGAAATCCATGGATGCCTACTTGGTCTTGTCTGGGCTACTTATGAGAGCTATACCTCAATTTCCTCATCTATAAAATAGGGATACCACTTTTTCCTGCCTCTTACATGGGATTAAAAGAGGAAGCCTTCAATCAGGGTTAGCTAGTTTTGCTATTTTCCTTCCTTTACTATCTAGATGTTCTTTTCCTCCTCAACACTCTCTCCTTCCCCACCTCGTGAGCTTATTCCATTTTTCCAGCTTTTAATTTTGACAAAGCCTTGTGACTTTAGCGCCATCATCAGTTCTTCAGAACTTCATTTGCCATTTTTATTAATTTGATATTATTCATTAATTGACATATTTAAATAAAGAAATTCAATTAAGAGTTACATAAATCTCCTGTTTTCCTTGGTAACTATAGCATTTGCCAAATATTGCAAATACTTTTTTTTCTCTTAAAGAATAAACAAAGTTCAGCATGCTATCTCCAATTCCATTGTGGAAAATATGTACTTTCAAATAATCGTGATTATAATGGTTTTACTTTGAATATGTAAATATAACAAGTATTATCTTAAAAACACATTTTTACAGATGGTGGTAAAAGCTGAATTTCCACTATTGTTGATTTGATTAACATTATTCTTACAATCTTACAAGGGACAATTTTAGCATTAATTAAGTTTATAGGAGGCTCCAGATAGAGGCTTTGCTAGAGATATTGTTAAAACATGATTGTACTCTTAGCGGTCAAGAATTTAAAATAGCTCTAGCTGGCAGTAATCTGCTTTTTGAAAGAACATGAATGATTGAGCATGAATATGTGGGGCCATATTATAATTGTCTGAAAAAGACTAAAGACTACTCTGTTTTTTCCAAATTCTCTATTTTCTCTCAACTTTGCACAATTCACATAGCATAACACAACTGAACTATCTGGAAAATTTTATTTATTTATTTATTTTTGAGACGGAGTCTCGCTCTGTTCCCCAGGCTGGAGTCCAGTGGCAGGGCATGGTGGCGAGCACCTGTAATTCCAGCTACTCGGGAGGCTGAGGCAGAGAATTGCTTGAACCCAGGAGGCGGAGGCTGCAGTGAGCCATATTTTACTTTTACTAGGGCATCTCACAGCATGAACATAGACTAGGACTTATAGATACCTTTTGTACAATTATAGTAAATAAGATGAAAATATGCATTTTTATTCTACTTATATCAATTAACTGAAAACTTTTTTCCTCGTAGTAAGACAATGACTCTACTTTGTGAGGAGATATTCTTTTACATTTATTATATTTAATTTTTATATCTGTTGGTATTCTAATCATCTAATTTGAGATGAAATAAGCTGGTCAAGATTTAGGTATTTGTTCAAGCAGTTTTTGAGGATCCAACATATGCCAAGCCCTCTCCTATAACATGGAGATAGAGATGAAAAAGACATAATCAACATCTTTCATGGATTTGGTGTAGTGGAAGGCACACCTACAAACTAAAGTAAACGTCAAAACATTTTTAAGTGCCCTTTTGGAATTATATAGAGGATACAGTAGTGGCTTTAAGGAAGGAGCTGTCAGTTATATAAGGAAGTATTGTTTAAAGGAATGATTCTTAAATTCAGTTGTCAAAAATCAAGATTACCCAATGAGGAGAAGCAGGGAAAGAAAAAGAAAGTCATTCTAGCAGAAAAAAATTTAAAAGCATAAATCAGTGTGGGACTTGGCAAATCAAGTTTAGTAGACTGTGGCATAGATAAGGCTAGGAAACAAGCATCTTCAGGCAATATAAGCTTTAAAGGATCTGATTTTGAAGAATATGATCTGATAGTTGTATATGAAGATCTTAAAGAGGGTAAAGGATAAATTCAAGATAATATGAAAATAATTAGTCTCCTGTTGTAATCCAGAAGAGAAATGTAGAAGCCAGCAACTCAGAGTTCTTGACAATAGAAGGATCTGTTCAGGAGCTTTATAATGGAGAGAGATTAGCAAAAACTTTGACCTTAATTGAAGATAAGGGATGAAGGATAAGGCAGGAATGGATGAGTTGGTGATGGCCATAGGCAATGTGGTTTTGGGTCACTCAGTGGATGGTATTGTCAATAATTGAGAAAGGGAATGATTTAAAAAATAGAGTTGTGGGAAAAGTTCAGTTGGTGGCATAATAAATCATCTTCAAATTTACCAGTTAAAGTAACAAATATATATTACCTCATTTTTTCTTTGGGTCAGAAAATTGGGAGCAGCTTAGAATAGTGGTTATGGCTCAGGGTCTTTCATGGAGTTGCATTTAACATGTTGGCCAGAGTTGCAGGCATTTGAAAGCTTAACTGAGGATCAACTTCCAAAATGGTTTGCTCACATGGCTGTTGGCAGGAACCTAGTTTTTTGTCACATGTGTTTCTCCATAGATCTGTTGTGTGTCCTCATGACATGGTGGTTGGCCTTTCCCAGAACAAATGATCCAAGAGAATCAAGGAAGTCACAGTGTCGTTCATGACATAGCCTCTTGAGTCACATATTGTCAATTCTGAAATACTGCTGACCAGTAGTTACATAGTTCAGCACAATTTATTGTGGGAGAGGATGTCAGAAGGATGTGAGTACCAGGAGGCATGGATCATTAGGGCTATCTTGGAGGCTGGGCACCACAAGGCGTATGAGTTTAAGTGACTAGAAGTGCCAAGCTCAGTAAATAGTAAGCAGTTGGATATATGGGTCTGGAACACAGCGGCGGGGGAGATCTGTTTTGAGAAAAGAGTGTTTAAAAGGATGGGAGTTAAAGTCAAAAGCATTTGAAATTGTCTGCATTCAAAAGCTGGTCAAAGGGAAACTCTATCTTTGAAAATCTGAGAAGGAAGGGATCCAAGGAAGGAGGACTGTAGCCACAGGAAAAATTGTCACCCTGAAACCAAAAGTGTTGAGTTTCACATGGTGCAAATAAAGATTAGAAAAAGTACATTGGATTTGGTAATTGTGAGATAACTAATGACTACTACTGGTGAACTAGGAGAAGAATAGAAAACCAATGACGCAGCATATGAAAAGAAATTGAAGAAATAGGGGCAGTAAGTAGTAATCATATTTTCAGGGTCTTGGCTAAAAGAGAAGGAGAAGGAGGTAATGGCAGTAACAGGGGAGAGGATCATGGATGTGATGAGAGGAAACTGAGGGTGTAGGGAGGGGAAGACAAAGCATTTAGGAAATAGAGAGGTGACTGAAGGACGAAGGCCCTAGGGGACACAGATTTTCATAGCAGGAGTCCGGGTAGAGGGCTTACACTAAATTTGGATAAAAGTTTCCTCTTCCTTTGAGGTGAGTTTCTGAAAAGATATGAAATAGGTTATGGGCATTATTAGTGGGAAATTGAGATTGTTCATGCTGGGGAGAATCAATTTTCTCTGAAAAGTATAAGAGTTCTTGTGACAATGTGATTTAGAGCAGTAGAGTTGAGGACCTAAGAAAATGGGTCATTGAGAAGAGCCTGTGAAGAGTGGAAATGGGTGACCACCCCATGATAGCCAAGTGTCTCAGGGGCTCCAGTGAGATTGAAAATCATATATTTCTGGTGACACTGATGGGTACTTCTGAACTTAAAAATATGGAGTTCAGAAGACTAGGAAAAAGAGGTCATGTTGTTTGGTGGGTGAAACCAACTGTGGAACTGGGTTGCCTGAGTTTAAGTACATTTCTGCCCATAAAGCTGTGCAATCAAAGGCAAATTAATCTGTTGGGCTGTTTCCTCATCTGCTAAGAGGAGGTAATAACAGTATCTGCCTTATAGAGTTGTTTTGGGGATTAAATAAGTTAATATACAAAAAACATTTATAAAAAGATGGTATATGGTGAACATTCAATAAAAAGTTGTTGTTGTAACAAGTGTTGTATTTTATTCTAATTAAAAAGGTTTACTTCAAATCTTTCTTTTTTTTTTTTTTAAAATAAACAGTATAGCTTAGCTTTAAGCATTTTCAGAAGCAAGTTTTAAATAAAAAAAGTAAGTTTTCTTGGATGATTTTTAACCTGACTTTGTAGATTAAGGAGTTTCATTTAAGTGCTGAAAGAAAATACAATGACTGATCAATAAGTCAACAACTAAACTCAACACATTATACAAGACAGTATACCAAACACTCCTGTCTGCCTTGTTACCTGCCCCTGCTTTTTGCAATGCATTGAGTAGGTAGTCTAGACCCCATGTCATTATGACTACTATTCTTGTACCTCCTTATTTTTTTTGAAGTCTGTTGAAATTACTATTTTTTTAAAAATTACTTTTCTTTATAGAGATCCTTCTGTTAATTTCAGGAGGTTCAGCATTCTGAAATTAAGCATAAGTATATACATCAATTCAATGCTCAGTAGAATTTCATTTTAAAATTGCTTTTCAATCTACCAGAAATATCTGGAAAAGCTTGATGAAGTGTAAGAATTGTGTGAACTAACGCTCAGCTTTAGTATCTAATGTCCATGTTTTCCTATGTAGTTATGGCCGGGAGAAAATTTTTTAACTTTTTTTATTCTAATGGAGAAGCTGAGTTTTCTGAAATGAGATACTATGGTCATAAAATGGAGCAGTTGGCACGGATGCAGGTTAGACCATTTGAGAAAGGTAAGTACATTTTCAGAAAGGGCTAGGAAATAAGACAGCCCAATTTTTGTAAGAGCATCATCATATCTTCTGTGTGAAATAGATTACAGGATTGTACTTCATTCTGGAATGATCTGGACATTCGATTTTGTTTTGATGATGAATTTTCTCCTTAACTTCTCAAGCATAGGAAATAAGTAAATTAGCAACTACTTTACAAGTCATTGTGAAGATTAAATAAGTTAATATATGTAAAGCATTTAGAGAATTATTTTGAAGAATCACTAATCAAACTACATTTGCAAAATAAATTATAAATATTGAAAAGTATCACTAGTGTGTGAATGCAATTTTTATATGTGAAATGAATGGATTATGTAGTTCATTTTATATGTATATTAGTTGTAACTGTGGAATACTTTAGAGATCAGCTAAACCTTAACAATGAAGAGGAAACTCTAGGATGGGAAAGTAGTTTAAAAACATCAAACAGGTTATTGTCATACTATATACCTTTATGTCAACTAAATGCAGATAGTGAAATGTTTTTGATTTTTTTTTAACTTGGTGCTATGACCCTCTTGATGTTGAGGTGTGACTGACTCAGCTTATCACGGCTATGATCCTCAGGCTGAATAAGCATAGTGATGCACACTCCACATTTTTGGGTGAGCCCCGTGGATTTGCTGGCTTTCCCACATGTGCTGCACTTGGTGCAGTGCTGTGCTTGTAGTGGCTCACATTGATCTCTTGATTCTGTGGTTAATGAGGATATATTTTGCAGCACAGCCCACAGATTCCAGGGCTCAAAGGATTAGTCGATAGTTTTCTGCGGCTCTGCCGTTAGCAGAGCAAACTGTCTTAAAGACTTAGCTTGTTTTCATTAAGCATGTGCACATTTTCTTATATTTCAGGAAATTTGATGTGCTGCCATAGCAGTTGGAGATGGCAAGAAGTAGGCAACTGTGATAAGGTAGAAACATAAATGGACTGGGGTTCTAACCAGAGCATTACACACTGAGAAAACATGGGCAGAATTAAACTGTCTGAATCTGAGTCCTCATCTATGAAAAGAAGACATCTCTTGATACCCAATATCATAGGATCGTTGTAAGCATCAGAGAGTAATCATGAGAGTAAGAGAAAGCACTCTGAAGTTTAGGAAGCATTATGTGTGATCTTTGGAATAGTTATGAATCAATGAAAAGTTCAGAATATTACTTTAAAATATACATAGGAAGAAAATGAGACATATGTTGATAAGTGAAAAGAAGTGAACAGTGAAAAACTGGAGTCACAGGCATGGGAGGAAAACAATGCAGAAGAGTGAGAGAAAAAAAAGCTGTAGCTTTACCGAAAAATCAAATATGGTTGCATGCAGGGGAAGATAAATAATGAGGCAGGATAGGAAAAGCATTAGGTAAAACAAAGGGGAGTGTTTACTTTTTGCAGCTCCAATCCACTTCCACTGTTGTGCTGCTGACATTCTAGCTATTTCTGTTCCAAGGAACTATGAAGGTCTGTCCTCAATAATGCAGGTTCACAAAGCTCATGCCATAGCAAAATGAATGACCCCCTACTTTTCCAAAAGCTCTTGCTGGCTAAATGCAACAGACTCAAGGCTGTTATCTCAGTGGGCCATACACGTCTCATAGTCATAACTCTGTCAGCAGTACCCACTCAGCCAGTTGTTTTATCACCACAAACCTCCAAAGCATCTGGCAAAAGGTGCTTGCCATTACCACATTGGTCTACTACTATGTTTATATGTCCCTGGAAAGAGATGTGTCTATGGTCACCAGCAGCTGAACTATTGCATTTAAAGGAAAAGAGCAATGGAATTTGGATAATTTTTAAAGGAAATATTTGGCTACTCAAGAGCTGGCCTATGCAAAGAATTACAAGTACTGTGTTCATTTTTCAATATGTAGATATAAAGAAAAGAAAAGAATGTTTGACTTATTTTACTGCCCATATGTGAGGGAATTTATTTCAGAGAGGTAGGAGAAATTAACATATAACTAGCTGTGTAACGGAGATGCAGATGTATAAGAGAATGAATTTGGTCTGTTTTTTGACTAACGTATTTTAGTCCCGTCTATCAAAGCTAAATCACTTAATGGTAAAGTTGGAAAGAAACTGGACTTTAGTTCCAGGTAACTATTGGGTAAATTTGTCCAGAGTTTCCTAAAATTACAAAATGAATGGATGCCTGGTTTTATATTTAATGAATATTGATTTGAGAAGTATACGTTTTTTTTTTTTTTTCTTTTTTCTGCCTTTAGCCTTTAAGTAAATGAATACATCAGG
Organism: Theropithecus gelada; assembly: GCF_003255815.1. Taxonomy (NCBI): domain Eukaryota; kingdom Metazoa; phylum Chordata; class Mammalia; order Primates; family Cercopithecidae; genus Theropithecus; species Theropithecus gelada. The sequence goes on along the minus strand of NC_037669.1, from coordinate 37,781,759 downwards.
TAACTTTATGAAGACTCTAATTTCTTCACTATAATTTCACACCCTGGTGGATACTGAGGAAGCATATGTTAATGATGACATTATGATTCACTTACAAGTATAACACATCTACTATTGGGATTACCACATTTGCTGATATAATCTAAATTAACCCTTCAGATTCACATATGAAAAATCCCAAATGTCTATAAGCAAAATGAAGTGGTTTACCCCTCCATAAGAACTCATGTATCCCTTCCCCAAAATTATTTTACCCAAAGGGCATTAAATATTTGTTGCCTAAATCCCAACAGAATGCAATTCAGGAATAAATTCTAAATAAGGCAATATCAAAAAAATAATTTATAACACTGCATATGTCTTCTAAAGTACAGGACATTCTTAGAATTCTAGGATTTCACAGTCCAAGTTTTAAAGATTTATGAACAACCCAAAGGTATATTTCAAGTGATAATTTATGATATTACCAAGTCTAGAATTTGGAACACATGGTAGGAGCCTGGTATTTAGAAGCCAAACACTGGCTCACGACCCAGCAAACCACAGTTCAACATGAGTTCCGTGTTCCCCATTTATTTCCATGGGTTCTTCAACTCTCACTGAGGATCTGAAAGGGTCACTTTACATCTTATGGGGGAAGTAATATAATGTTAAAGAGTTTGGGAATTAAACAAGGTCTCAAAAGTAAATAGTAAGAATATTGAGGGTGATTTTTTTTTTTTAATTACAATGACTACACTATCCTTATCTCAACCCCTCACTCTTCCCCAAACCCCGGAAACTTCTGCATAGGACTTAAGCCAGAGTTACAAGTAAATATCAAATATTAATTTCTTTCATAAGTAGAGAAACTGTGATTCAAATCTATATCTGACTTTCAAACCCCTAATTCCTTTTACAACACTCTGCCACACTGTTTGTTATACATATCATGTTCAGGAGTTTGGTTCTCTCCTAACCTCAGATCCTAAAACCCTGCTTATCCCTCTGTGTGTGAGCTCCAGAGGTGCCTTAAAGAGTACTTAGGTACTCCAGGTATCTACTCCTCTTTGTCACTGAAAACACTGTGCCCTCTTGGGATGGGACTTCCTGGTAAAAGATAAGAAAGCCAGGGACTCTGGGGTGCTGCTCTACTTTTATTTTTCAAAGATTAGACACTTTTTTAAACGTAAGACTTTTGCTTCTGGGGAGTTCAGTGCTGGCTTTCTGGTGTATTCTGCATCTTGCTTTTGTGGAAACAGAGCCCTGGGTCACTCTTAAAAACACACTCTCCGGAGAGAAAGTTGTGTGTCTCTCATATCCCACAGGCATCCCTACATTTAGGCTGAGAAAGCAGCTACTAATGGAGTTTAAAAGGTTACTGTCATTAATGAAAAATAAATTTACAGCAGATGGCCTTCCTTCAAAGAAGGAACACTCAGAATGAACATTGTTAGATGAAATGAAAGACAGATTAGTCTTTGCAGTGCTTTCCTAGTGTGTTTTTCCCATTTCTGTTCATAAATGTCTGCCACCTCGGAGTCCTCCCTGGAACCTGATTAGACTTCAGGGTCTTCATAATGTTCGAAGGCGAGCTCCGATCAATTTCCTGCATCTTTCCTGCCATGGTAAATCATTTATTGGGATGAATGTTTTACAAAGCTAGGCAAGAAGAAAACTCATGAAAAATGAATATGGTGGAGTACACTATGCTGTCCTGCAGCGGTCTTCCAGGCTTCATCATGTTTAAACTCTCGATGGCAGTGAAGCAGGTAGAACATTTCCCCTCATTTGGTCTCTCTGTGGCCAGTTGAACTCAATTAACACATGATACCATGGAGGCCAAGAGGCTGCATTTTATTTCCTCACATATCATTTGATTCACTCTATTCTGAGGCCACAGATTTCTTAGTCTGATATAGCAAGCAACAGGGACAGTTAGTCATCACAATAGGGAGCAAGCCAGAGGCGGATGGATTAATGTTTATTCATTCTTACTGAAGACAAAGCAAACAAATGCAAGCAAGGACACTGACTCCCTGGGTAGGTCACTAAGCCTTATTTCTAGGAACCGATGGAATAATATGCACATTTAAATTTAACAAATTCAAACTTATTCTTTAAAAATAACTTACTTTAGCCAGTGGGCAGAGTTAGAAGAATTGATTTTCTAATAATAAAGCTATTTTTTACAATTGAATATTTGAGATATATCCCCTGAGATTATAAGATGCCATACTAACTATTAAAAATAAGGCAAAGAGAAAACCAGCACTAATAACCACAGTGACAACTGTGGTCCCCACCTGCATGAACTCTGCCTACTTTTCCTCTTGCCTTTGTCAGAAATTCTCATACTTCTGATGTTAGAAGATAACATGAGGGATGAAGATACTAATTTGTGTGCCCTCGATATTATTAGACACATCTTATAATCTGATTTACTTTAAACCTTATGGCTACCTGTCAAAATGGGTATACTTATTCCCATTTTACCAATAAAGAAATTAAGGCTACATAATGTGTTTAAAAGTCATATAATTAGTGAGAGTGAACCAGACTTCAATCAGCATATGTGTCCCAAATTTAGATGATGCCTTGTAGACATTCTGAGTCTAGTTAGGCAGAGATTTAAAAAAAAAAAAAAAAAAAAAAAAAAAAAAGCTAGAAACATGTCCAAAGGAGAAAAGAGGATGTCAGTCACGTAGGGAGACTGATATGGTTTGGTTGTATCCCCACCCAAATCTCATCTTAAATTGTAGCTCCCATATTCCCCATGTGTTAGGGTAGGGACCCCGTGGGAGGTAATTGAATAATGGGGGAAAGTCTTTCTCGTGCTATTTTCGTGATAGTGAATAAATCTCACGAGATCTGATGGTTTTATAAAGAGCGGTTCTACACATACTGACCTGCCTACTGCCATGTAAGATGTTCCTTTGCTCCTCCTTTGCCTTCTGTCATGATTGTGAGGCCTCCCCAGCCATGTGGGACTGTGAGTCCATCAAACCTCTTTTTCTTTATAAATTACCCAGTCTTGAGTATTTCTTCTTAGCAGTTTGAAAATGGACTGTTACAGAGACAAACAGGAAAGATCAGAGACGACCAGAGCAACATTATAGAACAGAGAAGAACACCAGTCCTCTGATATTATACTGAAAGAATATAAATTAGAGGAAGAACCTTCTAAATTACTCTTGCAGATGACGCCTTTCCATGGTTTTACCATTTTGAGTGTTGTTTTGTTTGTTTGTTTGTTTGTTTTGACAGAGTCTCGCTCTGTTGCCAGGCTGGAGCGCAGTGGCGCTATCTTAGCTCAATGCAACTTCTGCCTCCTGGATTCAAGGAATTCTCGTGCCTCAGCCTCCCTAGTAGCTGGGATTACAGGCACACGCCACCATGTCCGGCTAATTTTTGTATTTTTAGTAGAGGCAGGGTTTCACCATGTTGGCCAGACTGGTCTTGATCTCCTGACCTCATGATCCACCTTCCTCAACCTCCAAAAGTGCTGGGTTTACAGGCATGAGCCACTGTACACAGCCTTGACTGGTTTTTGATTAAATTTCTTCAGAGCCCTACTTTGGGAATTTGTGAAGATACTCTGATGATGTCTTTTTGTCAAAAGCAAGAACTCAGAATACTTCTGATTGTCATGTCATTCCCAGAAGCATTTAGTAGATTTGAATTAATAACTCTTTTATATACTTCCATTCCTTTGCTCCACCCAGGCCATCTGCTACACTGACTTATATTAATCTAAAGAGAACTTTACATTTATCAAATCATTACTTGATTTAAGAATATCATTGGCTTATCCCGATTTTCAAGGTTTTCTGATATATGTTCACACTTTAGCTTTCCAACCCCATTTCCGGCTCCTTCCCCAACACATATGTTGGCTGCATTCTCATCAGTTATATCAGGCACATCCCCACCTATTCACCTTCACTTCAGTGCTTCTGTGGTCCTGGAATTTCTTTTCATTTCTACTGTACAGATCTGAATCAAGTCTTTTAAAAACATGTTAATACTTACAAAACATAGGAAAGTATAAAGAACTACTAAAAATGATCTTTATAATCTCAAAAACCAGATAACCACTGCAAACCTCTTTTTAGCCTTTGTGTATATTTTCTTCAATTATGCACACATGTTCTTAGGAAATACGGTTCATATTATGTAAGTTTTTGTGCCATTTTATTGATATGGTAGTCACCTTTCCCCCATCACTAAATATTTTTAAAAATTTTGACCAGGCTCAGTGGCTCATGCCTGTAATCCCAGCACTTTGGGAGGCAGAGGCAGGTGGATCACGAGGTGAGGAGATCGAGACCATCTTGGTTAACATGGTGAAACCCCATCTCTACTAAAAATACAAAAAATTAGCTGGGCGAGGTGGCGGGCGCCTGTAATTCCAGCTACTCGGGAAGCTGAGGCAGGAGAATGGAGTGAACCTGGGAGGTGGAGCTTGCGGTGAGCCGAGATTGTGCCACTGCACTCCAGCCTGTGCAACAGAGAGAGACTCCATCTCAAAGAAATAAAAAATTCATGATTTAATAATATTCTGTTGTACTTAATTTATGAAAGTGGTACTCTGTCCTTTGACTGTTTTACTTCTAATTTTCCATATATTACAAGATGTCTATCTTGTAATAAATATACTCATAGTACATTTTTTTGTGTTATTCATTCTCTCATTAACACAGAATCTTAGCTGTGAAAATAGTGTTTCTAACAGCAACATTCTCATGGATTTTAATAAAAATATTATTGACAAACTTCCTTCCAGAAAAAATTATTTTAATTTATATCCATGTTAAGAAATTATGACAGTTTATCTAAACTCACCCTAATTTTTTCACTCTGTCAATTTTAAAATCTTATTTCATTATGACTTTTACTTATTTAATACTTAATAGGGTTAAACTTTTAAAACCGTATTTATCAGTTAACTCTTTTTTTCTGTGATTTCATTTTTATTGTTTATGACTATTTTCTGGCTTTCAAACAAGAAACTAAAAAAAGTAAAAAAAAAAAATTAACATTACCAAATTTTTTCTTTTTTAAGTTTTTAAATATTATATTTTTGAAATTAGAAAAAAAATTGGCAAATCTAGTTAAAAACATCATTTTAATCAGTCAGTGCTCTCTGGCTGCTTTTTTTAAAAAAGGAAAGAATCTGTGCCATACATAGAAGAATGGTTGCCCAATTTTCTATTTGTGAAAGAGCTTAAATCTCTGAGCCAGCAACTAGGAAGTGAAGGAGTAATGAACTGGTTTTTTTTTTCTTTCTTTCTTTCTTTCTTTTTTTTTTTTTTTTTGCTTTAGGTAGGAAGCCTGGTTTAATGCAAAACAGGGATAGACTTTCATCTATTTTTCTTAATCTTGTTCCAGGCCCTGGCCAAAAAAAGAAAAAAAAAAGTTTTCTTCCAATTTTAGTTGTCTCTAAAATGTGAGGCTATTTTTTTTATTGGAAGCTCAACCAAGTGCTGGTTCCCCATTGAACTTATTCCTAACAAAACTAGAATAGGAATCATTTGTTCTTCATTTTAATGTTTGAACACACCCAATTTAACAGTACTTATTTCTGTGGATTTTTTTTTTGTCAAGAAATAATATTACAGTTTCCCTGAGAGCATGAAACTTGAAAGATTATTGAATATTGGTAGGTGATATGTTTGTGACAGTGAACGTGGAGTCTAAATATCAGCTAAACCAGTCCATGACTTCTGGAATGTGAGAGAATCATGTTTTAATTTTTTTGACCCTCAAATTTCTCAACTGTAAATTTTCATAGGGTTTTGATAGGGTGAAATCACGCATATTAAACTCAGAATTTCCATTTCCTTCATATCTCTTTTTACTATTTAAACTTATCCTTGAAATCCTGATTCACATTCTTGTTCCAATGTGTAAATGGGAAATGTTCTGAGTGCTTTCTTTCCTAAATGCATGTCTTTTTGGAGCCATAGACCCATGTTGTGAGCTAGATTGTCATCAGAACTTGATAGAACATATATTAGATAATTTCTTATACTATCCATGAAGAATTTATCTTCTTTAAGTCTATGGTAGAATCTAAGTTTAATTATATTAAGTAAAAAACACAGAAAATCAGCAAAATTCTTGAATAAAGCCAATGACATAGATGGACACCCAGTTACACACACCATTTCCCTTCGAACAGTCTATATGTGCTTCAACCTCATGTGTATTTTACTTAGATAGAGGAGTCTTGAATCAGCCTCTGGCATATCTGGCTCAGTGCTTTCTGTACCTATGGAGTCAACTTGCAAAGCTAATACCCAGGCACCCAGCCATTGCACATCTCCTTGGGGCAGCTGTTAAGACTGATGTTGCAGGACACATCCTTAGAAATGAAGGCTTCACAGCTGCTTGTGAAAATTTCCTCTGATTTTCAAGTGGTGATATAATTTCCAAATTTTCCAACTTTCTTTAAGGGAAATTTCCCAACCACATTACAGTATATATGAATCCAAGGGGAAAGGGGCAGCCACTTCATCCCTGGTTAATTTCAGAATTTCTTTCTCCCAAAATGTATTTGGTAACTAGCAAACATTTCCTGCATCCAGTGAGAATGGCTTATTCTCTTAGTGTTCTGTGTTGAGTTTCAATATCCTACCCTTTAATTAAAAACTCACGTTTGCCTCTAGTATGCTGTGAAATAGATCCTGGCAACACATATTTTAGTTTTCTATGCTAGCCCATACTTCTTGTATATAGCCAAGGCATGATAATTCTGTGAGATTTTTGCTGTACACTCTTTCCCTGTACCCACATCTGTCTTGTGCCTTGCCTTTGGAGTCCAAACTCACTGTACAGATGTAATACTTTAATAGGCCAATAACTGGAGGCATCAAATTTATAAAGAACACATTTAGTGATAAGACAATGAATCAGCCACTCTATATACCATTTTCCTATTAGATATAAAACTTACTTACTTCCAAGATACTTTCTATTTTATGGTTACATTTTCATATGACCATAATTAGAAATTCTAAAGAAATAGTATCTTCCCAATTACCACAGGATTTGCACAAAATTTACTGATGCCCAAGGCATGTTTTCAGAGTTGGTTGGTTTCAAGGAAGTTAATTTACAACTGATACTTGTGAGTTTCACAACACTGAGTTCCTTTTACTTTTCTTTACTTTAAATAATGAGACTGTTGAGAACATTGACTGGGATATAGAAGTTGAAAACTTGATTGATGATAAAAACTAATTATCCTTCCTTGCTCTATTTCTATTAATGAGATATTTACAGCAAATTTCTAGGAGTTTGTCTAAGAGAGAGACGAAAACAGAATCTATGAATGAAGGGTTTTATCAAGTGTTTCCCTTATCAATTGTCAGTAAATCATACCAGCTAAAAGCACAGGCTTGCTCATCAGATTTCGAATGTGTCAATATGCACAGCGATGTCTGAAGGACTGTGAGAATCACCTTTGACCATAACTTTTGTTCAGACTAATTAACTGTATTGTTTTACATGATATCATCATAAAAAGATCTTATTTCTTGGCTTATGTTTGTCACATTCTGTGCAAACAGTGAATACTGATCTATATTATCCCACATAAGAGATTCCTTTTAATCATTCTGTTTCCATTGGGTTGACAATAATGTTGTTAATCTTTAATAATGATAACTTAAAGTAGCAAGATACACTACCATAAGAAGATATTTCTTTCTTCACTGATATATTACCTAAAGAATCTTGTATTTATCTCAGACAGCGTGAAGAAGGAGCCAAATTTTGAACTGTGTTGTTCGATGAATTCATAGAAAACTACATGTTCATATTAAAAGTAATTTTCTAAAAAAGTATGAAAATAATAAGACTAACTTATATTTAAATAACATATCAACTTTCCAAAGTTTTTTCTCCTTAGTATGCTTTCTAAATCCTCAGAACAATTAAAGGTGGATAGATGTTGGTATTCCTGTTATAAAGACGAGGAAAGCAAGACACAGATAGAATAATGGATTTGTATTAGAGAATGGTTATTAATGTTTTCTGGATCGTAGACTCTTTTGGGAATTTGATTCTAACTATGGCCCCTCTCACCTAGAAAATGTACATAGAAAAAAAAATAAACATTGTTTGTATAGAAATTCATGTTAATAATCTCTAGCCTAGGTAGCAAGTATTAGCCTGGCCAGAACTACGGTCCTGTGAACCTGACTTTTAAACCTTGTTCTCTTCTCTACTTCCTGTCCCATCCTATCTATTAACTATAGCAGAAACATGCTTTTATTGTTCTGTCTCTCTTAATCTTTGTTAAGATTAATATATTTTCTTTAAAAGCTTACTGAATATTTCTCCTTTCTATACAAAATGTGATATAAAACTTCTATAAATTAATTCTTCTCGTTTCTTCTTCTACACAATTTCTACTGTTTTTTTTTCTTCTTTTTTTTTTTTTCATGCTACTTCCCTAGTCCCTATGGGATGTGGAGACAGCATATGATGATCTGACAGTTTCAGACTGTACAACTTGTGCTTCACACATCAAAGAACAGGGACTTAGTAAGCTGTGCCTTGTTTTCCTGTTCTGCCACTGAAAAGCAATATATTAATTAGGTTTCTAAATATTGTTCTTGTGATGTCAAGGTTCACTTGTGGGATAAGTCCTTATGAGTTATGGGAATTCACTTTATGTAACCCTCAATTGTTTTTGAGCTTTAAACAAAAACAGAAGGGGATGAGACTAGAAAGATAATGCATAACACTCTTAAAATACTGACACCAAAAACATCTCTGTCCTTAGTTATCTAATTGCTTTTTTTCTTGTTTCTGTATACTTTATATTTTCTGTTTGCCTATAATACTCTAAAACATATAATAACATCTTTTCCTATGTCTTTTTCCCTTAAAGTAAAACTTTATTAAAAAACTAATTGAGGGCTGTTATGTTTTATCATTTACTCTGTATCATTTTTATCACCAGATTTTAAATGAAGGAGAGTCTGTGAATTAGACAAGCTGCAAACACTTTTATATTGAGTACTGAAACACAATCATTATAATTAATTTTAATACAGAGGTTGAGTATTCTACCATTCCTTTTAGCAATTTTAGTTGAGCGATGCACAATGCCATAGATTTGAGTATATGTTTGTTTTATTTGGGTAATTAGTTCTCTGTTCTGTTCTACTTTTCTTTCAAGGTTGAGAATGTAATAGCTATCTACTCCTCACAACCTATAATTAAGGCCCTGTTTCCCCACAGCTTATGCCAAGTGACGAGTTCTACATGTTCCCTGTTCAACAGCAGAATTTGAACTGTGCTCAATCCTATGCTCCTTATTTCATCCCCTCGGTGGAGAAGATATAGCCTTTATTTTAATGTTGCAGTTGACATTTTTCTTGTCATCGTTACTATATCATTGCTGCTTCCTGTAGGCATGGTGAAAAATTATCAGTCAATCCAAGCAATCTGGAGTTGTGAGAAAGACAAGGCAGAAAGAGGAAACTTGAGGGGAAGTAAAGAGTGGGGATACAAGATTGAAGCTGCTTGTCAGAAATAAAAAGTGAAAGGAAAGAAGTAGCATGGAAATGGAATCCATGGCATTTGCCTCAGCCAGCCTTTTTAATAATATGTCCAGGTTGGAATTTAGAAGTTTAATTTCAGGATCCATCTTTCCATTCGTTTTCCTCATTAGCTTTTTATTTTGGCTTTTTCATCCTAGTTTTTTTGTTTGTTTGTTTTTTTCTGTTTGTCTCTCTCTCTTTTTCATATGCTGTTTTCTGATTGTCTTGGAATTTCATTCTTATTTCCTCCCACATTCTGTCTACTGATAGCTAGATTTAACAGATCACCCCTAGTTACTCATACATTATGATCTGTGGAACCCTTTCCTCATTAAAAATTATTATAGCTTTCACAATATGGTCCAGCAAAACATAGTAAAGAATCTTGTGTAGCTCTGACTAGCCCAGGTTACAAGAGCCATCTATTTTGGTAAAATGTATTAGAATATATACAGAAAATAATAGAAAAGTTACTCAAAAGTACCATGTATGAGTAATAATTTATTTGCAATAATTAATATAAAATATGTTTAAAATCTTAAATAGATATTTATTTTTCTTGCTAATAAGGTTAGTGGTTGACATCTTTTGTCATTGGTCAGCTGCTTAATTATGTCAAAGTCAATAAGTATTTCTGCAATTTTTTTTTTTAGTGATTGTTGCTGCATAGTTTCAAGATAGCTGCCTTAGCTTCAGGCATGATGTTCGTATTAAAGGCAGCAAGGCATAAGGAGAAGGAAAAGGGTTTATGCTACCCATTACTCTAGGAAAACCTAAAAGCCTTCCCAGAAGCCCTCAGCAAACTTTGGTTTGCATCTCACTGACCACATCCTTGTAGGATTCTGCATCTCATGATCACCCCTACCTGCAGTAGGTGATACAAAATAATTGTTTCACTTTCACAGCCTTTATAGAGGAGGTGGCATGGAAAGAGCTTGAGAATTATGAGTGAGTTCACTGATGAACAAGGTCAGCCACATTTTTTTACTGGGAAATCAGTACAAAACAGTTAAGCCCACACACACACATACATAGACAGTCAAGATAACAATAATAATATTTTTTTAAAAAACCCTGAAAACCCAAAGGAAGAAACGGTAGCCTGGTACCTTATTCAATATTGCTTTCATGGTAAATTTTTATCTGTATATCATCTCTCCTTGTCTAAAGTGTGAATTAAAATTCATCACTTCCCAGCTTCTGACTGTCTGGCTCTAAGTAAAAGCTTAAAGATGAAGACACACTAGTTGTAACTTGGAAAGGATCAACAAGATTTCTGATCTGAACTACCATAAATTATTCTAGAAATGTGGCTCTTCTTTAATTTCCCTGGACTATCTAAAGAGTTCCTTAACTAATTGTCTTATTAGCCTCACTCTTTATGCCACTGAAGGCCATTTTTTTGGTTTCCTTTTTAGTAGAGAGAGTGAAGAATGTATAGGTGCCCACATGTTATCTTTCTCATTGCCCCACTTTAGAGCATAAGTTCTGGCATATTCAAGAACTCTGATGGAGCAGCGACTCATCTGACTGGTGGGAAGAACACACTCATGTGGTGCCTTAAACAGACAGTAAATCTGGGTAGGCATGAAGCAGTTCCATGAATCCTCAAATCCATTTATTATTATTGAGTTAGAAAAGATAGTCAGGCAGTGTGTTCCTGTGAGCATCTAGGGAAGAATCTCAGGAACATTTTCTGAGTCCTGATGCCCTCAGTTGCTTTAGTTTAAGCCTTTCTGCTTCTGTAAGGAACAAATTGATGAATTATAGGTCTGCAATGAAGGGTAATCATTTGTTAGCTTAAGTAAGGTGCCATGCCTTGATTGCAGTGTTCAGTATTGAATACCTTCATTGCATCTCAGATCCAGTCGTTGAAATGTAAATTATGTGAATTGTGTGTGAATTTATAGAAGTCAAACACACTATTGAATTCAAGTCATGAGTTGTGAACTGAAGGCAGTGGGTTTTAGATTAAATGAACACTTTATTAGACTTGTTGGTAGAGAAGTGAACATGTTTTTGTATGCCTACTATGTGTTAGGCTAAATAACCCTGTAAAGTATTTTCCATCTTCGTTTTCAAAGATGAGACGTTAAAGCTCAGAGGGACCAAGTAATTTACCTAAGTTTATAAAAGTGAGAACAAGAAGGTATCCAATACATTTCCTTTTGTTCTTTATGTTACATAATTTAAATATATTTACACTTATTCTTTCAGACATATCTGCATTTTATTATTTTACAAAAGGAGATATCATGGAACTTTTCCATCTTTGTGACAGAAGTCCCTAGATATACACCAGGATGGTACTTTATTTATTCTGGGACCTGTGAAGTTATTCAGTTTCCTCCTAGAACAATTGTATACCTAAACCTAACACTACTTCCCCCTGAAAGCATCCCCTGGCTGATGATGACACTTAAGTGAAAAGCTGTACGAGATTCCTCTTGACTTCCTAACATACAATATATAAGCACACTTACCCTTTGCTGATTATGAATTAACTGATGCCACAGCTTTGCTGTCACAGCTGATGAGAACCTAAAATTAGTGCTCCCAGGTGTGCTGTATGGGCACAGAGGGCAGGTACATTCTGGGAGCCCTTCCCAATTCCTGGTTGTACCTTCTTGAGATTAGAAAATTGGCAACCTGTGGATGCTGTGGAAATGCCAGGCAAATCTCATTTGACTAGAAAGAAAGGAGGCAAAGAAGTCACTTGTTTTGTTCTTGGATCAAAAGATTTGAGTCTCATGTTTCATCAGCCTAGTCACTCTGGGAATTCATTGTCTCACCTCGAGGTCTGGCATTAGCCTTATTCTGAGTGGTGTCCCACCTAAGTGCACTGGACCAACTGTGAGATCTTGTACAATGAGGAAGCACTCTCTGGCTTTGAAAGCATCTCAGACAGGTGTGAAATGTGAGATCTGATTTTATGAAATACATGATCTTCATAAGCTCAGTATAGGAGTCAGAGGGTAACTTTCTTTGTTCAGAGTTATTCTCATGTCCCAGTGAAGTGAGGGCATTACTCCTATCTGCCTCGTTTGTCTCAGCCTTTACATAGTAGATTAAGTGGATTTCCCAATATCTGGAGAACAAGCAGAAGGAGATGCTAATAAAAAAGAGATTGGTTATGGTGCTTATTCTCACTGACAATGTCCTTCTTGCTTTGTTGGAGGAATGGGATTATTCTGAAATGCCTCCATGCCTAATTTTCTCTTCCTTGAAACACCCAGGGAGACAAATGAATAGTATTTACCCAAATTATATAAATCGTTGTATTTCATCAACACAGTTGTTCCTCTTGACATTTGTAGAGTGCCTTTTAGTAGTTGTTACTAGATTCAGTGCTCATAATTTGCTAGTAAATAAGAGGAGTTTGTACATCCTCTTCACAGGTAAGATCTTTGAAGTATATAGGGTGATTAAATATGCATAGGTGGGATAATGAGGCACCTGGCTAGTCTCATCTATTGGCAACAATTTGAAAGATTGAATCACTCTTTCCTTGAATATACATTTCTTGTGTCCAATATATGGCAGAGACTATTCAAGGTGATATGAATGAAAAGATAAATAAGATAATAAGGTACTCCTATCCTTATGGAGCTCAAAGACTAATAGTAGGAATCATGAAAACTACCAAGGACAGCACAGTGCTCCAAGTGTTGTAATAAATGACTGTATAAGCAGGATGATGGTGCCTTGTAATAGATGTACTTGGGGGTTAATGTGTGAATTTCACAACATTCTATGTAAAACCATGTGTGTTTATGAACACAAATATGTGTTTTATGTCTATATACTCTTTTTTTTCTTGAGAGAGAAAGTCCAAGCATTACTAGTATAAGATATTATAGGAATCAGGATGAAGTGTTAAGGCAGCCTATGGGAAGAGGCTGAGAAATTTATAAGTACTGCCTTGTCCCAATTGTTTCTCTCTCATGAAGTTGGCAAGACAGAATTGCCTATGGATCCTAATACCTAACTAATGCAGAACTTTCTGATAAAGCTGCCTGCATACCTGACTTAGGACAAAATTTAAGCCAGGACTCTCTCCCTCATAAGGCTCCGTCATACCACCTGCAACCCCATGAACAAAGTTGGCCAATGTCCCAAATTCTGTTAGATCGTATTACCTACTCTTTCTCTCTGTGAGACAGAAGATTTACATGGGAGATGGTGAGAGACACTGTTGGTAATAGAGTGTAGGCAAGAGAGTGGTGCTCAGAAAGCATTCGAACAAGCTGAAACTTAGACCACTAAATAAGTTTTTACTAAAGAAATAGTGGCATACAGTGTTTTAAAGAAAGGCTGGTGGCACAAGTTTCTCTGTTACAAAATAACTCTTCTTCAAGTGGTGTCTACAACTTTTATCCCTATATACTTTAGTACCTAGAATGCAGTTTTAATCCAAAAATAAGATGAGGTCCATAGATGACTTACTTGTGAGCTGTTAGTCCTTCAATTTGAACCTTGCTATTGGATTAAGAAACCAAACAACAAACTGGTTTCTGAGGTAACATGACATAAACAAGATAGCTTTAAATGTTGGAAGTGGGCTGGCATTAGTGCTATTCAGTCAGTGGATGACACTACAAAAAAGGTGTAAAAACCATGATGAACCAGTCAGTGTTTTAAGTCACAAAAAAAAAAAAATAAAACAACTCTGGCTAATTTAAGCAGAATCAGCAGACAAGCATCCCCAGCTAGTACGGAATGGAAGCTGTGTTAATAGCTAAGGTTCTGCCACGAGATGTCAGCTTAGAATGCTACCACTGATAACTGACCACGGGACAGTATGCGTAACTGCTCTTTCACTATGTCAGCTTCACCACCAGCACCATGAATTCCTACTCTTTGAGAGTCCCATGTCTCCATATTCCTACTGTCAGATTCAAGGTCCTGAGCAGGGGTCTCTGGTTGATGGAATAACCTGGCTACCACGAAGAAAGAGGAGGGAATGCTTGAACACACTGGCTTTTGTAGCAAGAGAAAAGGTCTTGTTTTGACCAAAATGTGTGTATCGAGGCATAACCTGAAAAAGAATGAGAATTCAGCTACTAGTCAGTCAGAAACACCACCATAGACATCCACTACTGGTTGGAAAGCCTTTTGTTCTTCCTGACATCTCAAATGTGTTTCCCTCCTGTATGTTGGACAAACTCAGAAACAGGTGAGGAATATGATATTGAGTATAGAAACAGATAAGATTTTTAACAGACTCAGTAACTCTCAAAGCACTTTTGAAGTCTTGAAGTATAGGGACATGTGGTGATGAAACTGCTTGATGTGGTCGATCAGCAGGTCAGCCAAGTCTGCCACTGATGGAGCTGTGACCTAGGAAAATTCATTTCATTTTGGTGATCCTCAATATCTTCACTAACAAAATGTAGAGGGTATTTCTAATTGCCTGTTAGATATCCTCATGTAAGTATCCATATATCTATCAAATGTTTATTTTGTACCTTCTCCATGCTAGTCAGCATTCTAGGCAGCAGATAACAGTGGAGAGCAAGCTGAAACAGGTTCCTGCTTCTTAGAACTCACTAGACAGACTAGTACCTATCTAGCAAGTACAGGGTGATTAAATATGCATAGATGGGACAATGCATATTATAGATAGACTAATATATATCTAGTCTAGCAAGCTCTATCTAGTGTATTGTTGGTCTAGATAGATACTAAACTTGAGGGAGAATCAGGGAGAGTGAGAATCAATAATTCTATTTTTGATATACTAAATTTGAAATGACTATTAAGCAGCCGCATAGGAATGTCAGAGGAAAGGAAAGGAATAAAAAATAATTTTAAGTATATTATGTGGTATTTAAAGCCATAAAATGGAATTAGTTCATTCAACATGTGGGCCCAAATTTAGAAGTGAAGAGGGCTGAAGACTTAATCTTGGAGAACTCTAACATTTAGAGATTTGTTATAAGGGAAACTTGTTAAATAAATGAGACTCCCGTGATACAGGAGGAAATGTGGAAACTTAGGAAGAAAATGACTCAGACCTATCAAATGGATGTTGTCTTTGGCAAGCACTCTTTCAGTCAAGGGCTAATGATGAGAACGCATTTGAAGAGAATTGAGGAGATAATGGGCGATGAGAATGTGAAAACACTAAGTGCATTCAGTTCTTTCAGGAAATACTGTTAAAACACTGGTGCCAGATGCTGTTGTCACTATTACAGTTCTTTTTGGGTTATAGGGTCACCTATTGGAAGTCCTCAGAGAAAACATTGTATTGGTTGAATCTAGGTCACAAGTCTTGCTCTGAACCAGGGATAAAAAACAAGGATGAAATTCCATAGTGGGAGGTGAAATCTTAGTTTATAACAAGATTCATACACTAGGTATTATCAAAATTAAAGCAGAGTATTCAGATGTATATCCTCCCAAATTAACAGAGTCCACTGTTTTCTCCATTGTGTCTCTTGTACCCCTTATGATCTTCATTCCAAATACAACCGCTGTCGTATTGATCACCATTCTTTCTCATCCGTCTACTGTTTTTTTCCTCCTCCAGTTTCTAACTGTCATAAATTATTACCATTAGATAGTTTTTATCAACATTTTTTTTATCATATTACTTCCTGTTAGAAGCTCTGTACTTTCTTCTCACTGTCTAAAGTCCAAACTCCATAGTCTGCGATCCAGGCCGCTTCATTATTAAGTCACAACCATTTCTTTCTAGTCTTATTTTCTGACTTACATCTAAGCATCTCTTGGTCCCATAGGACTGAGTTACTGTTTCATGTGCATACTTTATTTCCATAATGGTATTCATTGTCCTTCATGAAATGGCCTTTATATCTCTGTCTACTCTTTTGGTAAACCTTCCAGAATTCTACTCCAGGAGAACAGAATCTATTATTTTTTCATAATGTACATAATGTTATCTAGCAAATCGTTAATATTTATAAGTTTGTATGTAATATGTATATGTGTGTGTATATATATGGAGGGACATTACTTTCCAAGTTGCATTTTTGGTTTTGTATTACTCAGAACACAACTAAATAAGCTCTTCTTACTTGAACTTTCCGTGTCCTATAGCCCTGTGCAAAACTTAAAGCCTGTCCCAAACTCCCCCAAATTTTTATGTATTTCCAGGAAGATTACATTTTTTGGTCATTTCTGCCTCTGGAGTCATGAAAGCTGTCTTTTTTTCTAAACAACATTTAATTTAAATGAGAAACTTGGCCCTGTCTCATTTTCCCCAGAAATCAATCAATTGATCAATCAATCAAAACAATCACAAAAAGTGAACCAAACAGTAACAACAAGAACTCACTGAAGATGTGGCAGGTCGTAAGGAGGGTTCTAATTTCCCCAAGACACAGACTCAACTTAAGATTACATATTAGGCATTCTTATGCTTATTGTTTTGGCTGTCCCACAACTGAAAGTTCCTGATGAATTTCCTCTGTATGTAGCAACCACATTTCCACTGTCTTCTGAGTGAGCCACTTCCTTTGGTTCTTTCACTTCTAAATGCAATTTAGCTTTAGGCTTAGTTACTCAGGTCTCTAAAACACCTACGATTTAGGGCTCATCCTCTATACAAAGTGGCCTATCAAGGCACGTTTTTAAAAATAGTTCTCTTCTCACAAGGAGCTATTATATGTCAGCCATTAACAGTTTATTTTTCACCTTGTTACGTCTTTGTAACACTTTTCTCTCTCTCACTGGGCAGCAGATTTTCCAGCAAGTAGAGATAGGGTCTATTGATGTGTCCTGTGGAGTCAAGCACAGTGTCTGGCACATATTAGGCATGGAATAATTATATGCTGAGTGAGGGAGTGATTGATACAGAGTGTTTCTTCAAGGTGTAAGTTTGTATTTTTCTATTTCTTTAAATATTTATTCTAAACTAATCAACGTTTACTAATTATTAATAATTATGACATAATATAGCCAGTTAAATAAATATTGACTGAAAAGGAATAAACAGAGACTACTCACCAAAGTGGGAAGCCCATTAGATTGTATCGAGGTCAGAGTCAGGGACATTTCTGTTTGGCACCAGTGTGCTGATTGGTCTTTGTGTTAGTTTCTCTTTGCTGTTACTACTGCATTGAAATAAAAAACCATCAGAAATCTTCCGACTGAAGGATAAATAGGTGATATGCCGTAACATTTATGAAGAAGCATCTTCTACCACCTCTATTTTCTTCTCCAGCGTGTATATCAGTTCTGCCCCATGGGAAAGTATTGCTTCCTTCAGGCAGGCACTGTCTCGTGTTCCATATACAGCACCACAGCTCTTAGATGTTTCGTAGATTTTGTTAAAGTGATTTGATTTGAATTGAGAAGTTTCTCTGAACCTCTTGGTATTGACTTTCCTCTTTGTTTCATTTTAGAAATGGCTAAATCTGTTGTGTTCTCCAGAGACGAAAACATACGCCCAATGGATCGAAACAAAAGCTTTCTTTTTCTACCTTCAATATGAAAAATAAAAACAAAATCAAAAGAAAATGAACCTTGTCTATAAAGATTAAATAGTAAAATACCCCTTTTTAGATGAATCAACCAAAATAATACTCTAAAGATCAAGATATTTAATCAAACAAATAAATCAAATGCTAAGTTAAATTAAAGGCCATCAAAGAGAAGTAGTTTTCCAGATTTTTAATAAGAATAAAAAACTGAATCATATGTCAAAAATGGGAATGTTTTATCTTTGCATAACAGAGCAATGTTTCACAAAATGTGGTCTGCATGAAGAATAGTCCAGGGAGGGAGAACTATAGGCTTTGAAACAGAGGAGCTATTTAGCCACAGTAATGCCTGTGATGGAGAGGCAGATACTCAAAAGTGAACACAAGTGCACTGTTTTGAAATATGCTAATGAGATCCATGCAAATAGAAGACTAATTTATAAACTGGAATTTACTTTGGTTACTCAGATAAATAAAAGATATTTCAGAAATGTTTTAATTCCTCCCCTCCCCCAAAATTAATGTGCTGAGTACCATTATGATACCTAAAGTATATAAGACCTAGTGGAATTCATTGTTGACCAGGTGGATTTTGTTTTATTTTATTTTTTTGAGCCAGTTTTGCTATGTTGCCCAGGTTAGAAATCTTCTCCTGCTGAGTACCTAAGACTACAGGAGTTCACCACCATGCCTGGCTCAATCACGTAGATTTAAATCCCAGATATATTACCTACTGCCTAAGTAAAACAAGACAAATCACTCACTGGATGCTGAAATTTAACTTCTTAATGTCTGAAACAAGGAGTGCAGTACATTCTTTAAAGTCTTATTGCAGGGATCATTTGACTTAACATGCAGATTATCTAAGACAAGTGTCAGTGAACTTTTTCTGTAAAAGGCTGGATAGTAAATATTTTGGGCTTTGCAGATCAGATGGTTTTCTGTTGTTACTACTCAACACCTGCCGTTTTAGTGCAAAAGCAATCATGAGCAACATGTAAATAAACCACTAGGGCTGTGTTCCAATAAAGCTTTATTTACAATAAACAATGGCCCACATTTGCTCTGTAGGCCATAGTTAGCCATCCCACGATCTCGAGCAATGGCTGATGTGTTGGCAATGCTCATAATTTAAATATAAAAAATCACCAACCACAGTGTCTGCCGCATAGGTAATTGTGAATAAATGCATTAAGTCAGTCAATCAATCAGTCAAGAAATAAAGGAATGACTATGGCCTAGTGAGTATAATTATTATCCCCAACCTCATCACTTAATATTTTACTACTTTTCATGCATGTCATTTTTTTGCTGTTTTAATGAGATCATTTGACAGTTCCTACTGATGTTCCAGATACAAGAAGGTGCTTATGCTGTCAGAAATTTTTAAAAATACTTTTCTTAAAACAGTCTTAAAATACTTGGCTTAAGATATGGTATTTAGGAAACTCAGTGGTGAAAATTGGAAGAAATCCCATGTAGCAATCGTTTCAAAACAATATTCCACGAATGGCTGTGTACTAGGAGATACTCACAGTGTTCTATGGTAAAATATTTTTGAGAAATGATGTGTTAAAGGAAATTAAGCAGGCTTCTCTATCACAGAAATTATCATGGCCTTTGGTGTTAAAGAGGGGTGGGGGAATACATTCTGTACAATTTCCCATTTATTATTTAACTAGACAACTTTTTTCACATACCTATTAGCATCTTACATACCTGTTTCACATACCTATTACCACCTTTGGAAAATCTTGTTTGGGAAACACTGCTCTGTAATATATATCAAATGTCAGTACATTTGAAATAAATGGTATGAATGACCTCCTCAGACAAGGAACTTAGCAGACCAAAAGAGAAAAATGCTGACAATCTACTGTTTCAGCTTTGTATTTTTTATTGAATCATTTATTCCTTCATTTATTCGATAACCATTTATCATTTATTGTATTCAAGGTACATCCTTATTCCTTTTAAAAATTTAAGGGTAGCTTTATGAATAGAAAGTTTGGAGATTCTAACATAAATGGCTAAAATCTCAAGCTCTTTGTTTCACATCTATAAAAAATTTTCTGAGTTTCATGGGAAGATAAACTTTTATTTCCAAAAGGAACTTCAAAGTTATATGAAGATAAAAGAAGAGCTACAGTGAATGAACTGGAGTAATATTTGGCAATAACCTGCCAGGGAGCTCATCTGAATTAGAAAGAACTCTGATAACGAATCTCTTATAGTTTAAGTCCACAGAAGCTTGAAATAGGGTTGAAGCAGCCTTGCTGAAACTAATACTCTTGCATTACAATCATTTTCAAAATTTGATAATGAATTTTATTTAAGTAGAAATTAGGAAGATGAATCATTTTCAGGCAACCCTCTGTGGGTCTGTACTCTTTTTACTGGTCTCAGAGAAACACCACAAAACACAAAAGAAGTACTTCAACTAAGGAATTGCTATAAATTCAGCATCCTCAATTACCAATGTTTTTATCATAGGGCTTTAAAATGATGTTGGTACCAGAAAGGAACACAAATTGTTCATGAGTATTGGGAGGCAGAACAAAGTAACTTCTTTCT
Organism: Theropithecus gelada; assembly: GCF_003255815.1. Lineage (NCBI taxonomy): Eukaryota > Metazoa > Chordata > Mammalia > Primates > Cercopithecidae > Theropithecus > Theropithecus gelada. The sequence goes on along the minus strand of NC_037669.1, from coordinate 37,761,202 downwards.
ACTTCCTTCCCATTCCTCAACAGGCACACATACACAAAACTTAACTTTTCAGAATGTCTTTCAATATAAGGCATTTCTTGACTACAATTTAGTTCTATCTTGTATGAGGTTATCCTGAAATAATACTTTCTGTGGGGCTAGTGGAGCAAGAAGTTGAATCTACAGAGCTTTCCGATAAGTCATGTATACATATACATTTAGTGACTTCATGATGTTATTATATTATGTATATTTTACAGTTTGTGCTTCTACAGTGTTGGTGCTAAGTATATTCCAGACATTCGATTGAAGTCTGTTTTTCAATGTGAACTTAAATGGATAATTAATGTGACCCAACCGAAACTTAACAATGTTGAACCATTCTTTGATTAATGTAAATTACAAAAAAGCAATACAGAGAGAAGATATCTTCTCCAAAATAATTATGGATGATCTGGATTGCAAGCCCATTGTGGTGAAGAATACAATTGCCTAATATATAATGTAATTTCTTGAAGATTTGGGGTAATATGTAGACCTCTCTTAACTTCAAATCTTAGAGAAAAAAACTGTAAATCCCCTTAGGAAAATAATTGAATAGGGCTGTGTGGAGAGTGAAATTTGACATTTACATTTAAAATTTTTCTGTGACCTGACCTTCCTGGAGGTTGGGGGGAACCTTCCTATTAAACTCAGTGGGTACCTCAAAATTATTTAAATGTTGGCAAGTGAAAGGTTATGTATGAGAGAACTGGCCAAGTCCATGCAGAGACTATTTTTTCTCTTTCCTAATTTGGTAAATAAGTATTATCATTCCAGAATCTATCAATATTGATATTGGAATCCGATATTAAATGCAAATGACTCAACTCAGCACATATTTCTCATTATTTTTCTTATCTAGAACACTTGAAAACTGGATTTCAATTGTGGTCACATGCTTTCTTTATGGGATATGAACAGAGAATACAAAATATTGAGAAACACCTAGGAAATAACCTGAAATGAATTGATAGAATTAATGACAGAAATACAAAATGAATTGTGAAACAGGAAAGTAACTTAATCTTATTAAGCCCAGCAGAGCCAGTATAATTAAATAGCAGCTATGGTATCATTTAATTATTTTTCCTAAACAGCACTATCATTATATATAACCAAGAAATAACTTTTCTGTATTTATTTGACAGAGTAGCAAAAAATGAATGAAACTTACATTATCAATTGCAAAAGTGGCATTACAGTGGATTGGAAGTAATTTAAAATTACACCTAATAGAACAAAGCACACTCTAAATTAATGTATAGTGCTACTAGGAAATAAATGAATTCTTTACTCTTAAGTCTTTTGTTTTAAAGAGAACCTTTAGCAATGAAAGCCAAATAATTGTCCCTAAGACCATGAAATGAATCAAAGTAGCTGTAAATGGCTTTCGTGATTACAAGAAAAAAGATTTCCTTCTCTTTGAATCGTTCTCCTTTTATGCAGTCCTGGCAGAGTCCTATTGTATGACATAGAGACTCTTAGGTTGTTTCTAGCCATAACTTTGACATAACTATTCTCCTTTGTCTGGTTTCATCTTTTACACTGCATTCTCTTCTCTTTACACCCTCTTTCTTAAGCTGCTCTTTGCATGCCTGCTTCCTACTGTTATAAGTGAATATGCTATGACTTGTAAACAAGGAACTGCTATAAGCCAATTCATTAATGAGAGTCCTGCCTGAAGTTCTCCTGTGAAAGATAATAATTTGTTAGCCTCACTAAAATCTTCTTCCTTCCTGAGAAATATCATTCTGAGAAAATATTGATTGAGGATGGACCCCTGCTAGGTAATACATGTACAATTTATACATACTTGAGAATATTCAAGTGCACTATCTCTTTTTTGATAGTCAGTAATGACTAATAAACAAAAACAACCTCATTTTAAATAAACAGATGTTCTAAATTGACAATGGAGGCATAATTCAGCAAGTATGCTGAAATAATTATTTCCAAGATAGGGGATAGTAACCCAAATTAAAACAGACACCTATATATAAATTTATATTGTTTTATTTAACTATTCTAAAATAGAGTCTTTGCCCATATGATTCCTTACACATTAAATGCTATTCTCCTTGCTTATTCAAATTAAAATAATAATTCATAGCAATCATAGGTTCTGTCATCTCATGTTATGGCTAAAAGTTCTAATAAGTATGTATTTCTTGCCTTGCTTTCTTGACCACTTTTATTCATAGATAGCAAGTAGAAAATATATTATTTCATTCCAGCTATATTTGATTTTAAAACTGTTGCTTTTGGAGGGATGGCTAAGCATGACTTAGTATTTCATACCTTCAGGTGGCACTGTTATGTGACCCTTCAGGGCCACTTCAAACATCCAGTCCTTGGTACTGTGTCCCTCTTCACACTCTATGTTCTTTACTTCTAAGTTTTAGCCCCGGCTATCTTAATCATCTGGCCCCAATCTTTACTTTTCGCCTTTGCTTTTAATTTAACTCTTAATTATAAATTGTTTTTCATTGTTCACTTTTTTATTTTTTTAACTCTAAGGCTGTAACCTGAACAAGTTGAACTCTACTTCACATCCTGGGAAAGACAGACCAGACTTCTCTGCTCCTGCATTGCATGGCAACTATGTTGGGGTGAAAGTCAACTGAGTTTTGAGTTAGAAGATATAAGTTGGAGGGTCAGTTTTAATTCCTAATACATGTGCAACGGGTATAATATGTCTGAACCTCTATGTTCTTTAAACCTATGACCCACCTCAATGTCTTAAGTGTGGGGTCCGTTTATTAATACCATTTACTGAAAATAACACTGTGACTTTTTATGATATTCTAGATGTATATTGCATCATGTGTAAGTCTACTGTCAGAGATGTTGGATTTCCGAGCACAGCTGGAGCAGAGGAAGGAAGGGGCTGAGTGCATAGGGAGCAGATTAAGGACCTAAATGGAATTTAGGGATGGTTCCCAAAGAGAGGGTAAGAGTGGATATTTGACTATTTGACAATACAATGTATAGAGCACACAAAAGGGGATAATGAACTGAAGCCAGGTTTCAGGTAGTGTGTGTGCCTTTGAGCCAGCACCTATATGTATATCTAGATAAGGCTAATCTGGTTAGTGAGGCTTGGGAGAAACACTACATGCATTGTGGTCATATTGATAACAGCTTTATGATGTGTGGATTTTATTTCCTTTTGTCTTTTTTTGTTTGAGATGGAGTCTCACTCTGTCCCCAGGCTGGAGTTCAGTGGTGTGATCTCGGCTCACTGCAACCTCTGCCTCCCAGGTTCGAGCAATTCTCTTGCCTCAGCCTCCTGAGTAGCTGGGATTACAGTCACGTGCTGCCATGCTCAACTAATTTTTGTATTTTTAGTAGAGACGGGGTTTCACCATGTTGGCCAGGAAGGTCTCAATCTCCTGACCTTGTGATCTGCCCACCTTGGCCTCCCAATGTGCTGGGATTACAGGCATGTGCCACCATGCCTGGCTCAATGTGTTGACTTTTAAGAGGTTTGTCATTTCTTAGGAGGAACCTAGCTATAAACTGATAGGAGAGTTGGGTGAATCTAAGGAGATTAGAGAGTATTGGGAAGCTGTATATTTCAGCTGGGCTCCAGCTATATTTTCAGTTCCCCAGAAGGCCAAAGCAGAAGTTTCATTGTATGCATTAGGCCGACATGAGAGGAATGGACTAATATTTTGACCAAGTAAACACACTGCCTCATGTGCATATCTAGGCCAGAACTTCTGGGTCTGAATCAAATGTTAGCTCCCAGAAAAACTATTAAGTGCCTTCTAAGGAAGTTAGTTTTTACTCCGTGTTCACTCAACACTATGTTAAAATTTCTAAAATAGAATTTAATATCATAGCATTTCCATTATTCATAATTCTGTCTTCCCTTTAGATTATGGGTTCTTAAAGGAAGCCATAAAATTGCTTTCTGCTCAAATTCTTCAGTGCTCAGTATGGTGCCTAGCGTAGGTACACAAGAAACGCTTATGGAGTAAATGAATGAATGGATGAATTAACAGAGCATCATTCCAGGGCTAAAAGACATACCTCTGAATATTGTTTATCCTGAAATGCATGCCTTTGTCACAATATTAACTATGGATCATGGTAGGGATGATTCAAAGTCTGTGATAGGTGCTGGGGTAAGGAGGAGGGAGGCATCAAGGAGATCTTCTCCATTTGCCTTAGCTTCTTTCTGAAACATTTGGACTAAAAATTTTATCCCAAAAAATGTCACAGTGCCATAGACTGTAGTGCCTCTGATTCCTTCTAGTACAGGGCTAGGGAAATAGCTTCGAGCATATGTCCTATTCATGAAAGGTTCATTTTCCATATGAAGTTGACCCATGATGTGTTATGAATGTGAATATTCCACTGTAAGTATCAGTAAAAATGATCAGGGAGAAAACAAAGGGCTCTTAAATTATTTTTCCTAGCATCAGATTTTGCCACTGAGGACCTAAAGGAGGAAGAGAGACTGAAGCCTCTTACTTCTTACGAATTTCTTTTGCTCTGGAATCACTTTCGTTTACAGTGATCCCGTCAGTTTTGTAAATAATTAGAAAGCACTTTGCTGAGGGAAGTGTTAGTGGCTGCATTAGTTTGGAGGCAATTTGGTTTAATCATGTGGTTGATGATCCCGAAATGCTCAGCAGTCCCAGACTTCACTGCCATAAACACAGGGACAGGGAAGTATTTTTTCCCAAACTTAACTTGTAACAAATAGTAACTTTTTTTTCAGACTTTTTATTCTTAAAATCCACAGTTAGGGACTTTGCTCAAGTAGGACTTTTTTGCTTAATCTTCACACTCTCCTATTTCAGAGTGCTGAATTATCAAGTAAGCCAAGAGAAGATTATACTAAAAATGGGACTCTCAGAATTGTGAACTTATTCAGCAGAGATTTTACAGGAACCTTGGGGGATTTTATTCAAACTTAACTTGAAAAATTTTCAATAGTATTCTCTGGTTTTGGAAAACTGCCTCTCAGAGTTTCCTCTTTCTTCTTCTTCTTTATCGTGTATAAAGATACTTCTATAATATTAAAAAATGTAGAGGTAAAATGGAAACTCATGGATGTAAATCCTCAGTGAATGCTCTTAGTCTGAGTTTACAAAAAGATTTATGATAAAAGTTGTTTTAGAAAAAGTAGGTTCAGGCATAGGATTCCATAAAATTCATTCATTCAGCAAAAATGTGTTGCATGCCTACTCTGTCCCAGGCTTGCCAGACTTTCCAGACACCCTCTGTAATAATTTGAAGTAGAGCCAGTGAATCCAGCTTTGTGATTTTTCTCAAGCAGAACTCAGAAGCTCATTTATAGAAAAAAGCAACTACAGCATTACGCAAGATTGACAAGATAGGATGTGGGGGAGAATGAGAAAACACTGCATTCCCCAGTGGTGAGTGTGAATGATGGACGTGGACTTTCCTCATCCTGGATGCTCTTCCTCCAGGCATTTGCATGGTGTTTCCTCCCATCATGTCTCCTCCTGGAGGGGCTTTTGCAGGTAACCCAGTCTAAAACAGCACCACCCTTACATTCTCTACTCCCCTATGCAACTTACATTTTTAATCACAATGCAACAATGTATTTATAGTTATATTTTTATCTTTCACCATAAAATGTAAGCAAAGCTTCCTGAGGGCAGGGCCTTGATTAATTTTGTTCATCTCTGTATTTCTTGTGCTTGGATCAATGATTGGTGGGTAATAGGACCCATTAAATATTTGGTGAGTGAAAGTATTTATTCTAAGCTGAGAAGTAAATAATCCTGGAATCCTGGCATACCTGTAAGACTGGGAAGAGCTGAATTCTGACTACAGGCAAGTTTGTGTGTGTGTGTGTGTGTGTGTGTATGTGTGTGTGTGTGTTTAACAACTAACAGGAAGGGTATAAGGTAGGTGGAAGGGCAGATATACCTTCAGAATTAAAGAGTTGAGGATCAGAGATCTAGATCTTTGACAAGAGCTAAAGGAAAGATCATGAGGGCTAAGCTCAGGTTGCCTTAAGTAGCAGGTCATTGAATTTCAGGAAATCTAGGAGGTGTGTGACAAAGAGTCCAGAAAAGAAATTAACATGTACATTTTAAGTCACTGAGAATTATTGCAGAGGGCTGATGGAAAAGAAAACCGAGCTCCCAATGTTGAAATAGGCAAAGCTACTCCAAATATAGGACTGGAAGAGGGAATCCAATATTTGATGAGAACTTTTCTATGATTATTATTCAGTTTTTCAGAGAAGTCTGATTCTCAGAGGGCCAAATGCCCAGAGTTACATAATGAATAATCAGCATAGGCAGGATTAAAAAATGGTTCCGTGTGGCTTCAACTCCCACAATTATTCTACAAGATGATGCCTCTCCCCACTTTTGCCCTCTGGGTGCCATATCTTCTACTCTCCCTCATTTTCTTTCTTTCTCTTTTGAACATACTCTCATTGTCCTAAACATGAAATAGTCTAAACGTGTTTAAAAAGCCACTCGAAGCCATTTTTTTTTCCTCCTTTTCCTTAGTTTGAAGGGAATAGTTAAGAAAGCTAAAAGGAATATAAGGTAAACTACTTTTCAGAATCAGCAGGGTATTTAGCTAGTATTTTCTGTGCATAAAGGAAAAGAAACCATCTGAGAGCAAATCACAATAATAAAGGTAAAATGTTGTCAACATTTGTTTGGAAAAATAAATGCATTATAGCTTAAATTTCTAGAATTTAGCCAAAGAAAATTACATTTCCATTAACTTAGAATACCCTGGTTCCTAAAGATTCAGCTACTGCCTACAAAATGTCCCATGTGACATATTTAGGGGTTATGAGGATAATAGTTGCTAAAAACAATCTCTAGGAGGTTTAAATTTTTTTTACTATACTTTAAGTTCTAGGGTACATGTGCACAACGTGTAGATTTGTTACATATGTATACATGTGCCATGTTGGTGTGCTGCACCCATTAACTCGTCATTTACATTAGGTATATCAATAAAATAGAATTTTAGCTGAGTTTGTAGAAACAGTATCATATATATTTTTAATTTTAGGGAGGAGTGGAGCTGACTAGAGGACAAAATAAGAGGATTTCATAAAACAGGGAGCCCGTTTGTTAGAAAGGCAAAATGAAGTAGTATATTTTATTATACTGTTGATCATGTATTTGAAGTATCATCTGACGTCTGGCATTTATCAAAGATTATTATAATCTGGTTTTTGTGTAGATGTGCTCATAGATGCCTGTGAGGTTCATAGTTAAGATCGTGTATGATGAGGATGCAGTCATAACTTTTAAATTACCTTTATAATACCCATCGGTTTCATTTTTTTATTTTTATAAAATAAACTTTTTGTTTCCTTTGTTCATTTCTGGGCTTGGTTCTATAATAACACAATGGTAGACTTCAATTAGAACATTTCAAGTTATTAAGTTCTCCACAGTAAAATGAAGTAGAGCTATGAACAACTAACTGAGAAAAATTCATCTACCCATTCCAAATGATGTATTGATCCAAGCATATTTATTTGGTACTCCTAGGATCTGAGGATGCACAAATGAAAACAGGCAGAAAAGTCTCTGTCCTCATGAAAACTTATATTTGAGGGCGGAGGACAGACAATCCACGCGCACACACACACACACACACACGAACACATACATACACTGCAATTCAAATTAGGTAAGAGCTGCAAAATGGGCTGAATGATGAGAAAGTACCAGGGTAGTAGGGAGCTACAGGGATGCTAATTTAGATAGTTTAGTCAAAGTTGTTTCTCTGAATAAATCACTGTTAAGCAAGATGCATTTAGAAAGCTAACAGGAAGTAAGAGGACATCAATATGTTTTGGGGCTTATTAAGAATAACTTTTTAGACACCAAGCATTTCATAAAAGTATTCTTATGAGCTATTTCAAGCAATATTTACCATAACACAGCAATATAAGAATTAGTGTACTCATATAAGCTGGGGAATGCAATATACAGAAAGACTGACTACTTTTTCCAAGATCATGCAATTTCTAATTGAGTCAGGATCAAAATTCAGATCTGCCTAAATTTAGAAACCATCTTCTTTCCATTATAGTGAGGTGTCTCATAGATCAAATAAATTAATTCTTTAATGCTGTTTTCTTTTTCTCTCAAAAGTAGTTTTGTGGAGAACGAAATTTTCTAGGCAATTGTTCCTGGCCTCTTTGTAGAAGCTGTATTAGAATTCTATCTCTCATCACCAATGAAATTTCCTCCTGTGCTTTAGAAATTGCTGAACACTGGAGACAGAGATAACACGGAGTTACTAAACTCAAGGCACTTTCATACTGGGGAAGGGGGAAAGACAAAGGGACAATTTCAAGGTACTATGATAGATGCTAACATGGGATACTGTGAGGAGAGATGGGAACCACAGTCTTAAAAAGGAAAGAGGAAAGGAGGGGAGTGTATAACTAATAGACGTAACAATTTTCTGGGTCTTGAAACAGCCAAAAATACAAAATTCAGGGAAGTAAGGGACTGGGAGTTCTATTAGTTTCTGATGGCTGCTATAACAAATTAACTACAAACTAGGTAGGTTAAAACAACAGAAATTTATTCTCTCACAGTTCTGAAAGCTAGAATTGTAAAATCAGTACGACTGTGATAAAATCAAGGTGTTGGCAGGGCTGCACATCCTCTGGGGCTGTTCTGGGAAAATCTGTTTTCTTGCTTCTTCTGGCCTCATATGGCTGCAGGAGTTCCTTGACTTATAGCTGCATTGCTTCAATCCCTACCTCTCTCTTCACATGGCCTTCTCTGTAGGTATGAAATTTCCCTCTTCCTCCCTTTTGTAAGGGTGCATGCAACTGAACCTAGGACTCAGCCGGATAAACCAGAATAGTCTCATCTCAGAACCTTTAACTTACTCAAGGCTGGAAAAACTCCCTCCCTTCCTCCCTCCCTTCCTCCCTTCCTTTCTTCCTCCCTCCATTCCTTCCTCCCTTTTTTCCTTCCTTTCTCCCTTCCTTCCTTGCTCCCTCCTTCCCTCCCTCTCTCCTACCCCCTCTCTCTCTTCCTTTTTCATCTCTCTCTCTCTTTCTTTTTTTCCTGTATTAAGTAACATTTACAGATACTAGAGATTAGGACGTGGTTATCATTAGGGACGGTCATTTTGAGCTTCCATTAAGGGTTAAAGAAAAATATCATGCAGAGGGAAAAACAAAACAGAGGTTTAGAGACTGTTAGAGTACCAAGCATTGGGTAGGTTCCGACTGAGAAGCTGAGGAAGACCAAGGGAAGTCATTGAGTAGTATCAGCTTTGTACTAATTTTTTGGAAACATCACTCACAATTCATTCATTCCATTATTTATTATGTATCTGATTAAGCTCTGTGCTAGAAACTGGAAGGACATAATGGTGGGACAGTATCTATTTATTGTCCCTGCTTTTATAGAGCCTGTGAGATCATGGTGGAAATGGGCCACTAAAGACACACACACAGAGATTATATGATTACACACTGTGATAAATCCTGTGAAGAGTAACACAAGGTACCATTAGGACTGATAAAAGTCCAGAGAAAACCAGTACTTTTTTTAGGATAAAAAAAGTTCTAACCCATTGCATATTGATATATATCTTATATAAAATATTTTAGATAGTCCATTCTTTCCGTAACACCTATTCACCTGTCCCATCGTTTGCTTTTGTTTATAGCTTTTACTCTTTGGGGCCCAAAATTCTTCTTCATGTGATATTGCTTGAGATTTATTTGCATGATGTCCTCGAGGATATGACATTTGAACTACAGTCTAATGGACGTGTCGTAGTTAACTAGGTAAAAGGTGGAGGGAAGCAGAGAAGAACGTTCTGGACAGCCATGAATACTCTGGGATGAAAAGAATTGCATTGAAGGTGTAGAATGAAGATGAGTACAAGTACTGTGCAGAGAAAGTTCTGTGCAGATAGAGGGAGAGAGACTAGTACAAGATGTACCAGGAGAAGCCAGATGATGAAAGGCCTACTAGACCACATTCAGATGTTTTTTGTTGTATAAGCATTAGAAATTAAGGGAAGGTAATTTTGTGGGGTTTTTTTGTTTTGTTTTATTTTTTTTTTCCTTTCTAAATTTTGCCCACGGTAAAATTTGCTCTCTTTGGTGTACTGTTTGATGAATGCAAGTAGTCATGGTAACTAAGCCCACAATTAAGATATTGATCAGTCCGTAGACCTTCCTAGCATTTCCTCATGTTACCCCTTTGTGGTCAACTCTTCCCTCTTTCCATGGGCCCTGGCAAACACTGATTAAACAAAGGGGTCTTGCAGTCATGGAAAAAAGTCCAGGTGAAAAGATAAGACTGGAATTCAAATGAGAAAAATGATGACCTAACACCATGGTAGTAGAAGACGTGAAAAGGGTATAAATTCAGGAGATATTTAGAATCCAGAATCAAGAGAGCCTGATAACATTAAATATTGTAATTTGGAGGAGGAGGAAGGGTGCAGGAGATCTACAGGTCAATGGCTTGGGTAACTAGGTAAAGATTGTCTTTAGGTGGAGGCAGAGTTCGGCCTGTGGTGCGAATGAGACATCTAGGACCAGGTGCTTGGGAGAATTTTGCATCTCACATCCATTAAAGTGGTTTCAACTAAAGATTTACATTTGACAGATGACCAATTTTGAAAGGAACCTGAGCCTTTTTGTCTCCTCACTAGGGAGTGAACATTTTGTAAAATTAAATGTAATAACAGTATAAATGGTATACTAACGGTGTGCTAAGCATTGTTCTATATTTCTAAATGTACATGTATTTAATTCTGGAAACAATTCAAAAGTAAAAAGCACTTGTATTTTACAGATAAGAAGCCAAGGCATAAAGATACTAAGAAATATGGTCGAGGTTTCACAACTAGTAAGACTTTGTAATACAAGCACATTATCTTAAACTCAATTCCTAAAGACTTGTTCACATGCATTTTATTAGATGTTTAAGGCAATCGTACTTGTTGAAGGAAATTAATCATAATTATCTATGAGATTTTTAACAATATAAATGCAATGGGTATTCATGATCCCTTCCACCTTACCTGACATATGAAAGCAAGGGAGTAAGGTCTAGAAGACTCTTTTTAATGTCCACACCTGATTTTGGTACATCCGTCCTTCCCTCTTTCATCATTAAACGCTACCACTCACACACACTTGAATGTTGACAGCCACTGGGCTTATGGTTAGTGTTCTGAGGTTGCTAATTCATTGTGGATATTAATGGATCATAGAAGTATGCTACAAGAATGTGTGAACAAAAAACCTTTCTGGACTAGAGCATGCCCTTAGTATATTCTGAGTGGACACCTGGCATTTTTTGCATAGGGCTGCATGATATGGACTATATTTTGGCCATTAATATCATACATTGGAATTTATAGCATAATTAATAGGTAAAATTATCAGTTTTAGTGTAGTCATGGGGTTATATGAACAGAGTTCTAGAATTTTATTTAGGCTGCAACATGTTACATACACTGCATATGTAGCCTGCTTTTTTCCATAGGCATGTTTTTGAAATTCATACTGAAATTTTGTATGTATTGTATTATATTTTGCATTTTATAATGGAAATGAATATCTAAAGAAATATTCTCTTTTTTAAAAAACGTAGACCTTCACAAACTGAGCAAGCATTTCTAAATTATCTATTTTGTAAATCTACATATTCATATAATGCATTTGGATACATGTAATGATATTCTCTTTTTCCACATTTATGTTTATGGAGATGAACCTTCCAATATTAATGTGTAGAAAACCCTAATAATTTTTCATCTCTCAGTTTTGTTGTGTAATTCAAAGATTTAAAGATCTCTCTCATATATTCTAAAGAGGCAAGAGTAAAGTCTGATTATTTTGTATTAACTTTGTGTCATTATCAAAAAGCAAAACCAAAAATAAACTAAAAGTAAACAATAATAGCAATAAAACATGTCAATAATGTTGATTTCTGTTGCAAGACCTAGGTTACATTTCAGATAAATGTTTTATTTTAATCAATATATGTTAGCTCTTTTAAATATTGCAATCACCTTTTCCATTGTATCTAAAGCAACACAAGTCTTACTGTTGTATTGTGCCTATTTGCTTATTTAGTATTCACCTATAATGAGAAACACAATCAAATTGGTAAATAGATCATTGGAAGTGACTTTACTAATTTGTATTTGACTTTACTAACTGTATTTGATAATACAGTACTAATATCAGCATGGATTTATAATTCTCTCTTATTTCAAAGATTGAATAATGATTGAGTTATAATATTTTGACCTTCTGTTCATATTCCAGAGGATTATGGCCCAGACACCCCAGGTGGTTTTAGTAGAATGAATAATGTATTCTTCCCCTAGAGGAAGCTAAATGCAATATGCCAGAGGTATGGTCTCAGACATTTTAATTTTATGCTATTTTTCATTTTTTTCCCAGGTTAGCCTTTAGAAGAGTAAGATAAAGAAAAATGGGTGCTCATGAAAGTGATCTCTTACACAAAATAATCATAGGTTGTGAGATTGTGACCCTGTTCCCAGGTCCCTTGTGATATAGACTGTTTTCTCAATACTTTATAATGTCCCGACTGCTGCTTTTGGAGGAAACAAAACAAAAACAAAAACCAACAGAGAATGAGTAAAAAAGAAAGAAGCAAGTTATATGTATATATATAACTTGGCAATGATCTTACACTGTTAAATCCTATAGAGAAATAACATGGGGAATGCTTATAATGTAACATAAAACAAGATTCAAATGTGTGCATGTTTTATCATTTCAACTGTTTTTCAAAATTTCCAAATTATAAGCATAGGGGGAAGAAAGCTGGAAGGAAATAAACCAAAATGTTAACAGTTGTCATATTTTGGCAGAGAATATATATTTTTTCTTCATATTTTTCTAAATGCTGCATTTTCTAAAATTTTAAATGAGTTTGGCCAACTTTTATAATATAAAAAGACACAATTTGGTGACAGTAGCGATGATATGGTTGGTGATCCATGAGTCTAATCAGAGTTCAGGCTAAAAAATATGAAAATGAGCAAAAATGTCGGCTCTGTCTTTAGAATGCATTGCATTCTTCCCATGAATTCCTGCTTTTCATTCTCATTACCATCACCTTCCTCCCTCCCTTTCCCCCAGTCATCAACTTGAAAACCTCCAAGACCTTCTTCTGAAAAAAATCTTTCTAATCTTTCCACCCTATGTATATCTAGAGCCTTCTGAAATCTCTACTCAGGAGCAACACATAGCTTTCCCACAGCTGCTTTCAGTAGGGCATTTGCAGCTTGTGTGATAAGCTAATATTAATGGATGATATTGTAGTGCCCTTTTATCGTGGTGGGATTAAGACACTATGAGAGATCTCTGGGGAAATACTTTTTGATAAATGGAGAATTTTAACCTTAATGTGAATTCGCAAAGATTGGGATCTGAATTCTACCTCTATCAGTACATACCTGTATAACCTTGGGGAAGTTGCTTAACCTTTTTGTTCTAAGCCTCAATTTTCTCATAATTGCAATGGGGAATATAATACATATTTCATCAGTTTACTGTGAAGGATTAGTAGGTACAATAGTTCATATGAACTAAATGAACTATTTGGACAGTATCTCTTATTCCTCAAAACAAATTGATAAGGTAGAGAATATTGCATCATTGCAACCCAGCCCTAGCACAAGAATTAGCAAAGAACTATTTACCCACTCTCTTATCCAATTCAAGTTTAATTTAAATGAACTGTAATATTTATAGAACATTTCTTTTTTTTTTTTTTTTTTTTTTTTTTTTTTGAGACGGAGTCTCGCTCTGTCGCCCAGGCTGGAGTACAATGGTGCGATCTCGGCTCACTGCAAGCTCCGCCTCCCAGGTTCACGCCATTCTCCTGCCTCAGCCTCCCGAGTAGCTGGGACGACAGGTCCCCACCACCATGCCCCGCTAATTTTTTGTATTTTTGGTAGAGACGGGGTTTCACCGTGTTAGCCAGGATGGTCTCGATCTCCTGACCTCATGATCCACCCGCCTCGGCCTCCCAAAGTGCTGTGATTACAGACGTGAGGCACCGTGCCTGGCCAGAATATTTGTTATATACTAGGTTATATTCACGTACCTTCACTTTTTATAGATTATATTTTGCCTAGTGATTAACCAGTACCTGGAAATCAATGTATTAAATTTGATCTCCAAAAGGACAGAGTGATGATGAAGCCATGGCATCATTCAAAAAACATTTTAGATAATTCACACCATGATTTTTGTGACTTCTTGTCCCCTCTCAAAATGTGTCGCACTGGCTATGTGGCAAAGATGCTGCAAAGTCATAACTTCATTCCATATTAGCAATCATTGGAAAGGTTAAGGTTTAAAAACAATCAGATAAATTAAAAAAGAAATTAATGTGAACCTTTACTGGCCCTTAAATGTAGTCCCAGAGCTGTCTACACCTTGGAGATTGCAAAGAGATGAGAGAGGAGAGCAGATAAGTATTGGTTTTCTTTTTTAAATGCGTTTTTCTGAGGATCAGAGGATTTCTTATTATATCTATTTCACCTTCAAAATGACATCACTGAGTTCCCAGTAAAGGTTACTCATGAATCTGAGGATTTGCCTTTCTGACTCAGAGTTTACTGCCGTTTGCTAAATGTTTGGCTTTGTATTTATCTTTGCCTTTGACCATGATTAAAGTAACGCATTGTCTCATTTATTAGATAGCACTTGCTGTGCTGAATTAAGGTTGAATCATTTGACATTGCCCCCCATAGTGACTTGAATTACCCAGTAATTCTTCTGAAATGCTTTGCAGCCAGAACCTGTTTCTACAAGATTTTTGAAGCTTTAAGTTGTCTGAGGCCATACATGAGCTGTTGAGTAGTAGCCTCCTTTGCTTCACTCCAAACCAATCCTTCACATGTAACCTGAGGCATTCCCTTAGTGAGAGGATTCCTGAAACGTTGATTGCCCCTTGCATCCTTCTTCTTGGCTCTATTTCTGTAATTACCACATTTGGGAAACACAGTATATAAGTGGAGCTGTTCCCCCAGTTATGAACGCTAAAATATGTCTTCCTAGGTCCTTGTGGAAAAGGTCAAGAAATTAATTTTGGATGAGTATCTTCACCTTCTTAGCCGGTTGCTGTGTTAATGATCTTATGACAGATTACTCCTTAAACTGGTCCCAGCACAGGTCAGAGTGGAGTGAGAATATTCTCTATTTAATGAGGCAAGGATCAAAGCCCCTAGTATTTTATCATTGGCAGAAAGATGGAAGTAGTCATCAGGTACAGAGAATGGCCAAAGAAGTCTAGCACCATATATGGAGCAATGTGTCCTTCTGAGAAGATAACAGACCTCCATGAATCTAAACATTTTTCTTTGTGCTCAGGGCTTTTGTATTCAGCTTAAGAAACTAATGTTATATTACTTTGTTTCATTTTTTGCTTTTTATTTTACATTTTTTCAAAAACACAAAAAATTGAAAGAATCAAATCATGATCACCTCTATACTCACCACCAAAATTCAGTAATTAATATTTTGACATAATTACCACCAATGATGTTGCTTTTCTATTAGATAGATAGCACTACGTGTTTACCAAGCATCTCTTAATAATGGCAAATTCACTATTATAAAATCTAAAAATATAAATAAAATAATACTTCCTTAAAGCATCTATACTGTGTATTCGACTCCTGCAATTGTCTCATTAATATTTTGATAACTATTTTTCTCCAACTGGTAACTTTTCTAATTATATTTCTTTTTTCTTTTTTAATCTAGGCAAGTCCTCAATCCTGTTTCTAAAAAAAATTACTTTTTTTTTTTAAGAGACTAGATGAATTATCTTGTGACATACCACTTTCTTCATTGATCTGTTTCTGGTGGTGTCTTTTAACTTGTTCCTCTATCTTCTGGTATTTCCTGTAAATGGAATGTCTTGTCTCAAAGCTTAATTAAATCATGTTAAACTTTTTTTGGCAAGAATACTTCCTGGATGGTGCTGAATCCTTTATATTAAATCCAAGTAAGAGGCATATTACTGCAGGTTATCCCACTCTCAGTGATGCTTAATTTGCTCATTTGGCTAAAATCATGACTGCTAGATCTCTTCACTATACAAATATCTTCCACCATCAATATTGGTAAAGCAAACTTTAGGGTGATATTTTATCACTGTTTTCATGTGCTGATCCCCAACAAACTTTGACCTAGTGGTTTAAATACCCAATGATGACCCTGACTTTCTGAATCACTTGTTTATTCATGGTAACTGAATGGAGATTTTTCCTGTTTTTCTCAATCTTTCTACATTTATTTTTTCATATTTGAAGGGAAAAAATTATAAATTATTTTTAACCTTTATAAATTCTTAGTTGATTCACTCTCCTGAAAATAAAAGTTAGATTAACAAGAAAACAACTAACAGTTTACTGAGATGCATTGTATCCATCATGCAGGGAAAAACTCAGCTCCAAAGTATCCCTCTCTCAAGGCAGGGATTTAGGGTCCTTGCTTAAATAGTATTTTAGCAAAAATCAATAAATCCTATTAATTACAAGATAAAGAAGAGAAAAGCAGCAGTCTTTGAAAAGGTCAGAATATGTGGAAAGCTAATAAAATCTCTTCCCAGAGTTCTCTGGTTGCTGATGGTGCCTTTTCTCAGCAGGTAAGCAAGTGCTGTCGTCAACAGGAAAGAATTTAAGTCCTGCCATTAGGCAAATAGAGACTGAGGTAATGTGTCTCCCTGAGTTTTTAAGTGTGTTTAATAACGGTCATTAACAATTTCATTTCCTTTACATTCTTCTGTAATATTGTTTTTCCCTCAACATATGGGTATGTACTCCAGTTCTTCCTAAAAAGATAAACCTTAAAACGTATTCCTGGGAAGTAACACTGGCACTTACTTCTTCTGCACTTGGACTTGGTCTCTGACTTTTTCTCAGCTTAGCTGTTTAGGTAGTCATCACCTAACAGCATGCTAAACCAAACCTGTTTGCCAATCTGACCTAGTTTGATGGACTCCAGCTAAGATGACTGGTTGCACTTCAACTCTGGGTTCCTGGTGAAGTATATTAGGCCTGCGGGTTGTAATTGTAGTTTTGTGGAAGTTGGTCAAACTTGGAGAGGGGTGAGTAGCAGAGGGAGTTGGATGTTGTTCTGAAGATGATAAAGCCTGCATGCAGTTTGGAAATGTTGACATACCAGAGAAACAGACATGGATGTCTGAGAGGTAGAAGTGGATCTTTGAGAAACAGACATGGATCCTCTCAAAGTTTCACTTCTCTGTTTTGCTTTAGTAAACTTAGAAATTTTAAAGAGTGAGATAGACTTGAAAAGAATGTATGGTGAGTTAATGTTGCACTTGATAAACTTACAGAGAAAGCCATGCCCTTAAATATGTATAGGAAAAGACTGACCCATCACCGAGTTATGAGTAAAGATAGTATTAATAGCTGAGGTTGCTTTTATCTTTGCCATTGATTTGTTTTCCTTAGGTACTATTCTGAGTGTCTCAGTTGTTCTGAGTATTGTCCGAGAAGACAGAGGTTATTCTTGAAAATAAGATTTAGTTATCTAACAAAGAGCCTCTTTTCTATAGGTCTAGATTGCATCTTGAATTCCCACCAAATGCTTCTTCATGTGCATAACAACAAAGTTGTGGTGTCCTTGCAGTGGTACCATTGACTCACTATCACATCTTATCACTGATGCCAACATGATCCTCAGGGCACATGCCACTGAAAGCAGGTTAATGTTTGGTGCAAAGAGAAAAATGATCCTCAGAATTTAGTACAGAGCCTAATTTTGATCTGCTTTGACTTCTTGAGTGAAGAGTAGCTACTAGCTAGGCTGCCCTGTTGCACAGCTCCAGAGGGAGCATCATTCGGCAGGAACCGCCCAGGATATGGAAAGGAAGACAACGTAGAACTTTCTTCATGCTCTGCCAAGAAGGGTAGAAGAGAAGATGTGACAATTGGACCTAGTAGGTTTGCACCTACTCCCTAAGCAATGCTAGTGACCAACTTGCTTTTCTGTCTCTTTCATGCCTTGAGACTTCTTTTTTTCAGGCTCCTCAGCTTTGCTTTAAACAATTCTCAAGGCATCCCACCCTAACTGGTTAAACTTAGGTGAATCTATCTAGCAATGTGGAGGAATCATACCCAAGAATGCACAAAATGTTACATTCAGTCACCTGGGGCATTTTCAAATCTCTGCAGTGTAACTATATGGGCAACTATAGAGAATCAGACAAACTGAAATTGGCCAAACTTGTAACCACATGAGTTGACTCTTTATGATGGTTTGAGACTGGTGTGTTTACCCACTTGGTAACATCAGATAAAAGCAGATTTTTAAGTAGTTCTATTAAGAATGGACAATAATTTTCTTAGCTTTTAATTACATACAGCATTTCATTGTCCTTCAATTGTTTTAAATCTGTATGCACTGTTTTCCTGAATTGGCATTTTTTTAAGGACAGGGGCTATAGTAGCTTTTGTTATTTACCCCCTATAGAATCTTGTTCAGAACAGAGCGCAGAGTAAGCACACGCAGAACTCTTGAGGGGTGTGTGTAGGTGCTCGTGAGTAAAATTTTGTTCTACCGTTTCTCAATTTGGCAGGAAGAGAAAAAGGTTAGAATGATTAACTGAATATATTGGAAAAGCAAAGTATGAACATACTATTTGTAGGTATTTCAAACATAGAAAAAGAGTTTGTGATATGTAATGAGTAGAGGGAAATGTGGTAAGACATTTAAAGACTGTAGTTTCTAGGGAGAAGGAGAGATTCAACTAGAGAAGATTTCAGCTAGAGAAGTTAATATAGAGAGTATAACAGTATCGGAGATATGAAAGATCAGTCATGCCCCTGTTTGGTAACCAGGGAAACAGAAAAATCCGAGAACAGTAGGCTATCGAATATCTGGTTATAGCAAAGTGATCTAGGAAAAAGTAGTAACAAAGTTGATTTTCATAGGCTAAACTGTGGGAAAAAAAAAAAAACCTGTGGGAAAAAATTTTATATATATATATATATATATATATATATATATATATAGTATTGTGGAGAGATATATATCCTAGTATTTTAGAGATATATATATATAATATATAATACTAGGTGTATATATGTATACACACACACACATATATATGAGCAGAAGTACTCAAAATAAGTCCAAAAGTCTGTATATGATCATTAAGGAAAAATAAGTACACCCACAAAATGTGTGTGTGTGTATATATTTCTTCTAAAGGAAAGTTTGTACGTCTTCTAAAGGAAAATTTGTAGCCAGGTAGATATATTTTCCTCCACATATAAGTGAATAGTTTATTGAACATTAATGGTGGTAAAGAGAGAAGGAACACAAATGATGGGATGTTAGGAAAGTGAGGGTATTTAGTAGACAAGGAAATAAACCAAAAAAGAATGCCAGACAGAAAAGAGAAAGGCAGAAGAAAACACTTGAATTTCTCACTACTGTCCTAGGGCATGAAAAGCAGAAGTACTCAAAATAAGTCCAAGAGTCCCTATGTGATAATTAAGGAAAGATAAGTACACCCACAAAAACATGATCTTATTATTTCATATTTATGTGTGGTACTGCATAGGAGAGAGAGGAAGATGAGAGGGGAAGTGGGAAGAGAGAGAATGAGAGAGAGTGCCAAAGTAAAGTTCAATTATATAACCATGTAGCTCCACCATTATGTAGAATATGTGAATAAAACACTGGAGCATATGTCATTCATCAGAAGACCTTTCAAAACCATAGACATTGAGAAACATATCATAGTAAAAATGACAGTTATAGAAAAAGTAGACTATACAAAAGCACTCATCCAAATGTACACAGAAGAAATTGTGAACTAATTGCAGTAAGTGAACGGTTATTTCACAAACAGGATAAGAAAACAAGTCATTTGCAATGAGAGGAGGAAGAGCTAAGACACATTCTGTCCTTATAAGCCTCTAATTTGCAAATCTCGTTCACAGCACAAATTAATTTGGAAGGCAGTTTAGAACTTGGAATACATTTTCCCATAGGAATAATATTTCAAATTAAGTTCCCAGGCCTGTTCACAAAATGATTCTTATACAAATATGAATCTGCAGCATAGTATCAACAGTAATATCTTCCTATTTCAACTGTTTGACTCTAATTAACCACCAGATACAAGATTATATCTCTGATGAACTTGGTAGGTTGAGGAGCTCCTAGAGTACAAATGACCTGTTACTTTCCATATGCCTTTAAGAGAGTCTGTTTTCCATTTAATGAGTCAGACCACTTTAGTTCTCTACCTGACTTTCTATTTCATTTACAGGAATTATTGATATTTATGTCATTTAGAAGTAATACATCTTGGGCAATCATGAAAAGCTAGCATATTTATTTCATCCCTGGCTCTTCAAATGAGTTAAGAAGAAGGCTGTCTCCAAATATAGTCACATAGGTCAAGACCAAAAAGTGGGTTATAAAAATTTGTTTTGGCTAGTAAATGATGGTGTATAAGTGTCACACAATTAGAAGTGCATTGCTTCTTATGGAGCAATATAACTTGAAAGGAACAGACAGATTTAACAAATATTTTGGTAGCCTGGATTTGGCTGCATTTGAATGTATCCAGCCAGTAAGAGAACACACACAAAATGAGAAAATAAAATAATATTACATGAATAGAAAATGCATAATAAATTCTACACAGGTAGAATTCAGTTTTCTCAAATGTCATTTTGACATCTGGCTCTGTATGACAAGACTTTTTCCAAATCCTCCTGACAACTCTTAAATATTCTAGTTTGCTGATACGGATAAAAACAATCTTCTGAAAACAAAAAAATACTATAAAACAAATGTATTCAAAAGTTCCTCACCATGGAAATACTAAACCTTTATGACAAACAAGTTTGGGAGGGGCAGGAGAACGACCAGAGAGAAGAGAAGTGCTGGAGCAGATTGCTAGAGAGTGAAAGAAGGAGAAAAGTGCCAGAGGAGATGTGTTCACATAGGACACAGGTGGCAATCTCAAGGGTCATCCAGAGGGTGGGTCCTCTCTGCAAAGCACTCCAAAGGCTGCCTCCTGCTGTACTCAAGGATTTGATGTTTGTTCATGTTAGCTGCAACTTCAGAGCTGGTCCACGTGCTTCTCTTGTCCAGGTCTCTTTGAATGAAGTGTCTTCAAGTCAGTCTTTTCAAGGTAAACCAGAATTCCTCCCCACCAAAATACTTTTTTGCTTGCATTTGGTTTTGATTCTCCTGAAATTGGTGATGCAGAGTTGTGATAATGCAGAGTTCATGGAACTGAGTTTTGTCCGTCTTAGTCTACAGAACCTATGGAGGGTCCTTGGCCTAGCTGGTTCCATCTAGATGCCAAGGATGGTCACTTCTACAGAGGAATCCTGTAGTTGGCTCTCTATGTTCTCTGTATTCTCTTTCTTTTCTGTAATTTTTTCTGCCCTAAATATCTACTTGGATCTTTTCATGACTGATGCTTTCTCATCATTTGAGTGCAACTCAAATACCAGTTTTCCACAGAGGCCTTTTCTAACCAGCAAATCAAAAGGATACTGGCATATTTTATCTTACTATCCTGATTTGTTATTTTCAGGTAACTTATCACCACCTGGCATTTTTTTTTGTCTTGTCACCAACTGGCATTTTTCAATTTTACATATAAATTTTATATGTAATATATATGTATATACATGTATATAGAAAGAGAACTAAATAACAATATGAAAAATTGATTGTATTAAGTACTATTTTTAATAGATCTTTTAAATGTTTTATTGATACATATTAGATGTGTACATGATTGGGGGTACATGTGATAATTTAATACATTCATATAATCGAATCAGGGCAATTGAGATATCGATCAAATTATGGATACTTTTTGAAAACAGATTTGTTGGGGATAGAGAATCAGGTACCAAACAGGGTAACAGGGAAATAAAATGGGTGTTAAATTTTCAGTTACTTTAATTTCATCTAATACCAAGTCTTCTCTGTGAACCTCTTTCTTTGTCTTTTATTTCCCCCGATTTCTTGGGAATTGAAGAGGAGCTGAGAGGTATAAATGTCTAGGATGAAATGAGAAAATGTAGTAAGTAGGGGGAAAATGGGAAGGGGATTCTATGCTTACCAGCAATGATATGAGAGCTGTGAGACACTTCCGTTAAGAAACTTCCATTGTTATGCAGGGGAGAGCAAGAAGGTTAAAGGGTAGGCAACTGATGGCCATGCACACAGCAATCAAACTTTCAGTTTATTCGTAGTTCACTTTTAATTTATTGTCCAATATAGGATACTTTTAGAGTGAAACAAGGTGTTGTTAATAATTAAGAATTAAAAATGACAGATTTAAATCAGCATATGTGATTACTTGCTGGGAGATTATATCATCTTACTGTCTTTTTTTTTTTTTTTTTTTTTTTTGAGCAAGAGTCTCATATATCATCTTAATGTCTTTTATATAGGTACCATATAAGGACATTTACCTTGTTTAAAACAAATTAAACCCTGAACAACCATGGTGGATCTGTGATGGAAAAGATAAATGGTATCATTTAAGGACCTGAGAAAATGCTTTACCTACTCCACACCCGAAAATAACATCTTCAAAATAAAATGTAGATATGCCTGGTAGTCTCCCCTAGTAAAGCAAGTTAAGCTTTATCAGCTATTCAGCTTTAATGTAATTAGATTTATCTAAGTATTTTCTGAACTTTATTTTAGTTGAGATTCAGAAATTCAGAGATCCTAAATCGTAGGTACCAGAAAGAGGTGTATGTGAGTGTGTGTGTTAGGAGTTGGGGATTAAGAGAAGTCATCAAGTAAAAAGTCAAAAAGGAGCCATAGGCCTTCTTACATTTAGGTCACCAGTGTACCCATAGGACTGGCCTTGATTATAGCAAAGAACTTCTACTAATGACTTCTATCTTTTTACTATTATGGAATTTCACTATTTAATTCTAATATCATTCAATCTAATATCATTCAATCAATTTAATGAAAAATTAATTTTTTTTTAAGTTTTCATGACTGGAGAGAGAAAAGTAAAACTAAAAAGAAAAAGAGCAGACCTGAGAAGATTAAATAGTACGTTAAATCCTTTGGGATCTGTGAATAAAGGAAGTGCTAGATAAGCACCAAATCATTATTACAGGTTTCCTCTGCTTAATTTCTATGATTGCATTTTAGTACTACCAAAAAGTAACATTTCAGAAAGCCTGGCCTCATTTCTCAAGATATTTCAGATATATGTTTTGCCTCAATATATCTAGATGTAGTCTCATTCCTCCATTTCATTTTACATTTATAGACTCAACCAACATATATTTACAGTGTATCTAACACTTCTTGAGACGTTCACTGAGCACCTGACTCAGAATTAAACTTTTAACATTTTGTAGGCCAACCTTAAATAAGTGATAGAACAGAAAGGAGAACAGAAGGCCTATTGTTCATTGCTCTGCAGAGGAACATGAAAAAAATGGATGGCTTGAGAAGCTATGGTAACTAAAGCTGCTAGCAGAGAAATCTGACAGTCACAGAGTGTTCGTGAAGCACTGAGCTAGAAGAACAGATTTCTGATTTATGCTTCAGAGTCTGGAGATCGTGAAAATCTATTTGAGAGAGTTTAATGTGAGAAAGTCATACACTCTGAAAAACTAAGTTTGCAGAAGTCACACTGCATATGAAATAGTCATTTACACATGGATTGTATTTAATTACTTAATAGATTAGAAAGTATAGATTTATGTCTGTTTATATAGTCTATCAACAAATTCCAATTTATTTAAATGCCACATAGGTAATGCAATCTAATTACTCCCCTATATGGACTAGGTAATTTACTATGCCATCTATAGCAATCCTTACACCCACACTTAAACAAAACACCAAATGTAGAGTTCTATGGATGAACAAAAATGTTGGCTCCACTGGCCACACTTACCCCACCCTCACTTTCATCTAAAGAAATGGGAATAAATCCCACAACTATCTCCGCAGTTCTGAGAGCAGCAAGGTATGCCCTCTTGCCATTTTCTCCTTCTCAGTCTCACAATAGCAGTTATAGAAAGAAAAAAAAATGCTTTCTGGGAATTTTTCCAGAAGAGAAAGAGACTAAATAATACACTCAGTGGACAAACATAGAAAATAAGATCTAGAAATGGAATATAAAAAGAGATACAGAAAGAAGAGAAAGAAAATGTGTCAAAGTAGTTATAAAGATTATAAATATAATAGTAGAGAAGACAGTTTTTAATCCAGAAAAATTGACATTAAAAAAACTAAATTCTAAGTAGGAAATCAACCACTAGCTCAATGATAAAAGAAAAACTCAAAAATAAATGTATAAGTAGAAACATTTATTGAAGGTTATGATCCTGATGTGTAAAAATTTAGTTCAGCTATGACCATTCTTTCCAAATAACATGAAATATCTACTTTTCAGATATTAGAATATTTCCAATGCAAATCAAAACCACAAAGAAATATCATCTTACATCAGTCAGAATTGTTATTAGTAAAAAGTCAAAAAATAACAGGTGCTGGCAAGGTTTTAAAAAAGGAACACTTATATACTGTTGCTGGGAGTGTAAATTAATTCAGCCATTGTGGAAAACAGTGTGGTGATTCCTCAAAGACCTAAAATCAGAACTACCCTTCAACCAAGCAATCCCATTACTGTGTATATTTCCAAAAGAATACAAATCATTCTATCATAAAGACACATGCACCCATATGTTCATTGCAGCACTATTCACAATAGCAAAGACATGGAATCAACCTAAATGCCCATCAGTGGTAGACTGGATAAAGAAAATGTCATACACATGCACCACGGAATACTGTGCAGCCTTTAAAAAGAGTGTGTCATGTCCTTTGTAGTAATACAGATGGATCCAAAGGTCATTATCCTTAGCAAACTAACGTAATAACAGAAAACTAAATACCACATATTCTCACTTATAAGTGGGAGATAATGATGAGAACACATGGACATATAGAAGGGAACAACAGATACTGGGGGCTTTTTGGAGATGGAGGGTAGGAAGAGGGAGAGGATCAGGTAATGTAACTGATGGGTAGTAGGCTTAATACTTAATACCTGAGTGTCAAAATGGTCTGTACACCAAACCCCCATGATCCAAGTTTACCTGTATAACAAGCCTGCATATGTACCCCTGAACTTAAAATAAACATTAAAAAAGAAGTGAATCAGAAATTCAAACGGAAAAAAATAATTCAAAATACCTACATGCTTAGAATTCTGAGAATTAGAATGTGTAAGTAATATATTCAGATACTTTACATTTTGTTTAATGTTCATTTAAATGTCTGAGTTCTGCACAATGTGCAGTAGAAAACCTAAGAATACTAGGAAAGTTATAAAGTATAAAGAAAAGTACAAGAAAAAATATGTGTGAATAGGAGCTTTTTTATTTTTTAGATTTAAATTTGGGTATTACCAGCATTTTTCCTAAAGAATTTGAAATGTGACATATCTACTTTGTGATCCCAGCTCCACCCTCATTTCATGCTGGGCTTGCTGACAGATTGCTCATTTACTTACCTTTCCTGGCAGAGCAAGCTGTGATACATCACTGGGAAAATTACATGTGCTTTTACCCTACTT
This sequence comes from Theropithecus gelada, assembly GCF_003255815.1. NCBI lineage: Eukaryota > Metazoa > Chordata > Mammalia > Primates > Cercopithecidae > Theropithecus > Theropithecus gelada. The sequence goes on along the minus strand of NC_037669.1, from coordinate 37,735,544 downwards.
TTTTTCATACATTCATATATTTGGACTATGGGAAAAAGCTAGAGAATTACAGCATTTGCAGTTCTTAATAGTTGACAGGTCTACTAACAACATTTTTTCCTGTTGGTTCTGTTTCTATTCTACACCTGATCTAAAGATAAATGAGAGTACATTAACTATTTCTAAACACCTTTTGTGCCAGCTCAGCAATTTCTTCTGCCAGTGTAATTTTCTGTGTCTGTTTCTAAGAGATTCTATTATGAATTTTTCTGAAATAACAACTTGCTGTGACCTTGTGTACTTGGACAAAAATCCTAGTAAGCTTTTTGACATTGAAGGAAAGTCTTGGAGAACCACTCTGTTGATTAAAGAAATTTACTGGATGAGAGGATTTGTTTTCCCTTTCTGATTTAAGTTCTATTTTCCCCTTCATTTGCTAAAAGGTTTGCTGTCTTAAAGCATGGAATGGATCTTTGCCCTTTGCCATGCTTGGACAGAATGGACTTGACTCCAGACTCTCCATATAGACACTGTGTAAACCTCAGGACAAGGCTGGACTGGACTTAAAGCTTCACACCAATAACAAACGCTTCTCTATGTTCTGGCAATCTAAAAGATGGGAAGATGTCTGATAAGTTTGGAATCACTGTCTTCTTCTCATTCAAAAGTCCCAAAGACTTTTGGGAAATAATTGCTTCCCATGAGGAAAATGAGAAGAAAAGGCAAAGGTAATTATTCATGCAGTATTTGTGCTAAATATTTTATCTACATTTGATCCCATTTATACTTCAAGACAATCTTCTATCAAGCAAGATATACACTAAGAGACTCAAAGGTGTGACATTTAAATAACTCTTCAAAATTACCCATACAGTAAGTATCAGAGCTGGATTCAAGATAGTGGAAGGAATAAATAGGAGAAAATGAAAAACAGAGACATAGCACTTTTGGCCAGTATAATTCTGGTTTCAAAAATTCTGTCCCATTCTCAGAATATATATTCAAGTATTTTAAAATATGTTCTATGTGAAAATTGCATTTATAGCCTGACAATCACATCTCTTAATCCTTTTTAGTTGTAATAGGGAAAAGCTGGTTATCAACCACTGTACGAATTGAAGGAAAATATGTTGTTTTTAAGAGAAATGAGGACGATTAATAGATATAGATAGATAGGTAGATTTGGAATTGCATTTTTATTTTAATTTGATCCCATCTTCTGTCTTGGACATACAAACAATGTGATTGTAGCATCTGTTACCACATTCATCACCCGAGTTGATTTAGCCATTCTGGCTGCTTGCACCATCTGACACTTAGTCTGTGACACTTAACCTTCAGATAGAGATCCCCAGTGGATGGTGACATTTTCATGGATTAACTGAACCTTTTACCCTTTATCTCAATGCTTTTATACTCTCAGACACAGCCTTGATTGCTCTGTATTTACTACGTTTTTATTTTGTTCTTTTCCAATTGGGTATTGACAAATAACCTCAACCCAGTGTTACCTTGAAAACAAATCATATCAGAATGTCAGTAAGTGGCTTTCTGATGAATTTGGTTAATAATAATTAAGCTAGGTGATCATTTAAGATCTAGTCATCATTCGTATTTACTCTATGTTTGATTTAAAAGCTATTAACTCAGAATCACAGATTTGCATTCAGTGTAGTGATATGAAACATTAGGTCCAAAGTCAAAATAGGTTTAAGTTGTAGCTTTACAATGAGCTGGTCACATGACCTTTATCCAGGTAATTTTTTTTTTTTTTGAAAACTTGGTTGTTTCATTTGAAAAATGATGGACAGGAGGAGTTGGACCAGACGGCTTCTACCATCTCTTCTACCTTGAAGGTCCATGAGAATTCAAGATTTCTTAGCTCTCTTTATCAATCATAAAGTCCAAAATTCAAAAGTACTTCCTTCATAGAAGAAGCATGTTCATCATATTGACTGCCATATTACTATACATAGTTGTAACAGTTGTCTATTTTTGTCTAACAAATCACCACAGATGTAGCAGCTTCAAACAACACGTATTTATTATCTTACAGTTTCTGTAGGTCAGAAGCCTGGGCATAGCTTAGCTGGGTTCTTGTTCTGGGTTTCACAAGGTTGCAATTGTGGTACCATATGGGCTATGTTTTCCTTTGGAGGGTCAACTGGGAAAGAATCCACACTCAAGTTTATTCAGGTTTTTGGCAAAATTTATTTTATTACAGAGTGTGACTGAAGGTCTCAGCTTTTTTTCTCACCATTGGCTAGAGGCTGCCCTCAGGTCTTAGAGGAACTGCAGTTTCTGCCATGTAGGCTTTTCCAACATGACCACTGCAATGGCTTGAATGTTTATCCCCTCTCAAACTCATGTTGAAAGAATGTGGCAGTATCGAGAGGCGGAGTCTTTAAAGAGATGGTTGTGACTTGAGGACTTTACCCTCATGAATGGATGAATGGATTAATTGGCTATCATGGGAATTGAACTGGTGGCTTTCTAAGAATAAGATAGAGACCTGAGCTAGCATGCTCAGCCCCCTTGCCATGAAATGTCCTTTCCTGCCTCAGGACTCTACAGAGTCCCACCCAAGGCTCTCGCCAGCTGCATCCCCTTGATCTTGGGCTTCTCAGTCTTCATACCTGTGAAAAAAATTCATATTTTTTATGAATTACCCAGTTTAAGGTATTCTGTTATAAGCACAGAAAATGGAATAAGACAACCACTTACTTCAAGCCCACGAAGAGAGTATCTAGAGCCAGTCTCCTAAAATGAAATCTTCTAAATCGTAACATAATATTGATGGTGACATCTGTCATCACCTTTGCCACATAATGTGCCATAATTGGAGGAGTGACACCCTATCACATCTGCTATATGATATTGGATAGAAGCAAATCAAAACTCCTGCCCACACTGAAGGGAAGAGGATTCCATAAAGGTATGAACAAAAACAGGCAGAAATCACTGGGGTCACCTTTGGTTCTATCCACCACAATAATATCAATAACAGATACTATGTCTGAACCTTCACTTTGTTATAGCACTTTCTAAGTCTGTACAATCATTGCTAATTTAATCTTGACAAACATATATGTGGTACTATTAATATCTTTATTTTATCTATGCAAAAATAGTCTCAAAGAGGATCAGTAACTCTCCCAAAGTAACCCAGAATAAGAATGCATTTTTGTATTTCTGTTTGGGTTTTCAAAACTTTCATGGAAACTGCATATATTCTCCTAGCTATTTCATATATAGTTAAGGAAGCCAACACTTACGCAGTCAAGTGTACTTTGATTTTCCTTTCATTGTCTAAATAGCTAAGCTCTACTAGAAACATTAGATAGATGAGAAAGTAGCGTACATCTTTTTAAATCATCAGAGTATCTTTTATACTATAGATATGAGGGGCATGCTGACATTGGGAAGGTGGGAGGGGGTTTGAGAGCTCACATGCTGCTCTGTGTAAGTGTTTCGATGACAAATTTTAGTACAGTTGCAACAGAATGTAGGGAGAGAAGGTGAAAACCCATGATATTGTCTGTTGGAGCTATTTATCTCTGGCACACCATGAGCATTTGGACAATTTGCTTTTCACAGCTCTGGGCACCATGTTAGACATCTCTTTTGCATGCCTGAGGATTTGGTCTCCATTTGCTCTTGCAGAACTTTACTAGTGAGACCTGGTATAGGAGATGTTATTAAGTGTGGAACTATTGATAATATACACTTGCCTTTCCTCTGGGATTTTTTAGGCTCAATCTTGCTGGCTGTCTGCACTTGTGGATGAATGTGTCTCCAATACAAACCTGATTGTAAGTAGCATTGCCTTTCAATCAGGAGTTAGTTGGGCACATGGGAAAGTTTAAAGGAGGACGTAATGGGCTTTCCTCAGCTCTCCCTACCAAGACAGTACATGCAGCTAGAATCAGGTTCATCAATACCAATGAGAAATATTGGGTTTAGTCTAGTTTTCAATTCACTTAGCTTTATTTTTTAAAAAATAAGAGGTTTATCTTTGTCACATGGTATATCTGTCATGATTAATCAGATATATTGAATGGGCAAATGGTTTAATAGTTATTGCAATTTGTCACATCAGACATGGCTTATCATGCATTATTAATACTTAAATGTAAAATTAGTTAAACTGGGTCTGGCTTCTGTTCAAGATAGTTTTTTGTTACCAGTAGCAAGTTTGAAAGAATGCTCAAAGGGATGGTTTAACCAATCTTACCTTATCCTTTCCATTTCAGTATCAGGATATCCTCATCTGATAATTAAATTGAGGAAATCTTTATTTAGCAGGAGGGCAAACAGCCATCCCATTGAGAGGTGAATGTTTCAGACTTCATTAACATGGGGACCCAACAGGTCATATAATCTAGAAAAGTGTAGTTCTTTTTTTCCTAAAGCAAGATGAGAGTTCAGAGATGAATTTATTTTTAAGACATTTTATTTGCAAATGCTAAAATGCATTTATTTTGGCACTTGTACTCTTTTTCTAAATTCAGTAAACATACCGTTTTACCTTTAAACATAGAGAAAAAACTTTGATAGCTGCTTCAGAACTAGATATAATTACAAAACAAATAGGAGTCATGTTCATGTCTACATGTTATTGTCTGCATGTTAGTGTCTACAAAAGAGTGACAGTTTACTTTGAGAAGTATGTGGAGATCAGATATTATCTGTTTCTACTCAGTCAAGAAAGGACTTCAGTCTTGTATGTTTATCATTAACACCTACTTGGTTGATTTCTCAGGTGTTTATTCTAACAAAAGAGAGACAGTAGCTTATCTCAAGATAATACAAACTTAATTTGGGGCAATGGTTGCTGCCTCATATTTGTAAGTCAAATAAGACTTCCTATTCGAACTACTTACATCAGTCCACTCTAAAGAGATGCCCATCTCTAGCTGGGAAGGGTCCTGGTAGTCAGTAGGTCCAATAATCACTTAGAATATTAACTTTCAAACTCCAGCCCATTTTAAGCAGACCAGTTTTATACTGTTCATACCTCTTGAAAACTGAATTATTACATATGTTATCATGAACAATTGTATTCCCATATAATTATCTGGCAAAATCAGTTCCTAAGATATTCATCAGTGTATGTTCACTGATCATTTTTTCCCTTCGATTCGTATTGAAAACTCATTATATAATTAGAGTCCTACTAGCTACAGTGAGATATTAAGAATTAGCAAATGTGAGCCAAGTCTGTAGAGAAATCACAATATACTTGAAAAGATTAAAATATCCAGATTGTATAAACTTATAGTTTGGGACATGTTCATCCTATGTTCTTTAGAAATTTGGAGGAGGTGGGCGAAGGCTGAGAATGTCAGCTAAGGGCTAAGAATGTCAGCTAAGCCCTTATGAAAGAGTTTGAATTTGAGCTTGGACAGGAAGATGGCTGGGATTTAGATGGATGAAGGGTCAAGAAAGAGAATACTAAGTAAGAAGAACAATATGATGAAAGGTTTTTGGCTATAAATATGGTATATGTTACAGAACATGAGAATATTAACTTGGTTTGTTTAGAAAAAAGTGCCTTAGGTAGATAGGATTAGGTCAGATGTCAGAAGACTTTTGAAAAGTTTAGACAAAGTTAGATTTTGTGTGCCGATTGCTTAGGAACTCCTGAAAATCCTCTTTGCCTCCAGAAAGTTGGCATGTTGCAAGTAGATATTCACCCAGCAGCAGTATAAGGAGTTAATTTTGAGACATACACTCATGTTTGTGCCCACTTGACACATGGGTTCTAGGCTTAATGGTGTGAAGTGTCCCTTTGTAAAGTACCTCTCTGATATATAGGGACCATTAACATGGTTAAGAGCTTCTTATATTCTGTGAAAAAGATATTGAATCATGATAGGTTAGTGCAAGCAATAATCACCGAGTGTTTGCAAATCCATCAGGAGTCTTAGAGATTTCTTGTTCATTTCATGAGAAACGTAAAAATGGGAAAACAATATTTTTTTAACCTGAATCTTTTCAAAATTTATCTCTGAAACTCGAAAAGGTCATATAGTTATGCCCTCCTGTCAATAAAGCCTAGAAATACCTTGGCCTGTTTTGTACATGATCACTACTGATTGGGCTTGCCTCAGTTTTAGACCTAATGCATTCTTTATGAATTAGCGTAAGCAAAAGTGAAATGGCTCTCTGGAAGTTGTGTCAGCAAAATACATTTGCTATTTAATATGGTAGATTTTATGTCAGAAAGCAACTGGATTATCTTCTTTAGGATATATTCTCAATGTACTTCACTATGCTTGTAGTGATGATGTAGAAAATAATATCCACAGCATATGTATTCACATTTTCAAGTAGTATTTGTTATATGCCTTTGATATATGCAGTTCAGTCAATCCTTCTTTATCACTTATATAGAAATTCACATTCAGTCTTCTTCATGTGATATTTTCATGGCTAGAATACTCCCCCTCATATATGATAGTAGCTTTCTCAATGATATTCTGTTTTCTATAGAAGAATTCCTTTGAGGAAGAATTATTTTTTATTCAGCCAGAAACCTATATAATTATGGATTAAATTCCCAAGGAAAAATAATTGAGTAAGCCTAGCTAATATTAGTAGGGTTATTTTAATCACATGAAAACTTTTTAGTGATGTGAAATATTTGTATCATTTAGTGGCTATTCTGCTGTTATTGCTCCATTTTAAAAGAATTGCTTAATTAATAGTAGAACTATAGAGAGTCAGAAGCAGCATTAGGCTTCATTTTTTCCAAGGTTCCCTGACAGGCGGGAAGCACCACAAAATGTTTGATGTGCATTTTATTTAATTATGTTCAAGTATGTAAATGTCTTTAGGATAGATGTAATCATGTGACCAGTTTACCTCTGTCCTGAACACTTCCTGCTACATTTACCTAGCTGTTTCCTACCTTGATGTCACCTTCTGAAGGCATTTGTGTCTGTATCTCTGTATAGATTCTCCTCTTCGTTTAAGTGATTAAAAAAATATTGGGCTAAGAGTGGGTGAAAGATCTCCAAAGTAATTTCTGAAATCTAAAAATATGGGTCTCTTCTTGGCTCAGAAAATATCTAGGATGACAATTTAACATACTTTTCACTAAACTATAATTTACTTGGTATTTTCTATGTGCATAATTCATTGCCATCCATTGCCAATTTATATAGAGAGAAAACTTCAGAAAGTTGAATTTTATTAACATTGCACCTGTGGTCTAAATTTAAAAAAGATCTCGAGGAAGATGCAAAATGTTTGAATGAATCATTTCTTTTTGTTATTTAAAAAAAAATATGTTACTATTTATAAAACCTCAATACTACCTGGATTTTCTTTAAGTGAAAAATTCTACCCACCTGTCATCACACCTGGATGTACCGGATGGCATGCTCTGAGGGATTCCTGAGATGCCTGGCATTTGTTTGGCTTGTGTGTTTGGACCTGGGTCCGTTAGGATGGGAAGCTTCTGATACTTGAAACCCCTTGAAAGGACTAAATCTTTTAGAGTGTGCCTAGGAGCTGTTTTTCCTCTGAGCTGCCTTATTTTTGAGAAACTCTAATTCCTTTTCAAGGAGAAGCTTTGAAGGAGTGTGTGTGTGTGTGTGTGTGTGTGTGTGTGTGAGAGAGAGAGAGAGATTGTGGCTAGTTTACACTGGAAGCACAGGCACAGACTAGCAGAGAAAAACAGAGACAGCCTGAGATGCAGGAGAGACGAGTTCTCAATCCTAGTCATACAATGTCTTCAGAAAAGTGGGTGTAGGATTCTGGGATTCTGCTGTCTGCTATTCATTCTGACCACCAGATACTGTTCTCTCTTACTTCCCACACCAATAAATCATTTGAATGCAAAAGCAAAAAAAAAAAAAATGCTCCTCAGTGCTAAGAAAAGTGAGATGGCAAGAAGACAATGAGGCGTTGGGAAAGACATTGGTTCCAGAAATTGGATTCTAGGCATGCAGTGCCAGGATGGCAGACTTTTATTTAATTTTATAGAAAAATGTTCGGGTTATTTTACACTGAGATGTGAAATCTCATTTGCAGCTAGGCCCCGGAGGGAGTGAAAGGAACTAGGAGAGCTCATAAAGACAAATGTAATAGGATTAATAAGAAAAAGGCCGAAGACATAAGCCTTTATTGTAGGAACTCAGCGCTAAATTTTAGCATTGATGAAGGGTGAAATGTCGATACTTATCCAAACAGTTGTGCCTTCAGGGTACAACAACTGAAGGATGATGCCTTCATAGACTCATGCTCCTTGGGTAGGTTATATGCTCTTCTCAAAAAGGGGGACCACTCAGATAGAACAAGGAAAGAACGTTACTGTGTGGCAGTAAATCCTGAACCCTCATTCACATAAATAATTCTCAGAATGTATTTTATATAATTAAAGCAAAGTTTAGGGTTGAATAATAATGCATTGAATTAGGGATTGGAAAATCATTTGATAATCAAGGGTCTGAATGTTAAATTATTTGTTTATATATTTATAGCTTGAATAATACTAAATAGGCTTCTTAATCTAGAGAGTCAATTCATATGAGAGTTCCAAGTCACTCATGAACATGATTAGAATATAAGGTGGTAATCAAATTGTTTGCTCCCTAGTTTGTTCATTTTTTTATTTTATAAAGGTTGATTGCCACAAAATAATTTAGGCTAAAAATGTGGCTGCTGAGGCAATTTAAATAACTATACCAAAGGAAACATCATCTAGTTATTTCAACTGCACATTGGTACCTATTTTTGGGGTAGGATTTGAAGCACCTATTTTGTAACTAGATAATGATGATGCTGACTTTAGGCCAAAAAGAAGTCGGGTGCTGGTGATTTTAATCCCCAAAGGGCTTTATTCATTTTTGTAATTTATGGTGCTGAACTGATTTTTTTCAGTGTTATTGTTCTAATAAAATAAGTGTATTTTTAAAGTATTGTTTTTAATGCAATATTAATACCAACAATTAACAGCAGTATAGCTATCAGGTGAAATAGTTTGAGCATTGTATACATGATAGGTAATCATACAACTATGGTTTAGAAATAGTGCTGGGCATGAGGAAACTTCTCATCTATTCCTAGCATCCTTGTCTCTTTACCCTTTAGGTTTTGTAGTTATAATAATAGATACATACTATGATTACAGAAATATAAACTATATGTCAATATATATAAATTCCGGAACATGGAAGTGTACACTTTGGTTTAAGGCAGTAACATATGTAGGAAGCTTTTGAAATTTACATATTTTTAAAATGTAAACATTTAGAAGTTTGTTTTTGATAATCTGATAAAAATATCAATTCCTCCATATGCATAAGTAACACCAATATATTCCCGTCTTTTTATGAGGCTATCTTCATGAGGTGGTGCCAATTAGGATGGTCAAATCTTTTTTCCCTGTTTCATTCAACAATGCATTTCTGACCAAGAAACTTATATGTAAATGTAAGAATACCTTCTTTTAATGTGTAACAGCTTTCTTCAAATATCAATGCCTGGTCCTGATGTATCTATTAACAAGATAGTTTTGCAAAAGTGACAAAAGATTTTAATTTAGTTAATAGGAGTTCCCATTCGTAAGGCTCTGAGGTATAAAATAGAGTTGTTTTTGAGAAAGGTGGGCACGACATTTTTAAAATCAATTTAGAGGAGTTCACTGAGGAAGAGATTACCCTTATGGATCACATTTCCCATGTCTATATTCATTGTGGCTATCATTGTCATCCTGGTTATTTTTGTTGTCATCACCATCATCATGTTCAACAACATCACTATCTTCAGATCTTAGATCTCCTGATTAAAAATGTTCCTCATGTACATAGCCAAATCGATTAGGACCAAAATATTCAGTTTGGCTGTTTCTTGTGAAGCTGTTTGGCCTCACATGCAGATGCTGGATCCAATATTTTGAGCATCCACCATGTGGCTTGGTTCTAAAGATGAATCCCGGCCAGTGTGAAGTACTGAATGTTCTGGCTCCATCATATGAACACACACATAGCTTATAGTCTTAATTTTACAGCTTTACTCACTGGTTCCTACTTCTTGAAGATATAAAAGTGAGATATGGCCAAAATTTGTCCATTTTTATTTGAGTGGGTCATCAATAGAGCCATGCAAATGACAAGGTCCTGTAAACACCAGCCACACTCGTGGCTGGGCTGCCTTAATGAGCCAATTGGAATAACTACATCCAATTCAAATGGGGACACAGGGATGAGGGCTAGACTCTTGCCAAATCATGTTACTCCCAGCTCTCCAATTTTGTAGCACTTTTATTTGAACTTCCTCTTCAACACTCAACACTGATTACTCAGTGCATTTCTCCTGGAAATGCTTTTTCTCTGTCCCTTTATGAGTAAAACAATAAAATCCTTTGATCTTTTCTTTTTCTCCTGCCTTTTTCTAAACACTTTGGGACTCTTGCATTAACAGTTCTAGGGAGAGAACGGCTCTTTTCTTATTTGTATAAAGGACTCATTGAGAAATGGATGATAGACCTGGTGACAAGTAAGAGAAAATGCAATTGGGTGCCTGAAGGAAGGAGTGAAGATCTGCCCTCATCTATCACCACTGATTAGCTGCAGTGTGAGAGAGGCAGAGACAGAGACAGAGAGAGATCGGAAATAACAAATAGATTCTGGAGAGAGGCTGGGCTTCGCTGCCTGTTTTTTTGTGGCTCATCAATCATCTCCGGTGTGGCTGATAGGTGGCTCTGTCACTCCTACCGCCATCCCACCCACCAGAAAATCTGTAACTGTGACAGGCACTCCCCTGTCCACAGTCCTTTCAGTAGCAATAGAAGATTCAGCCCCTGCACAAAATGTCTAAGATTAGGTGTCTCATTGTCTGATATTTCTATTCTGAGTTACCTTAGGAGAGTGTGTTAATATGATTCCCATCCATTTGCTCAGGCTGTGGCCTTGCCAGTCCCACCTTGGGGTGAATATTGGCAGCATGCTTGTCATGTTTATTGTGCAAGCACAATAATAGGCCGACATTACATAAAACATTTACAGGAGGTGGGGTAGGAGTTGGGAGGGTCCATAAAACTGTTGAAGTCATCCAAGTGTGAAATGGAAAGATGAAGAAAGTGTTTTCCCAAAGCCATTTATATCTGTCATCTGTTCTGGGTCTCACTTTTAATGTGTCTCCTGTTCAGTCCCTTCCACCTTCGCTGCTTAGGCTTTATCTTCCTCTGGGAAAACATATCTGGAGAGGCACAGTTGTAAAGAGAGTGGCATCTTTGTATACAACAAAAACTTTTGTAGCAAAGTGTTCTGTTGACATTGTATACTCTCCAAGGAATTTACTGGCTTGTCATTCATTTGAGCATGAACATGTGAGTGTTTACCAAATCACATGGTTTATCTTTTGAAATGTGTATGAGCGAGAACATGTATGCTTCTGCTCTATCCTGGCTGTGTTTGCTCTGAAGGAAAATCACAGCACTTCATACCACGTAAAGACACTATTAGTTTTCTTCACCCTGATCTTTGGTTCAGTTTCCATTTTTCTCTAAATTATAGACGACAGACACCTTAATCTCACAGATTGATATGAGTTCTCAATCTGTACAGGCTGATTCTTGAGTGTTGATTAGCTGTTTGTGTCTTTTGCATTTGTCCTCACAGAGAATTTTTCCTACTGAACAAGACATGGATGAGCTTCAGTGAGGAGGAAGGAGAGGTACTAACACTCTGTGTTTCTATTAATCAGACAATGACTAATAGGATTTCCACTTATTTTTTATTTTTTGATCCTTGCAGGATCAGTGTGAATTGGGCATCATTAGTCTATCTTACACATATAGAAAGTGAATCCTGGACATGAACTAAAGAGACTGCAAATGGTCTCTTCTTTTCTTGATTTGCCTACTGACTTTTCTGCTATACAATGATGCCTTGATTGTCTACCATTCCCTTGGAGTCCTCAAGCATGATGTGCCCATGTTAATGCTCCGCTATCCCTTTGGAAGACACTCAACAACCATTTCTTTTGGGTACTTCTTTGAGAACTTCAGATTTAACCCTCAACCTCCTCTCAGCTCAAGTAATTAGAAGATAAGACTATAAAATAGTAAGAATACAGCTTAAATGAGCAAACTAGAATATATACATAGAACTGATTAGTATAGATTCTTATGTCATTATTCTAATAATATTATTATTGTTCATATTATGAAACTTCTTTTTTTTGGGGGGGAATAGAATTATTTTAAGAATCACAAAGAAAACTTATTCTTTTAAAAGCATCCTTTATTTTTATATCCAAACAGTGTTACCCAACTTGATCACGCTCAGTTTATTCAAGACTTGATTCAAAATCACATTTTTCTCATTGTGAAAACATTGTGGATATGAAAGTCCGAGAGTTCTGGGGTTTATAGCCTGATTCAACCATTTACCAGTTGTTTATTCTTGTATCCATTGGTTAATATCTCAGATTCCCAGTTTTCTCAGCTGCAAAATGGGAATATTGATGTCCAGGTTTTTGTAAAAATTAAAATGTTAAATTATGATTTAATACCTATTTAGCACTTAGCATAATACCTAATATATCGTAGGGGTTAAGTAAAGACATGATAGTTTATTTACTTTAAAAATATGATTTTTAAAAATCACTAAAAATTCCAAAGAATATCTGCTAAATTATTTAAATCAGTATCAAAAGAGAAATGTAAAATTGTCTAATTATTTTTATAATGATATGACATGAGCATATTATAAAGGAGTATGATTTGGTTAGGGAGATATGTGCTTTGTTAAAAATTCAGTTCTGTTATTTATAGCCAATTAGACTCGCAAAGCATATGCTGGGTGGGCAATAAAGAAGAATGGTTCACTAAAGTTATGGTCTGTCAATACATTTAGAGTAAGATTGACTAGAAAATTTGAGAACATATAACCCAAGAACATGAGAATGAAAAGTGTATATAATTATTATTTACTATTGCTTTGTACAGTTTCACAGTTTTGTAATCAGTGTATCCATTTTTAAATGGAAAACCCTTGAAGGGAAGTAACATTTATTTGTATGCATGGTGTCTTGCATGGAACACACTGTGGCTATATTCGAGTAAAACTTATATTCTGGCCACTCATCTGAATCAATGTCTTTCTGTGGTTACTTTTAAAGATGTCTGGCAGTCTAGGCACATTGGCTGACGCCTGTAATCCCAGCAATTTGGGAGGCCGAGGCGGGCGGATCACTAGGTCAAGAGATCGAGACCATCCTGGCTAACACGGTGAAACCTCGTCTCTACTAAAAATACAGAAAACTAGCCGGGCATGGTGGCGGGAGCCTGTAGTCCCAGCTACTCGGGAGGCTGAGGCAGGAGAATGGCGTGCACCCGGGAGGCGGAGCTTGCAGTGAGCCGAGATCACGCCATTATACTCTAGCCTGGACTCAAAAAAAAAAAAAAAAAACAAGAAATATATTTAGGCCGGGCGCAGTGGCTCATGCCTGTAATCCCAGCACTTTGGGAGGCTGAGGTGGGTGGATCATGAGGTCAGAAGATCGAAACCATTCTGGCTAACACGGTGAAACCCTGTCTCTACTAAGAATACAAAAAATTAGCCAGGCGAGGTGGCGGGCACCTGTAGTCCCAGCTACTCAGGAGGCTGAGGCAGGAGAATGGCATGAACCCGGGAGGCGGAGCTTGCAGTGAGCTGAGATGGGCCACTGCACTCCAGCCTCGGCGACAGAGCAAGACTCTGTCTCAAAAAAAAGATGTCTGGCTATGTCAATCCTTTCAACAACCATGCTAGATTAATGGACAAGTAATTAAATTAATGTACACTCTTCTTGCCTACTGTCATTAAGAAATTGGGGTAATTTTAACCTCTGCCCACATGTTTCTTAGAGAATGCACCCTGCTTTAAGGAAGTCCAATATAAACCCCCTTAAATTTGCAAGCAAATCAAGGGCCAATGTTTATTTTCTAAAAGGATGTCCATATGGTGTTTAGAATGACTACTTCTAGGAATACAGTAACAGTGTTGAAGTGAGAAATGCTTGTGTTTTTAAGCTGCATCATCATACCAGCCATTGTTGCACATCTCTGTGGCACTAACTCCTAATCTACACACTGTAATTTTTTTCACTCTTCTACTTTGAAAAGATATATTTTAAAGTCAATGTAATTGGCATATATAGGTGTATACTTGGTTTCTCATAGGAATTTTATTTCTCTGATTGGAGGGGCAAAATAAGCTAGCAGGAAAATGCCTTTCACAGATTGAGGCCAGTAAAGAGGACATCTGTCCCTGTGGGTTTAGTTACCCTACCTGAAACTGTGCTAGAATTGGGAGCTGTTGTGTGCATCTTTAGCAAGTGCAGTAGTGATGGGTGCCAAGAACTCACTCTTTACTCAACTTTGCCTACTTACTTGGAGGCATCATGGGATTGTCAAGAGGTATCATACCAAGAGGCACAAGAAAATAAAATCCTTGATTCTGGGTCAACCCAGGAACCAAGAGAAGGTGACAATTGACTGCAGTTGAGCTGCGCATGTCTGTATACCGGGACCACTGGAAACTTTAAATTCACATATGTGACTCATGTGTGGTTTGAATTACACTTATTTTGGTCAGTACTATTCAGAGTCAGACCAACTTAGATTCAAATACAGCTTCTGCCATTTACTAGTGAATTTAGGCAAAACTTCTTAAAAATGAGGGCATCAGTTTCCAATATATGACAAAAAGGAAGGATACATTCCTATAAGACATTTTGAGAATTGAGATAAAGTATGAACCCAGCAGGTGCCTGGAAAGAAAGACAACATTCAGTAAATGTTAGCTCCTTCTCACATCCATCCCGTTCATACATACATATATCAATATGGATAAGAATATATATATATATTATATATATTATACGTGTGTGTATCTTAGTCTTTAGGGACAACCACATTGCTGTTTTCAAAAATCCTTTTCTTGGCTGGGTGTGGTGGCTCACGCCTGTAATCCTAGCACTTTGGGAGGCAAAGGCGGGTGGATCACTTGAGGTCAGGAGTTCGAGATCAGCCTGGCCAACATGGTAAAATCTCGTCTCTATCAAATGATACAAAAATTAGGTGGGCGTTGTGGTGCACACTTGTAGTCCCAGCTCCTCTGGAGGCTGAGGTGGGAGAATCGCTGAGCCTTGGAGGCAGAAGTTGCAGTGAGTTGAGGTCATGCCACTGCACTCCAGCCTGGGCAACAGAGTGAGACCGTGTCTCAAAATAAATAAATAAATAATAAAATGAAAATCCTGTTCTTTTAAAGGGCTCCTTCAAATACAGGCTGTCACTCAATTGTTGTATAATTTGGGGTAATATATATGTATATACTCTTAAGTGGTAAATACACCTATCTCCCAGAGTTGTTCTATGAATTAGAAATGATCATTGTAAAACACCTAGCATATTACCTAACCTAACATTGGTACTTAATATATTGCATATACTGTCATCATTTATGTCATTATCGTTGACAATCATCATCATTGTCACCATTATCATCATCACTAAACAAAGCAAGTGGTAACTATATATATATATATATATAGCTCCCTGTTCCTTTTTGCTGTCTGATTTATAGGGAAGACAGTTTAATTCCACTGCAACCTTAATTTGCCTACACATAAATGAGGCGATATCTTTAAGACGCAAAATGAGTGTGTTGGCTGAGTAGCATTCACATGGTGGGCATTTTAATCAAGTCACTTCCTAGGCCTCTGTGTGTTTTTTCTCCATTATTTGGTAGAAAAACTCATGTTTGATTCTTCTGAGCTGATGTGAAATTCCTCTGTTGAATCCTTTCCTCTTGTTTCCTTTCTCTCTCTCCTCTTACTTAGATTGTCTTTGCCATGTTTCCACATTCCTAAGCTGACACCTTTCCCTCTCCCTTTTAAGCGTTCAGCACATAGAATAAACACATTTTTCTCCAGTCTTCCAGGTAACTAATTAACGTAGCATGTACTAAGGCTGTGTGTGTTCGTGTGTGTCTGTGTCTGTGTCTCTGTGTGTGTGTGTGTGTTTTACATATGACTTGCTATTGTTTTTCCTGGATCTGACTTGGCAACTATATTTATTTGAAAAAAAAAAATGTGTGGTGTGATTTGCTTTTCTAATTTTCAGAGAGAGCTCTTTTGGTTACACAGGGGTCGGATTTTCCAGTGGCTGGTGCCAGCAAGCTGGGACTGCACACAGAGTTCTGTGCTAGGCAAGGAAATACTTCATTAGACTTGTATTCCACAAAGGTACTTTTGCTTCTTAACGCCCGTGATTTTAATTAAAACCTGGAAAGTAAAGAATCTTCTAGTTGTATTAATGCTTTCATTTCCATTAGGACGGTATAGTTTATAAACACTATCCAGGATTATAAATTAGTCCTCATGCGAATAAGTACACAATGTCACATAGAAAGCAAAACTCTGCCAGCCCATCTGTTCTCTCACTTTTTTTTCTTCGATTGTTGTTTTCCTCTTTGGAAACTCGTGGAGGAATAGTCTTTGATTTCTTTTATCTCTATCTACCACTTATATCCTTTAACCATGTCTCATAGGACTGTGTATGCTAAAACCAGATTTTATTCTGAGTTGATAGAAGGGAACATTGGTGGTTCATTTGTATGTAAATCTAAAGTAAAAATAAATAAAAATTCAGCCATTAAATTCACTTGGGAGACAGAATTTTCTGTTTCTATAAATCTTGATTTTTTAGAACATTTAAGCTTTCAGAATACAAAAGTGTGTATGTATTCACAGATACGCACATACAAATGTGTACACATGTGTTTATATTTCTAAAGTAGACAGGTTACCAGACACAATTACTTTATATACAGTGCTTAACTAATGAATTATCATTCTCCTTCATATACATCAAGAAATATAACCAGATAAACAATTATAGAATTATAGTTGAGAGTCTCACAAAAATACCTAAAATTAGTATTATGTGAACATGTCTGTTTATGCAAAAGCAAATGATCAATATTATCAATTTCAGTAAAAGCTTTTAATTAGAGAAAATTATATAGGGGACAAAATGAACCAGGAACTGGACATAAGTCAGTTCTATAGACATATTGGTCTCTAGAATCCTTTTTGAAAGTAGGGCAGTATAAATTATAAATAAATGTAGACAATTTAAAGAAATAAGTATTCTATGGGGAGGAATAAAGCCCTAGCACTACTTTTTATTGATTAGAGACTTAGGTGGCTTCCATTCCATAAGCACTCAGGAGTCTGACTGCTTCCAGAGCATAGAAGAATTGGCTTTAAGGTGTCTATTCTTTCTGCAGGTACTCGCTGAGAACTCAGCCTCAGGTAGGCTATGGAACTCTTTGGTTGAGACAATCTTCAACTGCTGTTTGTGTCTTGTCTGTTTGAAATAATTGGATGACACAAAGAAGTGACCGTTTTGCGAGTGTCATGGCATCTGAGTACCCACGTGGGTTATGGGTGTCACATGTGGGGGCAGGGCTCTCTCCTCTGAACATGGTGGTGTGTGTCTGTCCAGTTCTTTTTGCATAGAAAGTTAAGGTCCAGGCTCATTTTGTCTATGTCTCATAAACATAGGAGTATTGTATGTGGGAGGGTCATTGGCATTCTCTGCATATGGCATGCTCGCAAACGGACACACAGATCGGAACACTGCTAATAGGCACATCTGTGGTGAAATGTGCCCAAAATGAACATGTTTCCTCATAACAAAACATACATAGCACAACAAACATGTATGGCAGTGTTATTTAAAAACCCTACAAGTTACCATAGATACAAAATACCAAATTATAATAATATATACCTTTATTATCAGAAAACTTACGTGAAACATTTATTCACCAAAGAATAAATATCTTAGACATACTAAAAACAGCCTTTGCAATCTTGATTCAACATTTTGCTATGTTCTCTATTTAGTTTCCTTCCACCAGTTTTTCTTGGTTTCTCTTGAATATGAGCATCCATAAAAGCAATAGTAATAGTACTTTATACGTTGATATTCTATAGCACCTTAATTTACAAAGATTTTTTTTCACATATATTATCTATTTTTCAGCAATCTTATTTGGCTAATGAGTAAGAGTGTGTGTGTGTGTGTGTGTGTGTGTGTGACTATATGTGAAAGATGAGACTTTATTTACTGGGCCTAACAACAAGTTCATCTAAAGTTCCTAAACAATAATGTTGTGTGGTTTAAGTATCTTATTCTCTATTTGCTTCTTTGAAAAACACTCCTGTGTATCACCTGATTTTCAGTTTTTGAACACATTGACCCAGGGATCATTATCCTATTGTACCTACCCCACTATCTCCATGTTTGTAAGTTACAGTTTTCCTCATAAGAGTAGAGAATTTATTACTAAAGGATATAAAAGACATTTTAGTCACATGATAGTAAGACTATTGATACTATAATTATCTATGTCTTCAAGACGCTCCCATTCAATAGGATCTCTTTTTCTCAGCCTGGTTCTGAACAAATTGAGACGAAGTTGAAGGAAAAACAGAGGCCAAAATGTCATCTTAGTACTGATAATGACTAACTTATTTGTTGCATTTTGAGGTCTGTTAACCATGTCCCTTTGCTAATATTGAACCCTTGACTTAGAAGTCTTACCCCTCCTGGGCAAGGCAGCCCCGTCTCTGAGAAGCCTGCCCCAGAGCCTGCAAAGGTAGGTTCCTGCAGGATTCATAGCAAGGAGAGGCTAAGGAGGCTGTGGTCTCAGTGGGCTGGCCCCTTCCCATAAGAAGGAAGAGTGAATCTGAGCCAACAGCATTATTCTTCCCAAATTTAACCATCAGGTATGCTGAACCAACTCCCCAGAGGAAATACGCAAAGGGATGGATAGAAGCCGGGAGTGTACTTAGGGAAAGTATTCCCATATGGAAATGGGGAGCAGAGAAAAGGCATTCCTTTCTAATAACATATTTACCTAACTCATCATATAATCATAAAATAAGTTGTAAGAATTAGGCCAAGGAAATATGGCAAAGCCTCATTTAAAACAAATCTTGGTAAATATTAAACAAGATCTGTTTCACAAGGGGTATGCAGTATTTGGATTTGCAGAAGACTAGTTTGAATCAAAAGGAAGATGGGCCAGAGATTTATTTTTTGAAGTGTGTATATAATTTTTGGTCTGTTATCAAGCCTCACTTTGATAAATGGATGTGAGCTAATCGCTTAAATGCATACTTACCAGTGTTACTCAGACAGTGCTCAGCAGCTGTCTGTCCTGTTTGCTAAACTAATTAGAACCTAAGACAAGTTCTTTGTGTCAAAGGCCTTGTAGCCCCTGTGTGATCAAACAGAATTGAAGCCTGGGTGCAGAGAAGAGGGCAGATGGATTCTCATCTTCTATCTTCTAGGCCTCGGCAAAGAAATGTTATTGAGATATGCTTCCAAGAAGTTTAAATAGAAGTGTCTGTTGGCAAAATGAAAACAAATGGAGAAGCCAATGAGACCCACACAGGGGTCTCCGTTTCCTGCTGCCTACAGCCCCTGTGGGAGAGGCAAGCTGGCACTTTTATTCAGAAGAATGCGTCTCAGTCAGAGGCAGGAGCTGTCAGAATTAGCAGGGAGGAGGAGGTACTTTTCCCTGATAGCTTTCTGAGCTCCCTGGAATTCTCTGACATTGCTGAATCTGTTAGAGGCCAATATTCAGTCAGCTTGAGGAGATGGGCTTTTTGACTCCCCCAAGATTCTAAACTCATCAATTGGTCTAATCAGTGTATCTCCTTGGATACACCATTGGGAACTCCACAAATGCAACAGTTCCATCCTTGTTGCTTTCTCTGACTATTCACATTCAAGGAGAATCTGCAGACAATGCATTCAACTGCTGGTTCCCTTCAGGCACTGTTTACTGGCACTTTCTTCTACCCTGTAGCTCTCAGTGCTACTCTCTGCCTGGCTCACAACTTCCTGTCTACACGTAATCTGTGGACACTGCTTGCTGATCTCTAGAAATGGGATTAGTTTTATAGTTCAAACTGTTGTTTCAGCAAATTTGTAACTGTACTCCAGAACAAGATGGAGATTAAGGAAGCATAGGTTGTATCCAGAATGCAAAATGGTGCATCAAAGTGATGTTCCAAAGTTGCAAAAAAGGAAGAAATTATTCTGCTCTATGAAAACTGGTGTGTGAGAAAACTGATAGCCTCTGTTTCACCGAAGAACAGAATAATAGCCTTTTCCCAGGTCAGGCTTAATTATCAGAGAGAAAATAAGGGAATATGTTAACCATCCACACTGAACACTGTATACTTGAATACGAGGACTTTTGTTAATATGCCTGAATGCTTAGGAAGGACATTAATAGAAGCAAAAGTCTCTTATTTCCTACAGCTTTGTCTCCCTTAGTGGCTAGTAAATTGTTGATTATTAAACTGATTAGAGAGGTTAGACGAATAGAACTCTGGTTTTGCAGATCAGAATGTCATGTCAAGCATGTCATATTACCCTGAGTTACATGGGCAAATGTCACTCTACCTTATCCCCAAATGATAGACAAAGATGTGAGACAAAGAGTGGGCGTATAGTATAGTATTGCTTTTTCATGGCAACTTTGGAAGCTAAGCAAAGATTTCTACCATAAGTGCGTAAAACTGATAGAAAACAAAGGGAAAAAACACACTATGCTGTGAATACTCTGTGTTCCCCTGCACCCCCCCCCCAAAATAAACTGCTTGTAAAGCCCTTTCACGTATACTATCTCATTAGATTTTCACAACAACTTTGTGAAGTAAGAACTGCTTTATTTTTTAATTTCTTTCTGTTCCTTTCCATGTTTGTAAAGTGGAGATCATAATATGAATTTCATGGGCTTGTTATGAAAAGGAAATGAGATTATATCAATCCCTTACTATGTGTTTCAGTTTGGGTCGTTGAAGAAGCAGACACCTAGATGGAATAAATCGTTGTAGAGTTTTATTGGGAAAAATACATGTGAAGAATAGAGGAGAAGACAGCAGAGAAGGTGAAAGGAGGCTTCAGATTGCAATGTAGGTCTGACACATGTGAGCAAAGGACCACACAGATAAAGGATTGGTTTGGAAGAGCTTCAGAGTGGAATTCTGAAAAAGACTCAATCCAAATAAAAAGTTGCCTACCAGGTGTTCTGCAATGGGAAGAAATAGCTCAGTTCTAATACCCTACTGAGTCATTGTCTGAGAACAGCCTGGAGGAAGCATGACCCTGATACAAGCTCCCTGTGGATCCCAAAGGGCAGCAGCTGGAGGCTGTCATCCCACATGGCCTCCTGGCAGCAGATGCTCTTGAAGGGAGACCATTTGGAGTGGTGTGTGTCTATGACCCTCACAGCACAGGTGCCTGGAATGTATTAAGCATTTGAAATGAGTTGACTATTATTATTCCCATTATACAGATAAGGAAGCTGTATATCCAATGGCAATGTGTGATTTGGCTAGGATTATTTGTAACAGAGTCGAGACTTAAACCTACATTTCTGCCTCTGGATCTTATGCTCTGTCAAGCACATCACACAGCTGCTCTTTAACAGCACGTACTTAATGCATTTCCTTCTGTGACGCTAATTCCACTGGGGACAATAAAACCTCCCCTTAAGTCTTTCAGGTTGTGTAGCCTTGCTGCCTCTGAGAGAGGCTTGGTTCATTCCTATGGCTTCTTAGGCACAGTATCTTGCCCTTAGCTCTCAGTAGTCCAATTCCTGGGATTTGAGCCAAGGCAAACTCCAAGGCTGAACCTCAGCTCCCAGGAAGGCCATGTCATTCTTGGCTTTAGCATTTAGAAGACAGCATGCAAAGCTTCTTTTTGTGTGGAGAAGGCTGTGGGTATTCTCTGATGCCATGATACATTGGAACATCACTGCATGTCATTTTCACTTAAATCTCATAATCGTGTGCCAAATTCTTTTATGGCCTCTAATCTGTTTTTCAGGGAACAGATTTTAATTTTTCCTTTTTACCTAAAGAATATATATATATATCCTTTAAAATGTGTGTGCTAGCAAGTTCTTTTAAATGTCTGAGAACACGTTTATTGTACACATCTTTTTTTTCATTTTTCAGAGATAAGAATGTAACACAGCCACATTCCAGCCAGTTTACAGCTTAGATTACAGCAGGCTAGTTTCTAATTGTCCTAACAGATTTCTGGCTGCATTATTAGTTCTCAAGCCAAGAGCACAAAAGAAGTACAATTTCTGGGTGTTGTCATGTTTAAATAACTATAATTTCCTACTTTTAAAAATAGAGTCAAATATCCCTAAATTGAGTTGTAAGTTAAATATGCCCATGTTTACACACACAGACGTACACAGGTACACTGGCATTTTTGACTCTGCAATATGAAAATGCAGACAAATATGAAAGATGTCTAGAGCAGATGTAATCAGGCCTTTTGGTGGAAAACTGCAGTACCCTCGTGTTGGAATGAAACTTCTCAGGGTTGCAGTAGTAAAGACTAAAAGGCAGATGATCTTTCTCTCATTTTTATAGATGGTCTGACATAAAAGCTTCAATCCTATTACTATAATGTTCTTAATGACCTCCAAAGCTATTTAGAAACGTTTGGTCGCCGGGCGCGGTGGCTCAAGCCTGTAATCCCAGCACTTTGGGAGGCCGAGACGGGTGGATCACGAGGTCAGGAGATCGAGACCATCCTGGTGAACACGGTGAAACCCCGTCTCTACTAAAAAATACAAAAAACTAGCCGGGCGAGGTGGCGGGCGCCTGTGGTCCCAGCTACTCGGGAGGCTGAGGCAGGAGAATGGCGTAAGCCCGGGAGGCGGAGCTTGCAGTGAGCCGAGATCGCGCCACTGCACTCCAGCCTGGGCGACAGAGCGAGACTCCGTCTCAAAAAAAAAAAAAAAAAAAAAAAAGAAACGTTTGGTCATCTCTAAGATCGCTGGCTAATAGGCAAGGTGTTTTCAATTGAGCCTCTTAAATCTACTCTTGGAACAGACTTTCTGAGAGTGGAAAATTGATTGGTTGGTTTATTTGTTCCCTGCTTGTCCAAAAAAGGATTTGTAGTTGTCAGGAGAAAGAAGTCACACTGTTAACCTGGCAAGATGCTCCCAACCAACACATCACTAAAGTATGGTTAAAGTGATATTGCATGGACCCTAAAAGAAAGTCCCAAAGAACAAGCCAGGCTACCTGGGAATTAGATCACTACCTAATGGTCAAATCTCTGTTTCTAGGTCTTTCCTCGGGCTTACCCAAGATAGGCTTTAGAACTGAGACTGGTGTAGAATTCCAATGGCAACAATTACCAATCATAATACAACAAAAAGTCAAGTGGACAACTTTAAACAGAACTATTTAGTATTAATTAAATAGTTAAGATAGTTCCTTAGAGCTCACTTTTAGGAATTTAACATATATAATTTATTTATGTGACTTGTGCTTACTGGAGGATTTTAAAAAATTTTTGTGAAGTCTAATCCCCCAAAATAGACTTCTCCTCTTCTCCTCTCCTATGTTCCATATTTAGTCATCATTCTTCAAAATTACCATCACTTTATTTATTTTCACTGAGGATCTTAAAAGGTATGAGAGTGGAATGCAAAATAGGTCAACCACAGATCATGTGATTGAGTTTAAATTACCCCATGATTACCCAAAAGGTTTTTAGAGGCACCTTTAAATCTTCTTTTATAGCTTCTTATTTTATATGCCTAAAAAGATAACATATGTTTGTTTAGTCATTTGAGATTTTCAACCCGTATAACAAAATAGCAAATAAGACATCAGCAAAGGTGGATTTTGCAAAAGGTAGATATTATACTTCCTATTTCACACAGGTGGAACTCAAAGCTCGGAGAGGTTAACTCACTCTTTCATGTTTAGCAAATGGAACTAGATCTTAACTCTGACATCTCTCTGGTGTCTCTATTGACTATAATACCAAAGTATTTTTTTTTCATAATGCTATCTTTGTTCCTACCGTAATTCATCCTACCTGCAGTAGCCAGAAAGATATTTTTAAAGAGTAAACCAGGTAAAGTCATTCCCCTACTCAAAAATCATCTAAAAGATTCCCATTCCGTGCAGAATAAATAAAAATCCTTGTCGTGACCTCACCATGACTATCCGTGTGACCTCCTCTTGTACCGCCCTCCTACGATCTTACAAACTCAAGCCACACCAATCCTTTTATTCTCACCTGTATAGATTCTCACATTTGCCGTTTCTTCTGCCTGAAACTGTCTGCTGTGAGATTTTTACATTGCTTGCTCCTTCTTGTCATTCGAGTCTCGGTTCAAATGTCATACATTTTGGGGGCTACATCTGTCGAATCAAATTTCCTTATGATATACTGTATAAGAAATTATTGTTTTCATTTATTTGCTTAGTTGTCCATTTTATACCTCTTCTCAACAATCACACCCTCAAATATAAACCCCACAAAAATTTCTTTGTGTCTTTCATTCTTTGCTGTGTCCCCAACATCTAGGACAGCACCTGAGAGACTTCTACATTGTACTTAGTTTTCGAAGTGAACTTAAAGACTCAAAGTCTCTCTGCACATGTTCACAAAATCTTCAGACTTGAGCAAGAAAGAAAACATTAGTTTTTAAAATAAAGCATTAATGATATAATGCTAAATGATAGTGTATAAAATTACATACAATATGATTAGAAATATATATATGCAGAAACTGCAATGAAATAGACCAAATACTAACAATAATAACACAATTTTTTACGTAGTGTGACATAATTTCTCAGTTGTCTACAGTGTACCTATTTCACTTAAATAATTGGAATAAAATTACTTTTAAAGCACAAAATAAAACTTAAAAGGAGAAAACTATTTCTCAGTAACAAAAGGATGGTTTTCTAAATTTTTTCTGCTTTGCAATGTGTGCTAATACCAATTTTCACCTGCTCTACAGGCCATATTGCCTCAATTCTTCCATAGTGTCTCAAGTGATGGGTTTGAAGTTTTCTTTTCAGAATGTAATTCAGTTTATTTATATCTCTGCAACACTCAGTACTATGCATAATTCTCTAGAAATTCTGTAAATGATGCGGAATAAGTAGAATTATGTTCTGCCAGTTTCTGGATAATTCCTAGATGTTTATTGCTGCTTAAGTTTGCATCGGATTTTTTGGCAATTCACATCATCAAATTAGAAATCTAGTCCATAGGTTTCCCCCATAGGCACAGCTAGTATTGCTGTACTCTCTTACTTCATAGTTGTATGTGTAATTTTGTTTTTATTTGCCAATAAAGCCTAACATCATAGCTAAGTATATTTCATTGATTTAGATTTGTATCTTTCTTCTAACATTTTGGGTTATTTTAAACCCCTATTCTATTACTCAGCTGATTCATTATTCCTGCCCCCAAATTCATGTTATGTACAAATGTGACATTCCCTTCGTTGTATTGTTTTTCACTTTATTTTTATTTTCTTAGAGAAAGGGTCTTATACCATTTCCCAGGCTAGAGTGCAGTGACACAATCATAGCTCACCGCAGCCTTGAATTCCTGGGCTCAAGCAATCCTCCCAACTCAGCCTCCCAAAGCACTTGGATTATAGGCAAGAGCCACTGCATCTGGCTTGAATTGTTTTGTAAAATGTTGAACAGGTTAAGGTGAAGAACACAACTCAATTCAAAGCTTCTAAATCCTGCTTAGTTAATACTGATTTGCCCATCGTTTGCATGCTGTGGTTGCCATTGATCAGTCAGTTACAAATCCAGCTACTATTACAACCCAGTCCACATATCTCGATTTTTAACAAGAAGGTGGTCATGAGGATGGTAGGAAGCATCTTGCTAAAATCTGGATAAATAAATACCTGCTATATTTCTCATGAATTTAAAATATTAATAATTATATGGAGAAAAAGGAGCTGTGAAAATTCTGAATTATTCTTAGTGAATTCATGATGTCTCTTAATGGCCATTGCATTATTTTCTAAGAATCAGTATCAAAATTATTTACTGTA
This sequence comes from Theropithecus gelada, assembly GCF_003255815.1. NCBI lineage: Eukaryota > Metazoa > Chordata > Mammalia > Primates > Cercopithecidae > Theropithecus > Theropithecus gelada. The sequence continues at coordinate 37,709,628 of NC_037669.1, read as the reverse complement.
TATAATTCACATTTTCTCTTCTGAAAATCAGGTGTTTGCTTATCTTTGGTCTTCATCCCACATATATTTCTCCATTATTTCTTTAAAAACATTCTCAGTAATTAATTTTCTTTAATAGTAAAGTTTATCAGTACCCCAAGGTTGTAATTTGTCTCAGCAGGAAGACTGAACAGCATTTAAAGCAAGTTTTCCCCCAATTTTTTCACCTATATTGAGCTGCATATCCTTCTGACAGATGTTTATTCTACTCTTTTCATTCTCAAGAACATTTATGCCCTTTAACAGAGAAGCTATGAAAAATCAAATTTAAATTGTTCTGTTTTCTTTCTGTCAAATTTCAGCATTTTAATATCTCTGCTCCATAATATAAATCTCTTTTCCTTGTCCTATTTCTCCTAACAGAGATCTTAATATTTTTAGCTATAAAGTCATTTTATGGGCTTTATTTTACCCTTTCTTCCTCACCTTGCCCCTTGTTTGAATCAGTAGGCTAGTGTATCTGTTTATTGCCACATATAATTTTGTTATTAATCCAAAATATATTTATTGGGGATTTTGTTTCAATCAAAAATTTTTTTCTGGGTGCTATGGGAAATATCAAGGTAGAACATGGACCCTGACTTTCAAGGACCTTGTAAGATTTTCAAGATGGTATAAGGTGAGTCTTATATTATAGCCTGAGTGGTTCTGCTGAAAAGATCATTAGTTATTCTTTGCCAATGACAGCACCAGAGGCAATGCTTATTGTAATGTTTAAAATCATGATGCATGTTATAAAGTGTATTTGTATGTATTATCATTTTTATTCCCTTTATCATGGAATCATAACAGACACCCCATTTATAGTTACTGCACACTTATTTATTAACCTATTGGTTGTATATCTTAGTGATAATTTTGGATGAGTTTTTCCAGTGTTGTTCTTTTTACATATTAATTGTTTCAGAAATAGTTGGAGAAGAATGAGAAACAAGAGTAGCACCTGGCTTTATAATTATAAACCCATAATTTTTTAAACTAACCCTTACAAATCTCTCTCTGAAACAACTTGGTGTCATACCTTCTGGGGACAACCCACACTAGTGCCTGCTGCTCAAGTCAACAGCAGAGTGAAGCCCACACCTAACACAGTATTCTGTGAATGGGAGTTGACATTTGATGGGGGCTGGAAATCCCTGTTTTGTTTTGTTTTGCGTTGCTTTGTTTGCCCACAGGCTTATAAAACATCTTCCTGTAAAAGTAACCAGGCTTATGGATGGGCTTCAGTATTAGTAGATGAAATATACTTTTTCTCTGTCTTTCCCCCTAAAGAAAGTGCATTAGAACCAAATGAGTTAATGTAGCACCATTACAGGGATAACCTTGATTCAGTCCCTTGAAACTTCTGAACTTAGTTTTATTAACTAGTTAATTTCACACTTAACAGCAATAATCCAATGTGTTGAGAAGCTAACTTAAATCCATCCGAGTGAAAATCATGGATCATTTAGGTAATGGCTCCAGAATAGAAAACAGAAGTATTTTGTCTTTGCCAAAGAAGAAAAAAGAAGCTTCAAAGAATTGATTAAACTGTCCAAATTGAAATGAAAGACTCAAGAAGTGTCAAGACTCAATAGATAGTAATCGGTTCTGACAAAACAAGAAAAAACTATTCAGGAATTTTAGAAAAACAAGCAAACAAACAAACAAACAACAACAACAAAAAAAAAAACAGTAACAACTTGTACACAGAAGTTTACCAAATAATTATTTTAACATATTTTCAGTCATGTGTATCAATTGTTAATTCTGCAATTTTGGTTACTGTGGCTTTATAATAGTCACAAAATTAATCCAGTCAATTTATAAAAATGTTCATTTGATAAAGCATTGATCTGAAACTCTATAGTTCTAGAAATCTATTGTCAGAGTTGAACAAACCTATTTTTTCCCCTCCTATCCCATAAACCTTCTAGGTTCCCACAGTTTTGCTCATAGGCATGCATCTACAAATTTTCAGAGCATGATTTCAAACAAATATGCTTAAAATACCCCTTTTCAACAGTTTTTATTTTGACTTACAACATCCAGAAAGCAACTATGAACTTTTAAAAATAAAATTGATTGGAGCTATTTGGAACACATTATTCTCATATTCTCTTTTTGGCCCCAAATAAAAACTTTTCAACCAGTATCTGAGACATCCAAGGACCCAATGGTCGAGAGTATCAAGTTGGCCCACTGCTTAACGACCCATCAAGTATTGTACCAGGTGTAAAATAAAGTGTTCAGGACAGGTACTAGTACACTACATAAGCCTTATGGACATTAAAAAAATATGAGCATATCCTCTGGTTTATAAGATGGCTGATATTTCTTTTCCTCCAAATTTTCCTCCCAGACAGGGTTGAATTTCCCAGCTAACAGTGTATAATATCACCAAGTATACATTGGCATTGGCACGGAAGAAATTAAGACAGGCAGTTTGACTCTTTGGATTCTCAGGAACATCTACTCCAGGCAACATAACATTACACGGTCATGAGACATATTAGAAAAATAACCGTTGAAAGGAAGACAACATATTTTTCAAACTCTAGGCAAGCCCAGATGCTTCTTTGGGAAAGAATTCTAAAGCTCAGGCAACTGCAAATGCTTCCTTTTTCAGACTATCATCTTCTTGATGTTTAAAAATATAAAAACACATTAAAGGCTTACTCAAAATGCATCTGGCTGGTATAAATCAGATGTTTGGTGATGGGCAATATGATATGTGGAATATTTTTACCCATTAAGAATGACCTATTTTAAACTTCCCAGCACTCCTTTTTTCTTGTACTTAGGAAATATTTTATTGCTCTGTTTCATGTAATTTATTTTCTATGCATACATATACTATATATGCAAAAGTTTTATTTATATTTATTTATTCACCTCATTCTGTATTCACCACACACTTATTTCAGTCTCTGAAGAACTTATTATAATAAACAATGCAGTAAAACTTAAGTAGCTAATCCTCAGCATTTTCCCCCAGGTGCCATTATTCCAATTTCACAGATGATAAAACTGAGGTAGAGAAAATAATGTATTTATAACTTCAAAATAAATAAGATTATAGCCAAGGACATTTTTTTCATACCACAGAGCTATTCTTCTGGTTACATATTTCCAGCCTAATTTCAAACTCAAATTTAATCTTGTTCCTTTCTGATTTTTGTGTTATGGGTTTTGTTTTTATGTGACCACTGAGCTGTTTGCTTTTGACACCTATATATTTTTGGCTTTCCTAACAATCCATTTCTTCACCCCTGATCTAATGGAATGTACATTCAAGATATTCTGGTTTTTAGCTAGTTCAGTCATCAGACCTGTAATCTTTTGATCCTGTATGTTCATTCCTAGATTAATGTCTGTTTTGGTGACATCAGAAATCCAGACATCAGAAAGCAGCACTGTGGGCATTTTAAACTTTATTCAAACATGAAATTCGACATCAAATCCATTTATTTATGTTTGCAGCTGTACTTTCTGGTATCTTTATCAACACACATATCTCATATACTCCAGCAGCAAGTAATTTTCAAAGCTGAATTGCAACCTATGTGCAGCATGGTGTTTCTTAGGGACCCCTATCAGCTGAGACAAGAATCCAGAGGGAGCACAGAGCCTGCTAACAGGTACCCAGTGACTCCTTCCCTGGGCGTTCCCAACCATGCACTCTTGACAGCTGGGAAACCATATGCAGATCTGTCTTCAGTGTGTCATCCAAAGAAACTGTAAAATGTCCTCATGTCATCATTCCTAATATGACATTCTCTCACTCAGAGTTATTTCCAGCATTCCCATTAAAATCCCATAAAGCAGTGTTTTCTTGGCAAATTTATAAGAAAGGAATATCTTTCCTATCTGTAGGGAGCTTAATTTAACTAGCAATCTAAATGGATCCAAGCAAAGTATCATGGAGGACATGCCATTGAATAGGATGGTATGTCTTCTACCTAGTTTTATGTCAGTGTACACAAGGGAGGGAAAAATGAGCTGGTGCATATAGGCTGGCTTGATTTCCAAAATCCAGATCCTCTTGAAATATGTATGGAAGTGTTATTGAAGAGGAACAGGTGTGTTTTTGTCCAGAGAGTTTCAGAGAGCTGATATATTGGGAGGGTATGCTAAAGGATTTATTTCACTTTGAACTGGGATCATAGTGGAACAGTTCAGATTTGTTTGCAAGCCTGCTGAACAATCAAAGCAAATTGGAAGCAGTCTTTTCCAGATATGATAAAATGGGTTTCAAACCACCCTAAGTTTCTAGTCTGAGAAAAGAATTCTGCATATTCAGACCCTTGGAGATAACATAGCAACCTATATCGAGGGCATAATATGTGTAATCACGTGACCTTCATGAGGAAGAAAGGAAATGTAATTGTTTGAAGCAACAAGAGTGTAAGGTTATAGAGGATTATGGACACAGTGTCTACTTAACTAGAGTTTGTATATTCTGCCTAAAGATCTTCAAGTTAGCCAAAGAATATGAAACAAGAAGTATGGTATTAGCCAAATAAACCACATAGAGCAGCTTGATTTCACAAACACTTATTTTGATATGCTTGCTCTAACACCTTGTCATTTTTCCCACAGCTTAGAAGTGAGGACACACTGGATTTTTTTAAGCATCTGCCAGAGTATAAGAGCCCCTTCCTGTGATCTTGGAGATGGCATTTATAATTTTGTCACACCTAATTCATAATAGCTGATATTTATTGAGTTGCATACTATGCCAGACCTAGCATTAAGTACTACCCATATATAATTTTATTTCATAATTTTATAGGTAAGGAAATTCATATTTTAAGGATGCCAAACGAGTTACCAAAATCCAAATTACTTTCCTCATTTTACATACACACACACATATACACCTATATGTGTACATACATATATGTACACACACACACACACATATATTATATAATTGTATCTTAAGTGAAATAATCTCTATGTTCCTCAGTTTACTGAGTGAGTACTGAACCTGAGGGTTCAAGTTCTCAAATTCTATGCCACCCCAAGCTTAGGTCATTTATTGCTTTTTACTGTTTGTATGCATATGTGTCTTTTTGAAATTGTTCACTATCTTCTTCTCACACTGAGGACAGGTACAGTTGTTTTGTCTCCATATGTACCTGGCTCAAGGTAGTCACTGGGTTGCTGAATATAACAATGAATGGCAGTTATGGACACAAGTCTGCAGGTGAGGATGAGGGCATAAAGACTTAGGTTCAATAACTTGCTGAAAATCACACACCCAGCAAGTGGCAGAACGAAGGCTTGAGCCTAGGATTGTTCAATTCCAGGATTTATATTCTCCTTGGTGCTTTAGAATCCCTGAGAATTAGAGAGTCTGTCTAAAATGTTACATTATCAAGAGAGCTCAGGTAATTTTATTTATAATAGTCAAAGCATTTGTTTGTTGTCTTGTGCATTAAACAGCTGGTTGATGGACTGATTTGGGCCATGATTTTTCTACAGAGGCAGTCCTGGTCTAATTTCATAGGAGAGTAGAAAGTGATGATCATTTGTAATCATGTTGAGGCTAGTTATTCTAAATTGATGTTTTATAATGCCTTCTTTTGATGTTAAAATATTCCAATATGGGTCTTTCTTTTTATTCATAAACCACATTATCTATACATTTTCATTTTTATTTATCAAAAGTCATGAGGAAAGAAACACTGGATAGAAGTAGAAAATAAGAGAAAAAATGTAGAAAGAATAATGAAAGGCAGAATAATACTAACAGGGACAAGAAAGAAATTCAAATCCTGAGTCAAAGGATCCTCAAAGCTCTCACAGACTAAATGTCCATGACTATTTAGTTTGAACATAACTCATCTACTGGAGATTGATTTCTACCAACTTGAGCAGATGGAGGATTGTGAGCTGCTTAAGGAAAAGCATAGATATTACAGCTAAACACATCAGCCTTGAATCTTGTCTCCCACTTGTAATTGGTGTGTGGATATGTAAGTTACTGAATTTTTTTAAGCCTCAGTTTTCTCATCCAAAAATAGGAATAAAAATAAATATCTGGTACACAAGCTTGTTGTAAGGATTTAATCAATCAGTTCTGACAAGTCCTTAGAAAATAAGTAGATAATCAACAAGTGCTTATGCTCTCTTGTAGAAAACAGGCTATGCCACAATTATCAAAATGGTTAGGAGGTTCCTATTGCATCTCTTAGTTTTATCTATGTTCTATTTTTACTTGCAGTTTCCCTGGAGAAAAATAGCCAAATATGTAATAATGTTAATAAAATTAGTTACTTGACATCATTTTCTATGTGTTTATATATAAATATTTCTGATGCTAAATGCTTTACACATATTGCCTAGTGTAATCTTGAAAACCAAAAAGGAAACTAAGGATCTGAGACATTAAAAAAACAAAACAACAACAACAACAACAAAAAACTTCCCTAGGATACATAGACAGGAAATGGCCATAAATGCTAGCACTGAAATATAAACCAGTGCCATTACCTGATCAAATATTTCCAAAAACTTTCTTTTGCTTACATGGCAATGGTCAACTGTCACAACCGTTACTAGTATTCCCACTTTACAAATGAGAAAACTGAGGCTTAGGAAAATTTTCTTCAGGACTTTTCATATTTTGGCTCAATGTTGATACCCAACATGCATTATGCGAAGCCTTCGAGCCTTCCCTGGGTCAGTATGGAAAGGGAAAATGTTCTTTCTCCTCTCTTTGCCTTTTTGAATCTCAAGGCCCATCTCAGGTATTACCTTCTCTGTGGGCCTTCAATCCATATGCTCTTTTTTCTGAATATAGATTTTTCTTGCCCAAACCTGGAATATTGGCTGTTTTGTTTAAAAATCAGGCTCCTGAACCACACTGAGGATTAGGTAGGTATACGAACATAAATTTAGATACAAATTAAGAGATATTTAAAGAGTACCTATTGCATGAAAAACTCTGCACTTGATGTTGCTTAGGATTTAAAGTTAGGCGAGATACTGTCCCACCTCTCAAAAAGCTTATACCATCACCTACTAACCCCTATGTATTTTTAAAGATCTTAATAAATACTTGACATAAATAAATAGACAGATGAATAAATGCTGTTGGGACAATCGTTTTTCTAGACACCAAAGAGCCTTCAAAATAACAGAATACACATCCTCTTCCTTCATATGATCTAGAAGCAAGCTGAAAGGAGAATATAAATACTATGCAGTGGGTAGATTCAATTACTTTTTGCCACCTTAATGGGGAAATTGTGACCTTTTGGGTTCAGAGTAATCCTCTGAGTGAAGCCACAATATGACCTTGAATAGAAATGACTTGGCCTATTTGCTTCTGACCAAAAAGCAACGAGCTCTGGCGTTTGTGGGAAGCTGATCTGTAGGAACCACTAAACAGCTTCCACATTGCATTAGCACCCATTTTATGAAACAGGAAGACTCTTAATGTTAATTCTGTAATTTGAGAATTAATATTGTGGTTTCACATCCTGTAAATTAAAGGTGTATGATGACCAAAGAGCTGGCACACAGAACATCCAACAGTGTGCATCAGAATGCAGACAGCTCAAGAAATAGCCAAGGACAAATGGCTTGGCTGTGCCAGGGACCTGCTAGGCCTCCCTTTACTTCCTGGAATACATGGCTACACCATCTTTCCTCAAGTGCCTTCACCTCAGTCTTCATCTTGACCTTTGTTTTAGCACTTCAGTTTGTACCCAGTTAATATATACCTGCCAATAAGTTTCCATTGATTGCGCAGAAGCTAGCTGTTAATATAACTTCAGAGAACTAACTTAGCCTCAAAATAGTATATGCATTGACTTTGTGTAGAAAATTAAAAAAAAAAAAAAAAACCAATTTTCTCAAGGCCTTGTTAATGGACTATTTGTCAATTTTGATACTTTGATGAATCCAACCACAGTAGTCATGCTTCAGAACGTTTTAAAATTGTAGGGAAATGCTGCAGTTGGCATGATAGCAGTATTTTCCTTGAGATGGGCATTCAAAACCATGCATTCAGTCTTTCAGCCTTTTGCAAGGTTAATGCACATTTTTCCTCTCAGTTGCTTATAGATGAAGTCAGGAGTAAGAAGACTTGTTCATATAATTTGGGGAATGAAAGGTATTAGTAGATTTTAAGTGTCATTTAAGTGAAAGCCATTCTGTTTCTCTTATTTCTGTATTTCTATTCCCTAGAAAACAGAAAATTCTTTATGTATATTTGTTAACTGAATAAAAAGGAAATACCTGGAGCTTTTAGGTGTATATTAGAGGCATTGTTGGCAATTTAGTGATGCTACTTTACTGTATCTCTTTTAAGGGAAGATGGATGTATCTACACAAGACATCTCTGTGGGATGGAGTGGGTGGGAGGGCCTGGGATCCAGAGGGAGAATAAAAAATATTTGCTAACATTTCTGTCTCTCCGGACCCAATTATTTCTCACCTTACTGAGGAAACCAGTCCCTCTTAACATCCTCAAGAGTAGTAAGTCATTGGTATAAATTGAGAAAATCTTCAAAATACATCTACCTCAAAAAAATGACCAAGATTTGTATGACAAAAGTTTCATTTGTAGTTTTATTTTGTGTAATTTATATTGCTCTCCTGGGGTCTTCATTACTCACAGAACTGTAGCCAATTTCTGCCACCCCTGAGGATGTCAGAAAAGATGTCTACCTTTATTACTTCTTGATTTAGATATTAAAAGAGCAGATTTCCTTCAGAAATTTGGTGTTTAATTCTGAACAAGCAAAGGTCTCTGAGTCATTCTGTTTCATATCATGAATTTTATCAGATTTAAAGTGTTTCACTCTGTATTGCTGTGTGCTAAATAGGGTTTCACAAAAGCTTAGGATCTCAATGGAAAAATCCATGCACTCACATGCTATGGGAAGTAAGGTTGGTCATTTGCACAGGGAATGCAAGCTTCAAGGAGTGTTTGAAGAAGAGGAGAGGTATGGTTAGAAGGAAAGAATAGAGATTCGAGGGAGAGAAAAGATATGTGGTTTGGCATTGACAAGGTCTAGCAGAGGAAGCAGATACAGCACACGGTCAGAACTTAGATCTGTCGAAAACGACCAGTTTGTATAAAGCCTAGTAAACAAAAATAAACTGTCTTAAGGAGGATTGTAAGGCAAAAAATCTTCCACCCTTCTGGTACCTCCTTGTATTCCAGAGTGTATCAAGGTTGGCATTATGGTGTACTGGAGGCTCCAACCACTAATTAAAATGGGTGTGCTCATGGAGATATGTTTTGGCTCCTAAGTTTGCATTTGGGAGACTTGGCTCAGCATTACTGATTGCATAATTAGTTTACCCATTTTCATTTCATGAAGACACCATTTCCAACATCTATCTAACACCTGCTTTAAGCCCAGTTGTATCTGAAGGAAGGAACTGAGAATATAACTTTCTGTTTCTTCAGTTGACCAGGGAGTTAATGGGCTTTGAAGGGTATGCGGTCACTGCAACATAGTCTGAAGCAGCAACTTGTGGCAATCTTCTTTAGAGACACACATCTGTAACTAACCCCTTCTCGCAAGTCTGCTCAGGGTGACATTCAGCCTGTTCTGTTCAAGGCCACCATGTATTCTTGTGGACTGAACAGGGGGCATTCAGTGCCACAGCTCAGCACAGAGAAACTAACCCAGATATTTTAGGGCACATTTTTATAGCTAATGAAAATACGTGTTTCAATATTTAAATTATACCAACTACTGTTGACTTTTATATTCAATTTTAAATGCAGTTTAGCCAATACATCATCCAGATTACTCTTTGTAAAAAGCAACTTAGATAGCCTTCTAAAGTGGTCAGTAGGAGAAAGACATTTTAAAGATGAGGACTTTGAGAGTTTACTCTGGGAAGACAGTTAGAGAAGGTTAACATATCACCATAAATAATTTGGAAAACGTGTGAATGTTTTGAGTCGATTACATACTTCAAAACTTGAAGCAATATGAAGTGTTCTATTTTTCTTCTGAACATCTATCCCAGCAATTGACGAATATTGAAAGAAAAGAAAGATTATTATTATTATTATTATTATTAAAGTATTATTCAGTAAGAATTTTCAAAGTGGTTATTCTGTGTAAAATACTATGAGGATACAGAGAAAGTTTAAGACCTAGCCTCTATCCCGGCTAGGTCTGATCCTCATTATAGGAAAAAGATCAGAATATTTGACTCAATTAGAAAGCAATGAAACAGTCTATGATTAAAGGATACATCGTATATTATACTCTCAGTTCTACAGACACACAATGAAGGAGGATTTAACAAAATGGAAAAGTCAGGAAAAGGCAAAAGAAAGAGCTGATGGTAGAAATAGGAAATGTTTCCTACTGATAAAATCCTTGATTAATGTCATTGCTGGGACCTAGAATAACAATTATAAAACCTTTTCATAACCTACAAGGCTCTTCATGATCTGTTCTTTTATCACCTCTGCAACCTCAGTGCCCACCTCCCCCTGCTTTGCCCCCTATACTCCACATATGAAAAATGATTTTCAATCCCAGAAGTTACCCTCAGTCACATTATTCTCTCCTTGGCATATTCTGACTCCTTCAACTAGAAAGCCTACTTCTTATTTATCTAATTCAATTGAGAAGTCCTTTCTCATCTTAAAGTTCAATGGAAAAAGTTCTCTGAAGTTTTCTCATCCTGCATATTTTCTGTGTCTCAGTTACCACTGAACATCTTAGTCATTTTGGGCTACTATACCAGAATTTCATACACTGAGTGGCATTAACAAGAATCATTTACTTATCAAAATTCTGGAGTATGGGAAGTCCAAGATCAAGGTACTTTGCAGATCCAGTATCTGATGAGGGGCTGCTTCACAATTTGTAGATGTCCATCTTCTCCTTGGATCCTTGCATGACGGGGAGTAAAGAATGAACATCTCTCTCATGTCTCTTCTTATGAGGGCACTAATGCTATTCATCTGGGATTACATGACCTTATGACCTAATTACCTCTCAAAGTCCCATCTCCAAATACCATCACATTGGGGATTTACCCTTCAACATATGAATCTGGAGGGGACAAAAACACATTTAGTTCTTAGGACTCAACTTTGCACACAATTGTCTTGTCTCACAGATGGCATCTTGATATCTGTGTTAGTCCATTTTCTCACTGCTATAAAGAACTACCTGAGACTGGATAACGTATGAAGAAAAAAGGTTTAATTGACTCACAGTTCTGCATGGCTGTGGAGGCCTCTGGAAACTTACAATCATGGTGGAAGGCAAAGGGAAAGCAGGCGCATCTTACCATGGCAAAGCAGGAGGCATGGTGGCGGACGTGCCACACTTATAAACCATTGGATCCCCTGAGAACTCACTCACTACCATAAGAACAATATGGGGGAAACTGCCCCTATGATCTAATTACCTCCCACCAGGTCCCTCCCTCAGTGCTCGGGGATTACAATTTTAGATGAGATTTGAGTGGGACACAGAGCCAAACCATATCAATATTATTTCTTGTAATGCCTTCTCATTAGTTGGTGAGTGACCTGGTAACAGGACCTATGTGGTTGTTCTTTCCATTCTTGGCATAGAATGCCAAAGAACGTTGGTTGAAAGAGTGACTGAATCAGTGTATGGATGTTAAAAAAAAAAAAAAAGAAAAAGAAAGAAAGAAATTCAAATGGCCTGGTGAATGGTGAATCGGGACTGCTACTTAATTCACCACTAAATAAAGTTTTGTTTTAATTGTAACCATTGGCATAAAAATGTTTTCAATAAAGGATTTGTTGATTTTCCTGCCTAACTACATGGTACACAGTACAATGATTCATTTTTTTAAACCTCGAAGATATTGATTTGTTTTATTTTGAGCAATTCTCTTACTCTGTGTTTTCATGAAGAAAATTCCAGAGGATTGAGTTGAATATTTACCAATATAACCCGTACTAAAAAGTTAATCTTATGAATAAATCCCTGACACAAGCTTCTTTTATTATGATTTCTCTGTTTTTTCCTGAAAGCTGAATATGAGAAAAAAAAATTTTAATGAAAAATTCAAAATCAAAGCATTGCTATTACAGAAATGACAACACAGTGAATAACAAGTCCATACGCAAGAGAAGGATAATGGAACCACTGAGTGCAGTCGCTTTCTAATACCAGGCTTATTAGTCCTGTGTTGAAAGCACTGTCAACCAGTTGCATAAGGTCATTCACTTCTCTTTCCAGAAATTCTATGGAGAAGATGATAAAAGGTTAATCTTGCACTCATCATTAGCTAAAGAAACTCCTCCTTTTAAAATAAGGAGGAGTCTACTATTTAGCATCACCAGTTTTCCCTCAGACCCCTGTGTGTGCTCCTTAAAAATTTACTCATTTTTGAACACATGGACACTGGGAGGGGAACAACACACACTGGGGCCTGTTGGGGTATGGGCTGTGGGAAGAGAGAGCATTAAGAAAAATAGCTAATGCATGCTGGGCTTAACACCTAGGTGACGGGTGGATAGGTGCAGCATAACACAATGGCACATGTTTACCTATATGACAAACCTGAACATCCTGCACATGTACTCTGGAGCTTCAACTAAAACTAAAAATAAAAAATACTCATTTTTTCACTCACAGGCTTTTTTTGAGCACCCATTAAAAGCTTCATTGTATGGAAGAATGCACAATCCAAATTGTGTCTAGTTTTGTCTTACACAGCCTATATCACCATAATCAAAGAGCCAGATTAATATACACATACTCGCAGAAGTAAAGTTATCTTCTTCCCTACTGATATTCAAATAGATTTCAACAATCAGGCATCCTAGGAAATAGTTCAATCAAGTTAGGAGGAGAGAGCATTTAAAAAACTTTTATTTTTATGTGTTAAAAATATGCGTTCCGTATGTGCAACGTATAGGCTGTCTTCTGGGCATTGGGGCTATGTTCTAGACATTCTTGTACTGATACTCAGTGCAGAGCACACAGGTGATCTTCAGAAAAGCTTATTGAATACTTAATATAACTCTTGAGGAACTTGGAGTTCTGCAGAAAAGCAAACAACGGGCAACTTCAGACAAAATGGCAACTGGGTAGCTACATCGGGAATGCAGCTGATGGAGAGTTTGAGACTTTTTTGGGGCAGCAGGTGGGTGTCAAAAGGGGATGCTTAACCTGGATTTTAATAGAGATGCAGAAATACATGGGTCAGGCACACTGAGCAAGGAGCAGTGCTCCAGGTAAAGGAAGACACAGGCACAGGCGTGGGCTTGGCAAAGGGCCTGGAGAACCTTTCTGATAGAGTCAAATGCCTCATCTCACAATTCCATCGCAGCTGGGAAGTGGGACCTCGCTGGAATGTGGTGGGTTTCTCTTGGTATCCAGAGGAAAAATAAGTGGATGGAGCAAACCAACAGTCGAAACCCCTTGAAGTGCTGAGAGTACCTCTGATGTTTCCCTGCAGACCCTGAGGAAGGCTGGGCCCGTCCTCAGCCCAGCCCCTCTATTTTAACTTTCACTTCTTCCAAATCACAAAATGAAATGGAGTTTTCTTCAAAGTGACAGCTAAATCTCAGCCCCTCACCAGCTGCTGTACCAGTGCCGCTTAATTCTGTAATCCTTTTGCCCTCCGTTCCTCGTTGTGGTTAGCAAATGCCAGGAAATGTTGGAGTGACAAGTGAGTTCTCTGTGCCTGACACTTCTGCCAGAAGACTTGATAAACTGCAAATACCATCACAGTCATTTTTCAGGAGCCGGCTCAGAAACATGCCCAGGGAGGAACAAGTCCTGGGAGGTAAAATGCTTCCCCTCCCGTCCTGCCTCCCTTCTCCTGTCTTACATTTCTATGAACTTGGCATGTTTCTCAGAGCTGTTTTCAATGGAATACTTCTGGGGAATATTTTCTTTCACATCTTTAAAATTGAGTGACATTAAATCATATGCTCTGTTTTCCTTCTGTGGATGATAGTCCTCCCCTGCCTAAAGAGAGAGGCTGAGAATGGACGAATGCTGAGATCCCAGAATAGCTATCAGTGTCAGACCACATCCCATAGCTTTTCAGAGTGCAGAAACACATCCTGAGTGGCTCAGATTTTCCCCACAATCTACACCCTGCAACACAATTTTCACATGAGCTGCTTCTGCTGGGAAACTTGGAAACCCCTCCTCGTTTAACACACTGTCATCCTAGTGTTCACTGTGCTAAGAGAGACATCTGAGTCTCTCTCTCTCTCTCTCTCTCCCCCTCCCTCCCTCCCCTTTCTGCTTCTCTCCCCCTCCCCCTTTCTCCTCCTCCTCTCTCTTTACCTATCTTTCCCCCTCCCTCTCCCTCAGTCCTTCTCCCTCCCTCCCCCTCCGTCTCTCTCTCCCTGTCTCTGGGGAATGGTATTAGTATTCCATGGTACACTCTTAAGCAAAACCTGAGAAAGGAATTAATCTGTCACCAGGAATGAATGCACTGGACAGTGATTTATGCAGATGCTGTACTCAAAGTGATGGCGTTCATTTCATCTGTACTTCTCACAGCTCTTCTTAGAGGCAACACACAAACTTGCATTTAAAATAACATTGCAGCTGGGTGACTGTCTGGACACTGCCCAGAGCTGGGCTACCCTGGTACTAGCCACCAGAAAACCCAACAGAAGGGCAAACAGGCAGCTCACACAGCTGTGTCGGATTCTGGAATATCCAAATCCACAACTTCTGCACCCTGGATGTCTGAGGAAGAGGCAGGTTTACAAATTATCTGTGAACTCAAGTCCACCCACTCTTCCTCCTTGGAAGCCTGGTCTCAGAATCTCCCCAGAGTCTGACTGGCCCTTGCCCCTCTTTTTTACAGCCCTCGATGCTTTGAGATTCTGGTCATAACCAGGGAAAGATTCATTAGGGCTCGCATTTCTTCTGGCTGGCTGGCTGGCTGGCTTCTGCGCCGTTTTCTGGCAGTGAGGCTGGGAGTCTCCCTAGAGAGCCTATTTTCTTGAAATTCCCCTTATAGTTTTACATACATAAGTGGACTGGATGAGGTTGTGAGAAACAGCTTTGCTTTGGAACACTAATCTGAATCAAACTTCCAAATCTCTTGAAGTTCTAGCTATGAGTAGAGAAGACCTGAAATAAACAAGCCTCTCACTTCCCCTACCCACCCCTGCCACCCCCTGACTCAGCACCCGTCTCCTCCCCGGGCCTGGAAAAGTCTCCTGGGTTCTGCTTTTACACTTGCAAACAGCAAGCAAGACTGAAGACCCTGCTTTTCCAGGCCGGCAGGTTTCTGCAGACATTTCTCTTGCCATTGTGGTTGTGATTACTAGTATTTTTTTCCACTCCCTCTGCTGTCTAAAAATTCATCTGGGATTTATCTCCATAATGAGGAAAGGGAGATAGGGAAACGCAGGGGCATTTTTCTCTGACTTACATTATTTGTCATTTTGATACTCATTTTAAAAGATGCTTTTCAAATATTTAAATGTATGTGTGCTCACATAACAGTTCCTCAGGATGAATTGCAGATGGCACAATCACTACTTTATCTCTCTTATGCTCTAGGCCTTGCTCCTAAACTGGCTGCCAACAGGAACTTGGTCAGAAGAACGCGTAGGTTAGAAAGAGTATGAACTCTGATCTCCATGAATAGCAGTTTTGCTCTCATTCCTTCAAAGATCCTAACTCGAGTGTACTGACTTCTTTACCTCTCATCTCTGGGATGCCCTCAACAGGCTGGAAATGACAGACAGGATGCAAGGCTTGAGCTTCATGAATATAAATGTCCTCTGTGTCCCTCTCTCCCATAAGACACGTACACACACACACACACACACACACTTCACTAAATAGAAGCAAGTAAATTAGGTCCTCTCCCCACTTTCCTAAATTCTGGCTAAAGATATGACAGATATAAAAAACAGTCAACCTCATTTGTAATCAGACTCCCACTTTACTGATAGTGGATCAACGAGAGCATGTGTAGGTTTAGCTATGCAGACAGTGAACAGAATTTGAAATGCAGGATGTTAAAAGGTCCAAGACCAATTATTCTAAGATTGGTGCTTCTGTGTAGAAGAGCCTAAGAGAAGATTAAGAATCCACATTTCTAAAGCACATAAGCCGAATCGGGTGTGAATAGGCAGGGAAATCTTAAAAAGGCAGTTTCATTAAAAAGCATGTCATTTATTTAACAAATGTTTCTTGAGTGCCTACTACGTTTCTGTTACTGTGCTAGGCACTGTGGTTACATTGGAAAGATAAAAAACACTACACCTGGTTAAACAAGTTTTAATGGGAGGGGGGTAATGAGATAAGAGATGGGGGTGCAGCAATCATAAGGAGCAGTAGCCAAAAATTGTGAGTCATAGATGAAGAAAGCCGTATCCTGGCCTCAACTGGAAACAAAATCAGAGAGAACCCGGCAGACAAACCAGGCAGACAATGTCAACTACTTTAAAACTCTAAGAAAAGAAAAGAAACAAATATGCACATTCTCTTAGCAATTCACAGTGGTTCTAGGAAGGACAAACCTGATTAATCCTTTGTCATGGTATTAAAAGGGGTCAATTTAGGGCAAGATAATGGAGGTTCTGTGACCTCCATTATTAGGAGCCAAACTTTGAACAGAAAATTACAGATCTCTCCTCCTGCAAATGACATGTTTCCCAGAAGCAGTCTAGCTTCCCGGAAATCACCATAGAAATACTAAGTCTCTTATCAATTAAACTCAAAAACTATTTCTTTAGTGCCTACTTCGTACAAAGTCCTATGCTCGATGCTCAAGCATTATGGTTGCTGCAATGACTTTCAAATACAACTGCACTCGCAGTCTTTGTTGACAATTCCCAAATCCTCATCTTCATCTCTAATTTCTCATCTTTTTTCTATTCAAGCCAACAAGCCATCAGGCAGTATGTGTCTGATCAGCTGCATGCACAGTTCTTTGCACGTCCCTGTCTGAGCTACAGAAAGTAGAGACGGTGTGGCTTCTACACTCAGAGTGACTACCATGTGTCTCTGGAGACAGAGATAGTTACATAACGAAAATACAGGTGGTTCAAGACAGCATTTAATTAAATTCTAAAATGTATGGTACAGTCTAGAATGAAGTGGATGCTTAGAAGACTAGGGTCTTTAAATGTAGAGGTTTTCAGACATAGGAGAATTATGAACGGAACTGCAGAGAATGAGTAATGAGGAAGAAAGCATATGCACTTAACTCACTGTTTCTTCATGAAATATTTTCTTCCATTTCTCCACTGTTCTAAATCTAGTTCATTGGAATTTTTAAAACTCGGCCCAAGACTTGATAAGCCCTCTCTAAGAATCTTACGCATTGTTTCTCTATAAGAGTGTGAATGTTTTGAGGACAGGTTGTCTCCTAATTTTACTCATTTTTTTATATTGCCTATTGACTATTGCATAGGACCTAGCAAGGGGCAGACATTCAATAAATACTTCATGGATGAATGATGTGTTATTGTATATACCACAAAGCAGTCCAAGAAAGAGTGATTGTTTAATAAATGTTTTCTAAGTTGAATTGAAAACAAAATCATGATTTCTTCCTTGAACCATGAATCTGGTGACTGAAAGAGTAAGTTTGGTGGGCCGGGTCTGAAAACCGAAGATGATCCTCACAAATTCAAGATAAATTGGCAAAAGGTTGAGGTTAGAGTGGCACTGCACACTTCCCTGGCAAAGCTGTGAAGGTCACAAAGGTGGCTTCTATTTCAGAAGTATATCCCAGGTGAAGTTGGCGATGCGCTGTGTTCTGTGCTCAGATATACTGGTGTTTTCATTTTCACATCGCTGGTCCATGGTAACTGGGAGTTGTCCTACATTGTATATCTAGGAAGGTCCAGGTTTACACTCTCCCACTGTGCTTCAGAGGTGGCACCCTGATTTCCCTACCTTCCAAGATATTGACTCATTAGAATTTCCAGGTTAATCATCGGGAAACTTTTATGCTTTAAATAGTCTTTTGACTCTTTTTTTTTTTTTTTTTTTTTTTTTTTTTTTGAGACGGAGTCTTGCTCTGTTACCCAGGCTGGAGTGCTGTGGCCGGATCTCAGCTCACTGCAAGCTCCGCCTCCCGGGTTCCCGCCATTCTCCTGCCTCAGCCTCCGGGGTAGCTGGGACTACAGGCGCCCGCCACCTCGCCCGGCTAGTTTTTTTGTATTTTTTAGTAGAGACGGGGTTTCACCGTGTTCGCCAGGATGGTCTCGATCTCCTGACCTCGTGATCCACCCGTCTCGGCCTCCCAAAGTGCTGGGATTACAGGCTTGAGCCACCGCGCCCGGCCAGTCTTTTGACTCTTAAGGAGTGAAGTTGTCAAGACCATCTTTACCCAAACACTCATAGTACCCTCAGGAAACCCCAAAATGAATCTTTACCTAATTTTTTTTTTTTTTTTAATTTTGCATCTCTCATTCAACAGACCTTTCATCTCCATTCAAGCAAAAGGCAAGCTTGGGAGCTTTCCCATACTTGAAGCTTGACACAGGCTTCTTGATTTTCCTTGATTGAGTGACTAGAGGGCACAGAAGCTCAGAATACTCTCAGTGATTCTCAAGGTGGGGGCTGCTTGTGGCATTTATGGTAAGCCAGTTCTTTGTTGTTCAGGACAGCCCCCTGCATTGCGGGGCATCTGTCATTCCTAGTCATTAAGTGCCAGTAGAAGCCCTCAGTTACTGTGATAATTAAAAAGTCCCTACACATTTCCAAACACTCCCAGCAAGTGGTACCACCCCTTGTTTAAAACACTGGTATGGAATTGTTGGAGTGACTGAGATTGAAGTGACTAAACAATGCCTCCGCTCTTTCCAGTTGCTAATATGGGTGGTAGAATTCCCACCCTCAGGATGCACCATACAGTAGCTTTGCATTTACAGGTACAAAGAGTAATGGGGCGTTTCAAGCACACTGTAAACCTTCTCAGACAATTCAGAGAGGCAAGTGTGGGGAGCCACGCCAACGGACACAGATGGGGAGGAATGCCAGCCTTGTCATACTGATTTACCAATTATACATTGTCTTCAGCTTACCCTTTACTGTGTTCAATCTGATTTCCTAACCCCCTGTGTGCAGAGTTTGTTTTTTTGCCACGTCTTTATTATCCTGGATTTATTCTATTCTTGGAAATGTTAAAACCTCTAAATTCCTATGGGAAGATGCAGAACCAGAGAGATTTGTACAGTTAACTGACACAGTTTAGAATATTTTAAAAGGCTTGACAATATTAGTGTCATCATACCATTGATGTTTATTTTATTGCGTTTTGGGATGTATATTAAACATTGTAGAAGCTTGATACTGTGGAAAGATTAAGATCAGAAGACCTGAGTCCCTGCCTTTGGGTCCTGCTACAAATTGGTTGGGCGACATTGGCCTAGTCACTTCCCTTCTCTGAGCTTTAATTTCCTCATATGAAAAAACTATAGGGCTGGACTTTTAGCAATTCAAATCATTCTTTGAATTTTGAAGTTTAAAATATATAGAATTTTGATGGATTAGAGAAAATAAAAGAGAAAGAGAGAGGAAGAAAGGAAGGAAGGAAGGAAGGAAGGAAGGAAGGAAAGAAGGGTGGGAGGGAGGGAGGGTAGGAGGGAGGGAGGGAACTCTAAGCCACTAACATAAATTGACCATCTTTTTACTTTTTCCTTACTTAATCAAAATGGCAGTATAGTTATAATAGACTGTGTGGGCTGAATCTAAAAGTAAGTTTTATGTGGATGTGTATGCAGAGACTACATTTGTATAGTCTATTGGTTGTGTATTGTATACCATGCAAGGTCATACTGCTAGTTCTGCCCCATCATTAAATATCAGTGAAACTGTCAGAAATGTCCTATTTTGCACATTTGTTTAATGGCATGTGTTAAATCCATTATATATTAAGCACCATGGACTAAAAAATGATTAAGACAAAATACACATCTTTGGGGAGCACACAAACTAGAGAGGGATCGGCATGTAAACAGATACACAGTGCCTGATAAGTGCAGTACTAGAGTGAGATTTGAGTGTCATGGCAGTAGCAAGGGAGATGTGCCACCTATCTATGGATGTTGAAGTCAGGGAACGCTAGCCAGAAGAGGTAGCATGTGAATAAGGATACACTAGGCCTTTAATTTGCTTGAACCTGTCTCACACCTTCTCTTTGAAATCTCCTATTTATTTCATCCCTCTTCCCTCAGTATGCTTTCCACTCAGTGATGGATGATGAAGTGGTGGGAATAGATGTTAGTTGCTTTTCTTATTTTTTCCCCACTGCTATGAAGATCCCTCACTACCTTTTGTTGTACAAAAATGACACCACCTGAAGCATCCAGTCTCTGAATATTGCCAATAAGTTTTCTCATTACAATTTATGCTAAATCTGTTTTAGAATTTCTTGTTATGAGGTCTTTGATTCATATTTTACTGTCACTTGTTCATGAATCAAAAACCATTGTTTATGGTTAAATACATTTGATTTAAGTCTATCCTAAGCAGAATCTATCCTGACAATTGAGAATGTTTCAACAGACTTGTCCATATCATATAGCAATATAGAGAGACATGCCATACTTTAAGGCTGGTGGTAGAAGGTCAAGACTATCTTATAATATCTATGGAGCTAGATCTCCTCAGAAAAGACAAATCTATAAACACTACCAAACATTTTGCAATCAATTTTAAGAGTTCCCCAAACTTCCCGATGCTCATTATTAATCTTAGTTTACCCCATACAAACCTTTAAGGAAAGGAGAGATATTCATGGAAGTCAACTTTCCCAGGCTTATTGGAGAATGAAGAGTGTCCCTGTGGCTACCACATTCTCTCTTCCCCACACCCTTGTCTCTGCCCTTAGGCAGTCTGCTGTCCCTCAGCCTTGCCATCTGCTCTTAGCAGTGAGGGAGCAGTGTGGTAGCCATAAATTCTGGCAGACGTTGCAGTCTGGCAGTGTGAATGACAGCGTGCAGTATGGATCTTTGGCAAAAGATAAAGCTGTGGCTACAAATCCAAACACTGTAAACCAAATGATGGAGTAGAATGAAGTGCCTGGCTTTTTCCTTAACCACCAGGTGATATTTCCAGA
This sequence comes from Theropithecus gelada, assembly GCF_003255815.1. Classification (NCBI taxonomy): domain Eukaryota; kingdom Metazoa; phylum Chordata; class Mammalia; order Primates; family Cercopithecidae; genus Theropithecus; species Theropithecus gelada. The sequence continues at coordinate 37,688,571 of NC_037669.1, read as the reverse complement.
AGCAGCAATGCATCTTTGTCAGTGACTGTTGGATGCTGATGTGTTGTGGTTATCTTAGAAAAGTAAGCGTAGGAGATTTCACTTCTTTCAGCCCTTTCCAGCATTTCTCATACTTCCTCCAGGATGGCTGGAGGCTTAACTTAAAGATGTGTTTATACAGTCTTGCAAAAATATCTGGGTTCTTTTGGTGTGTGTGGAAGGGCTTATAATTGATCGTCCCCAAAATCATTGTAATCAACATATTCAATTCAATTTTTTTGAGTACCAACTATATGTACTCAAAGACAGAAGAAAAAGACAATTATTTTTGTATCACTTTTTTTTTTTTTTTTGGCCAACTTAGTAACTAGATAAAAGTGAACAGTCTGAAAACGTACCAAGCTTTTTCTGTTTAGGCTTTTTCTACAATTTAAGGCCTTATCTAGTGTCAGGAGTGGTCAGGCATTGCAGGTATGAGTACATGCTCCAGGAATCATCAAGCTTATTGGTGACTGGCAGAATCTGAGCTGAAGAGGAAGGATGGGACCAGACTTTAAGTGATGTAAATGCCATACATTTAAAATGTAGTTTGAAGACTGCCAAGAGTCAACCATGATATAGCAAAGTCACATTTGTTCTTAGTATGATATATACCTTATAAGAAGTTTCAGTTTTAATCCATGCTTCAAAAATCCTTTGTTATTCTGTAAAGGAAGATCCCATATAAGTGACAAATGATAACCAAAATTAGATACTTACAGTCAAGCCTCCAGACTGCTTAAGATGTAGAATAGGCAGAAGACACCAGTCTGTGGATGCACAGCATATGTTGTGCTCTTTAGACTCCCAGAGGACATTCCACCTCTTAACTTTACACCAGGTCCTTTTTTTTTGCTCAGCTTGCCCCAATGTAAGTGTAGTTTTTGTCTGATTAAGTGTTAAATAGTAAAGCATATGGATGAGAGTTGTTTCCTGTGTTTTCTGTGTATGTAGGTACTAAAGGTTGTATGTGCTAGGCGTTGGAGATATATATGTGTGTGTATATATATATTTTATATATATATATATATATAAAAATTCAAAATATCCAGATGAAATTTCAAATGTATTTTAAACCAGGTGAAGGATTGCAAATATCATTGTAGTTTGGCACTTCGTAAGTAATCTTTTTATAATATTTTATTTTTATTTTATATTTTGTACCACCCCAGCAAAATAATACATATATATTCTAAGTCCAGATTATTTTATAGTTGTGTTTAAAGTTTAATTATATTTTAGATATAATTAATTTTATTAATTTAATTGTATATAATTTGGTATTCTTTACATATTTTTCCAGTCTATTGACAATTTTTTCAGACTTTTCTAGTGATAATAATTGTATAAAGCAGTAGTTCCTTCATTAAATAAAGTTATTGCAAGAACCAAATCTTTTAACTTCAAAACTCATAGTAACTATCAAAGGCATGTTAGATACTGTTCTCAGAGCTTTAAAATTATAGCTTTACTTCATCCATGATACTAAGGGCAAATGCCAGTCACAGACATTGATACCGATGATTTAGGCAACATGGGTCCTTGGGCTTGGATTCTGGAACTGTGTCCAGGTTGAGTACTCTCAAACTTCGGTTTCCTGATCTTATAAAACAGAAATAATAACGTGTTGCTTCTTGAGGAATGAAATCAATAAGGTCATGTAATACAGGAAGAATGAAAAATATTAAGGTATTTTCAAACAAGCAAATTTGCTAATAAAGAATAATAATATTAATATATACAATATTATAATATGGATATTTATTGTATTTATATATATATATATAAATCAAGTGAGTTAGTGATTGCTTTTTCATCTCCCTTTGATCTACTTAACCAATGAACAATATTAGTCTATTTTAAAAGCAGTTCCCTAAAGGAGAGTTCATGTAAGTGCCAAATAATAATTACAATTACATGCTTATACCAAGTTATTAGAGTAATAACATGTAGAAATATGTAATAGCCTCAGACATTAAATTTACTATAGTGTTTATTTTTATTATTAATTGCAGGTGCTGCATTATTTTCATTACGGAAGCCAAGAGGCAAACCAGTTTTCAATGTCGAGGTGCAAGTAATTTAACAAATTCCCGAAGGAGATTGACATGTTAATGATGTGTCAGTGAGCCACAATAATAATATTGCCTTGTATCCAAAACTATATTCTTCTCTGCATTTCTAAAGCACTTTGCACTTGCTTCAAGTCTAGCTGTGACCAAAATGTTTCGTAAAAGAATGTTTATAGTTCCCTCACATGCCCATTACATCATAAGCACTTTGAGAGCCGTTGCATTTGTATAGCCACTGGCACATGATAGGCAAGTTATTGACTTACCGATCTGTATTTATGTAACATTCTTTACTTTTTGCAATGTGCACTCATACATAAAATCTCATTTCATTGTTTTCAACAACTTTCTAGGTAACTATTTCCTCAGTTTGCTGACTTGTCCAAGGGATCTCTTCCAGTAACTGGTAAAACCATAACTTCTGGTTCCTAGTCTAGTGTAGTCATCACTGACGAATTTTGCGTCTATGAACCTTTGCTGCCTGAATTTTTGAGTTCTGACTGAAAGGCATCCCTGCAGAGTGAGGGTAGGTACTTTTCTATCTCAGTGTTCCTTTTCAACATTGGGACTTAACCCCCACCCTTTTCTGCTCATCACATTAGGGCCAGAATTGCTGAAATGTGAAATGAAATCTACGGCAATTTATTACAGTTTATGAGAGACTCTGTGACATGGCTGAGTCGACTTGCCTTCTACTATCCTGTGTAAGAGATCTGAAAGGATTGGCAAATAGATTAATTTAAGGCCACATTTGCTGACACTGGTTACCTCTAAATGGATAATCATTTATCAGTAAATTACTTTTTCTGGGCCAGGTAATTTCTGATCAACATGTTCATTCTCCTTCTCTTTCTCCATTCCCTCCATTCCTCTCCCACCACCCACTCCTCTTTTGTTTTTTCTTTCTTTTTTCTTTTTGTCTTCCTCACAGACTCACATGCATATGTACTCACTTGCTGCCTTTTGCTCTCACTCTGTCATTCTCACCAACACACATATACGTACACACATTCACAACACCTCAATATACCTGCCTTCCAAAGTAAGCATTAGTTGAGACATCTATATGTCAATAAAAATTTCATTTCTATTTTCTGAGCCACAGTCAAAATGTAAATGGCCTCAAGGTAGAAGTTATAGTGTACATTATAAGGAGGTGATGGGTACTAAGTAGAAAGAAACAAGAGGTAGTGCTATTGCAGTAGTCTGAACTAGGTTAGAATTTTATTAGCACTACAGCATTTTGCAGACCATGATAAACTGGTGAAACTTGATCTTGGATGTCATCATCAAACAGTACGCTTTATAAGTGCCTTTCTGCCCACATATTGATGAACAACTCTGTTAAGCCTACACTCCTTGTACACTCTGAGAGTTTGTCTGCTAAATGCAGGGTATGGTATAGTGAAGACAGGTTTGATTTACTTACAAAGAGCTCTGGGAAGGAAAAGATAGAAAAGAATCTCAGGGCTTTTGCAAGTCTAAAATGAAATGCTAAGCTACACATTTAGAAAGGTTGGAGAAAGAGAAGAAATAAAAATTTAGCTGGAATAGTATGTTATAGAATTTAAGTGAAATTATAACTTTGGAATTTTGTTAACTCATGGATGGCAGAAACTAATGCCAACTTGTAGTTGAGTTTCCTCTCAACTTCAATTTGTTCTGATACAACTCGTCTCTCAGACTTTGTTGATAGATAGGAATGACATTTCTAGGACAAAACCATCTTATCCCTGTAGTATGCCATCATAGGCATAATGTCTTCCATTGTTAACAACTAATTACCATCCGTCTTGTTATCGCCTTTCTTTTTATATTGTATATTAAGAAAGTAAAACTCTCCCCCTAATTAAACTTGTTGGTTAAAACAGTCTTACACGTTGCTGAGCTTTGGGAGAAAGAGGGTGCTGATTTGATCCACCAGGGTCAGGCTCTATAGGCTTAGGAAGCTGTCTTGGAATTTTGGTGGTTTGGCTACAAAGAGGGCCCTGATGCAATTCCTTGAATTGCTGAGATTTGGAAGTGCTGATCTAAACAAGGAGAAGAAAATTGCTGTTAGTAACTTTCGTTTTATCACCTTGAGCACTTGAAATACATTTGCACTTGGGATATCAGTGTGTATCTGTTAAAGGCCTACTTAGACCCCAACATTTTACTGGTCATTTAGGTTACCGGTGAGAGAGAAAAAAAAATATATAACTCCAGCACTGCAGAAATTCTTGTTCCTCAGTATGTGAGTGCTACTCTGTTTTATTAATGAATGCAGCATATACTGGTACTGAACTGCAGATTCCTTGTGGGAAAGGTCTATGCACAACCCTAGCATCTAACACAATACCTCACACCCCCAATAAGTATGTTCCCTAGGAAAGACTGCATGATTTTATTTAATAACTAAAAGCAGGTTATATGCTAAGTAGATATTGTGCTCACTTTTTAGTTTGTGAGAACCCTAAAGAACAGAGTGATACACACACTCTAAGAACTGGGTTATCATTGGAGATAGACTGTTGCGGGGGAAAGAAGCAAAGTGGGAATCAAATCCCAAATGAAAGCATCACTGTAGGGGCTTTCCTTATAAGACAAACGGAGCTTTTGTTGATGTTTCCCACAGAAACACACATGCTTCAAGGCAACTGGCAGTCACTCAATGTGGTCAGTGTTCAATTTTACATCCTCAGCTATCCCCTTTTCCTCCACTGCAGGCATCTGTGCTGAGTATATTCCTTAACACTCTCCCCATAGGCCTGCCTATTCTCTCTTTTTTCCCCATCAATATCCTTTCTAATACCCACTGTCAGAGCCACTAAAAACTGCGAGGTTTGTTTCTTGACAAATGTCCCATTTTCACAGGCAGTTGAACCGAACTGCAGCTTGTGCTCTGTTCAAACATGTCAATAAACATTATTGCAAAGACGTAGAAGCAATAATGGGAATGTATAAAACTCACCTTTATTGCTTCTTGCCATGAATTTACACGCTGCTCTAAGCAGCTTTCACTCCCTCAAGAAGAAGCTGCAGGAAATCTGTTTTGGGTTGTGGGGGCACAGATACTGATTTGTTTGCAATCTTCTCTGGATCCTAGAAGCAGAAGGTGGCAATGCCTATCAACTTCTTGAATATATGCTCATTCTTTCATGCCCTAATGGTCTTTTATAAATAATGTTAGTTGTCACAGGTAAGAAGAGGATCTTACAGAGTGCAACATCGCATGTCACAGAGCAGCAACACTCACAAGAAAGGATCCCAAGCATGGTGATATTCTAAACCTAGGTTTCCATGTCTGTGAATCTGCTGTACTGAAGGTAACGTTGTATGGACTGAATGTAAAACAAACAGACTGGTCATGGTGGTGGGAGAGAGACCTCACTCTAATGTATTCCACTCTCAAACTGAAGACTTAGGCCTGTAGCTCTTTGGGGTCTTCAGATGAGATATGTCTGAGGTAGATATTAGAATGCAAAGTGATTCTTTGTGGATAGTGTCAGGATGAGGATTGCTATATCCCTGAGGGTGGGACATGTCAGGGATTAGTGTGTCCTGAGGTGAAATATTTCAGAAGCGTTTCTGAGTAGGGTTATGACCCTATAGCAATAGGTTCTACAGACAAGAAACATTCCCTGCACATGGACCAACCTGCATTTGTATAGATTTAATTCTGCAGGTGATTAAGTTAAGCCAAAGAAGCACTCTGAGAATCAGTGTCAGAGTCTCCCCTAATCCTTCCTAATCCTGTGTGTGTGTATTCCGTTGTATTATGTGTATCATTTAGATGTCCTTCACTGTGGGGACTTTCAGATATGTTAGGGCTAAGGCCTATTCTATGGTTGCCACTTATGTTTTAGTTTCTCTTTTCTACTTTCCAGAGCCAGTAAGGGCATTTGGAATCATATCAATCGCATATATCAGCTCCTATTATATCAAATGATTTTTGGAATTTTACAAAAAAAAAAAATGAATCAAAACACATATGTTTTGTATAACATGAATGGCCACAGTTGACTTTGTGGTGGAAAATAATACAGACCTTAAAAAAATTTAAAGAAGAAAAGCATTGTCAGAATAATCTCTGTCCTTTCTGATAATGTGACAATACCAATTGGGTAAAAAGAATAATAGAAGAGAAAAATGTATTTTAACTTTATTGATAATTTTGATTCTGTATGACATACTCTCCAATGACATTTCAACATTCATTCAATCAACCAATATTTACTGAGCCTATTATGTGCCAAACACTATGTTAGATACTAGGCTGTTTTAAGAAATTAGTTAGAATGGGGAATACCCTTTTCTCTTTCCTCACTCTAATTCATTAATTAGTTATTTTTAATCACAGTGAACAAACATTCAGAGATGAGAGGCAGAATTCAATCACAAGGGTATTTTTAACAAAGTGCCCTTTATTCTCTATTCAAGATAAGATTAAATAATAATCTGATTATTCCTGCCCTGGTTTCTCAACTTTCTGACTATAGAGTTTCTTTAGTTTCAAAAATCCAAGCAATATAGAACCTTTACTCAAATCCCAAGAGGAATGGACAAAAACAGGTCTGTCTATATCAAGCTCTATAGACACAAACATACTGGCTGCTCCAACAGTCGTGGTGGCCCAAATCCTACTTTTCTAAACTAGATTGTTCTTACTGACCACAGGCAATGAGTATTTTCTTTGAGTCATTCAAAGCATGGATGGGAGAACTGCCTCTATTCTCTAATAAGAATATTGCAAAATAACAGGCTGGCACAGAGGTCCATAGAACAGACATCATCTTTCCTTTATTCCCCAGAAGGGGACAAGCATTGATCTGGCAACAGCTATTAGTGCTATGATGGAGAAACACTAAGGGCATAGTGAGCAGATAGAAAATATTGCAGTATACAGGGAGATCACAGAAATGACCTTTAAGTAAAATTTAAAAGCATGAGTAGGAAGTAGTCAATAGAAGAAGCAGCTTTGGGTAGATATTCCAGAGAGAAATGACCAGAGAGAAGAAATTATGGTATATTTGAGGAACTATATGAAGAAGAATATGGCCAGATCAGACATGTGTAGGGCTCAAGCATGAGGGAGGTTTGAGAACACTCTTAACTCTGGGCAAATAACTGGATCCAGATCATGGAAAGCCTAATCAGAAAAAAAACATTTTAAAGAATATTGACTTAATGTTTTAGAGATGGAAGTCATGAAAGAGTTTAAGCAGGATTCTGTCTTAAAACAAAATGCATATATGTAAATACATCATATATATTTCACTTTTTCATAGCAGGTGCACATATTCTTTCCTTCAATTAATTACTTTCAGAGTCCTTTTACTTCTTCACTCATTTTCATTCAACCACATCAACATCTGTCCACTCCCCAATATTCTCAATAGCCAAAGCTACACTGTGCAGTTTTGACTCTTGCAAGTCAGTACAAAATAAAATACAAGTCCTGGGGCTTCCTGATACTCTCACCTCAAATTTTGTGCTGGACAGCCTAATAGTCAAGCAATTATTGTCATTATTAATTGCTCTGGTGCTGTGTAAACAGACAGACACTTGCTAAGATAGAGCTGGGATGGGTTGGTATTAGAAATAAAGTCAGAACAGGAGCAGGTCCCTGCCTAATCTCCGAGAATAAGAGATTAGTTGTGACATGGTTTTGGGAAATCAAAAGGATGGGATAGAGAATAATAGTATTTTAATATGCATGATTGCTATGGTTTGGCTGTGTCCCCACCCAAATCTCACTTTGAATTGTAATAATCCCCATGTGTCAAGGGCAGGGCCAGGTAACTGAATCATGGGGGAAGTTCTCCCACACTGTTCTCGTGGTAGTGAATAAGTCTCATGAGATATGATTGTTTTATAAATGGGAGATCCCCTGCACAAGCTCTCTTACCTGCTGCCATGTAAAACATGCCTTTGCTTCTTCTTTGCTTTCCTCCATGATCCTGAGGCTTCCCTAGCCATGTGGAACTGTGAGTCCATTCAACCTCTTTCCTGTATAAATTATTCAGTCTCAGGTATGTCTTTATTGGCAGCATGAGAACAGACTAATACAATAATATTAGTAATGGATAGTATTCATATGAATCTTACAATAAATATTTTAGAAACTCAGTATCCTGCCTCATGGTTTGTAGTTTGTTGTTAGAACTATCATGAAGCAAACCTGAAAGTAATGCGTGTTACCTAAGTTCTCAGAGATGTCAACGCAGAACTTAAGAATGCTATCCCGAAGCTCTCTTTTTTTTTTTTTTTTTTTTTTGAGACGGAGTCTCCCCCTCTGTCACCCAGGCTGGTGTGCAGTGGCGCAATCTCTGCTCACTGCAAACTCCGCCTCCCGGGTTCACCCCATTCTCCTGCCTCAGCCTCCCGAGTAGCTGGGACTACAGGCACCTGCCACCTCGCCCAGCTAATTTTTTTTTTTTTTTTTGTATTTTTAGTAGAGACGGCATTTCACTGTGTTAGCCAGGATGACCTCGATCTCCTGACCTCGTTATCTGCCCACCTCGGCCTCCCAAAGTACTAGGATTACAGGCGTGAGCCACCGCGCCAGCCTCTGTCTCTTAACTAATGGTTTTGATCGCTCATAAGAGCTAAGTAGTGTAGAGGATAAAAGATGAAGAGTGTGATCAAGTGTCTCTGGTGTTCTAGATTGCAATATTCTCAACTCCCCACAATCCATTTCTGTTTTCACTGTGGCACTTCCCTTTCGTTCTTGATATCTGAAATTTGTCCATATGACTGTTGCCCTACCAGCTAATGTTTAAATTGTGGTTGGTCTGATTCATGGTAGCTTATCTATCTAATTAAGGGACATAAACGAGATTGTAATACACTGATCCAATAATTTTGCATGACATTAGGACAACCCTCACTGGTTTGGATCAATTGAATGTTAAGATTTCAAAAACAATGTTCCCAGATGGGTATCTATTTGTAAATTTGGCCACACTGTATTTCATTTTTATTCTAGAGTTTCCCTAGGTTCCTCAGAGAATTGCTCCGCCAAAGACCTATACAGCCTGTAGCTCTAATGTTCTGGCAATATTGACAGATGAAGCAGAGGGGACATAGACAGGCACTGAATACAAAAATAATTCCTTCTCCAGCTACGGTCTTGAATGAAACACAATTTACGTGGCATATGAACAGAGTATTTTGTGTAGGAAAGAGAGAAAAGAGGATGAGAAAGAAGAGGAGAAGAGGAAAGAAAGTCAGAGGGGAGGTGAGAAGAGGTTGTCTTGGGAGAATTATAGGAGATACTTCGTCTAGTGGCTGTAGGAGTGAGCTTGTTGTACTCTAGAAAGTTCTTCCTTAGGTAATCACATATAACTGTATTCATCAAGAGTAGTTTCAGCTTTGCTGTGAGTATTTTAAGGCTAATCATCTTATCATGAGCATTTCTTACATTATCACAAATTTAAAGGAAAAGGTGACCTCTGTCCTGATAGCATTTGGCCTTGAAAGGGCAAGTGGACATTTGAAACAATAATATGCCCAGATAATGGGAAACAATTTTATTTTTCCAACTATTGTTTTGCTTATGCTCAGTTTTAGTTTTAGGCTTCCTGGTAGAGAAGTTTGAGTGGAGAATTTGAAAGCAACTGTGTCTTGTGCCTATGGCACAGATAGCTTTCATTCAATAAATGGACCAAATGGGAATAACCACAACCCAAGGCTTCTTGTGCTCACGGAAGTGATGTAAGTTCTGGGAAAGGATGTTCTGGCTGCAGGTGATGGAGAGTAGTCCAGGCTTTCATTTTATTTTATTTTATTTTTTTGAGGTGGAGTCTCACTCTGCCACCCAGACTGGAGTGCAGTGGTGTGATCTTGACTCACTGCAACCTCCACCTCCCGGGTTCAAGCAATTCTCCTGCCTCAGTCTCCTGAGTAGCTGGGATTACTGGTGTGTGCCGTCACACCTGGCTTTTTTTTTTTTTTTTTTGTATTTTTAGTAGAGATGGGGTTTCACCATGTTGGCCAGGCTGGTCTCCATCTCCTGACCTCAGGTGATCCACCTACCTCAGCTTCCCAAAGTGCTAGGACTACAGGCATGAGCCAATGCACCTGACCTAGTCCAGGCTTTCAGACACAGTATGTGAGAGCATAGACTGAAAAGCAGATGGAGAAGCATGCATGGATGAAGAAAAAACCAGCATTTTCTTAGATGTTTATCCAACCAGGAAATGCAGAGTGGGATAGTGGCAATAAGGATGACTGTCAGCAATTGGATCACTTCCAGTCTCAGGTCAGGGCTCCAGTCTCAGGAATTTGGTTTGGAGAGGGAGAACTGCAGTTTCTGGGTGATGAGAAGGAATGAACTATCAAAAGCAAAGCAGAGTTTTAATATAAGGTGGTATAGTTAGTGCAGAAGAACTAGAGTTTAAACCCCAACTTCTGCCTCCTCATTCAGTGCTCTTCCGGTTTTTCAGGCTGTGCTTGGATGCTGGGCTGCAGGATGCCAGCAGAGTACGTTGGCGCTCAATGTAGTAGCTTAGCTGTTCCCTCTGTGCATCCTACATGCCTGCTGCCATGATCCTTGCCCTGCCACATTTGGCAGTTTGTGTGCAGCTCTCACACTGCCAGAAGCCTCCTAGTTGGTAGGAAGCTGATATTTCCTCAGAGACCATTCTGCTCACTTGGCACAGCTCAAATCACATCTCTTGGCTTCCATCCTCTGCTCTCCTGTTCTAATCAAATGCATCGCCCTTGCCAGTTGGTGAGCTTCAGTTAAACCCATGCCTCAGATATTGCCCATGTCATGTTCCCCTGGTTGTACTGATTCTACCTTTGGATCCACTGCGACTACCCCATTGACTGGCTTGCCTTGCTGCCAGTGGGCTGGCCTGCCCTGATTTAGATGTTTTCCATTGAGCCATACCCTGCTTGACTGGCAATTTATTGTCTGTGCTAGTGGCAGATTCCTTCCAAAGGGGCTTTTGCCACCGTGGGCTCCATCTTTGACTTCCGCTGGCTTTTTTATGGCTTTCACCATTGACTTGGCGGGACTTACCCTTAACAATCAATTGCTTCCATATTGTGGCTGGCCTTCTCTCGTACTGGCTGCCTCCTGCTAACTGCTGCTTCGTCTGACTCTGATGCCCACATCTCTCACCTGTGATGTGTTCTTCAAAACACATTAACTTCCATTTGACTGACTCACGGCTGCTGAGAATGTTTCACAGTATTACCTGGAATGTTTCTTATGTATGATGGTAATTGATAATATCTGATTCTCACCATTATTCAGATATTAACAGACAATATTCCTCTCCCCAGAAATACTACATTCATCATTTTACTCATGGCTAAGAAACCAGTTAACATCTATTGAACACCTACTAATTGCCAAATTCTGATCTCTCTTTACCGTAGAGTTTATTTATGAGAGACTCTTGGGGACTCACAGCTGTTTCATCTCAGGAAAATCTTGAAAAAAAATCCAGTCCATCTCTTTCACCTTAGACATGGAAACTCCACAATTATTCCAGACAAATGAGTATCGAATTTCTAAGACACTCAGGAAGAAGCTCTAGGAAACTCATTCTGGTGTTTAATAGCATTTTCTGTTGGTAATATGTCAAAACCAAGGTAATATCTTACGCCTCTCCCACTCTGCACATACAAAGTCTGTAGCCTTTCTGCCACCAGTGGTCATCAGTCACAGTTTATTTTTTCTTTAAGATGGCTCTTCAAAACGACTACTAATTGCTGACATGTTATTTTTTATTTGATCATGACCACATGGTTCAAATTTTGTTAAGCATTTTTTCCCTTTAAAGAGTTGTTTGATGAGTTATCTAACTTGTAATTAAGACTGTGGCTTTGTGTACATGTGAGGCACAAGCCTGCAGCAGACTCAGAGTGCCTAATTAATAAAAACAAAACAAAACAAAATGAAAATGAAAATGAACCAACCAGCAGAAAAATGTAGGGACCGTCAATTTGGAAGTCTAGTATTAGCATATTTGAGGTTGCTCCCTGGAATTGTGTTGCATCTGTGCTTAAATATCAGTGATTTCTTAATAAACCTTCTAACATCCAAAGTCCTGCCCACAGCCACGAAGCTCTGCTTGATGGGACCCTTGCTCCCTGGCAAATCTAGCTCTTCCTCTTATCCACTCTGCTCCAGATTTACTGAGAGGCCTTTAGGTCCTCAAAGATCTTATTTTCTGCCTCAGGCCTTTCACATGCTGCTGCCTCTACCTGAAATTCTTTTCATCTTTCTTCACAGGTTGACTCTGCTCATCTTTTAAGGTTTTGACTTAGTTGTTATCTTCTCATAGGAGCCAACATGACTACCCCATATCTTGTTTCCTTTGTTGCACTGTCCAGTCCCCATCTGCTTCCCATTATGGCATCTTCAAATTGGTCACTGAATATTTGTTTGTTATATATGTGTTGTCTCTTGGCTTACCCAATCATGAGCTCCATTAGGGCAGAAACATTTATTACATAGCCTAGTATTAGGTTCATAGTAGGCATTTAATAAATACTTACTGAATAAATCATAAACAGAATGATGAATCTATTGGCTGTGAAAGAAGGAAACCCTGTGAGTTCCTGGCATTTCTTTGATATTGGAACAGTGCTATCGAAGAATCTGCTCCTAAATTTGCTGTCTATCTTTCCCAGCCATGCAGAAAAGTAGAGAAGCTGGAAGCCAAATCCAAACTGCCAAGATTTGAAACAGCAAGCTTGTCCTGGAGACTATCATCACTTCACATGCTTAAGGCTGTAGTTAATTTAGAGCTAGTTAAGCTGACATCTTGTTTCCAGTACAAGAACAAGATAGAAAGACTCAAACAAAATAAGATAAAAGAAGACAAAGGGAAACGATTTAAAAAATTAACTTGATAGGCTTAATCTTCAGTTATCTGCCCTTTTCTTTATTTCCATCTTCCTTTGGAGGACTCATTAATTCTTATGTCACCAAATACCTTCTTACTATTTCATTTCAAAGCTGTACTTCTAATTCCATTTGTTCTTACTGTCTGCAGGTACAGGTGTGCAGAGTCCTGCTAAATATTACCATCTTGGCATTCTTCTGTTGCTGTAAATGTAACAGATCTGAAACTGATGCAGTAACTTCACTTATTCGATAATATTTATTGAATCCCTGTAATGTGCCAGACACTATTCTGTTCACTCGTGGTACAATGAAAAGCAAGTACCCATTCTAGCAGAGAGGATTGGTGGTAAACAAATTATCATAAAATAAATGTGTAGTTACTAATTACCATAAATGCTACTAAAATGTAATGTGCTATGAGAAGGTGTGACAGGGATCTGTAATTTAGTTTGGGAAGTTATGGAATTCTTCTGTGGGAAAATGAGATTTGAAAGTAAGAGGTGAAGCCAGCTGGACTTCCTGGGTCGGGTGGGGGACTTGGAGAACTTTTCTGTCTTACAAGAGGATTGTAAAATGCACCAATCAGCACTCTGTAGCTAGGAATGTAAAACGCACCAATTAGCACTCTGTGGCTAGCAAGGAGATGGTAAAATGCACCAATCAGCGCTCTGTAAAATGTACCAATCAGCAGGATCCTAAAAGTAGCCAATCTCAGGGAGGATTGAGAAAAGGGCACTCTGATAGGATAAAAATGGAACATGGGAGGTGACAAATAAAGGAATGAAAGTTGGCCACCCCAGCCAGCAGCAGCAATCTGCTCAGGTCCCCTTCCACACTGTGGAAGCTTTGTTCTTTCACTCTTCACAATAAATCTTGCTGCTGCTCACTCTTTGGGTCCGTGCCATCTTTAAGAGCTGTAATACTCACTGTGAAGGTCCGTGATTCCATTCTTGAAGTCAGTGAGACCACGAACCCACCAGAAGGAACCAACTCCAGACACAAAAGATGAGTAAAATTTGATGAGAGAGAGAAGAAAACATACGTCAGACAGGAGGAAAGTATGTGTGAATCCCTAAAATGTGGAAGGAGTTGTCATATTTAAAAAAATACAGGAAGTATTCTGGATTGTGATGAGAGAGGAGTAAGTGGTGAGATAGGCAGTGTCCCCTAGATATTTTACTTTCCCAACCTTGACATTGCGATTCTCTTTTTTATTTGTGATTTGTTTATCTATTTAGTCTCCTATAGCCAGTCACCAAAGCCAAGCAATTCTTCCTTCTTTTTGTACTTGTTCGTTGTTCCTGCCATTACTCTAATTAATAAATAGATAGATTCTGTATATTTAGTCTCTTTTTAAAAAGATCAAATATAGGACGTTTTTATTACAAAAATGAATATTATTTTGAAAATACACAAACAATGTACATTCATTGTAGGACAACCAGAAAGTACAAATATGAAAAAAATAATTACTTCCTCTCTCCCTCTGTCTCTGCCCACTCCAAAAGTTTTGTTGCCCATCATTCCATTATATCTGCAGGATACACACACACACACACACACACACACACACACACACAGAATTATACAGTTTTGTAAACTGCTTTCTTCTACACTTAAAATTTTTATTAGATAAACCAAGTAGAATTTCTAGAACAACTCATATAATTATGATTCTTTTTGTCAACATTTTAATGAAAATTTCCACATACTAAAAAGCTTTTAAAAAGTGTACAGTGAACACCATATACTCATCACCTTAATTTTATAATTAGCATTTTTCAAAATGTTAAATTACTTTATCATCTCTTTATCTAGCCATATTTTTATCCATGCATCAATTTCTGATACATTTTCCTACATATTTTCAAATAAGTTGCAATGTTTTTACTGAGTAATAGATGTGCTTTATATATCCTGGTAACTAGTCCTTTGTCAGTTATATGCTATGTGAATATTTTCTCCCAGTCTGTGGCTGGCTTATTCATTTTCTTAATGATATCTTGGTAAACATACTTTCTAATTTTGATGAAGTCTAATATATCATGTTATTTTTCTTTATAATTATTGCTTTCTGCATCCAGTTTTTTAAAACTTTGTCTTGCTTCAATTATAGGATTGTATATCAGCCTCATTTTACATTTATCTTGTTGGTTTCAGCCCAGTATTCCAACCTGTATAAATTGTTTTCAGTCAAACTCCTATCTTATGCTATATTAGATATTGTTTTCAACTTTGCATCACCTGCAAATTTACAAGTCATTGAAGGTTGAATGGGAAAGAACCTTTTTCAAGTGTAATTAGAGCCAAGTTTGCATTTTACCATCTTAATTTTCAAGACATCATAAGATACAAAGTAAAATTATCTGCAAAATCACTGGCACAGGGGACTGGTAGTAGCAGTGTTCTCTTTTACTACTTGAGAGCCTGATTTCTGAGGTTTGATATTACTTTATTGACTTACCTATTGACACCTGGTGTTTATTGTCTTTTTTCCTGAATAGAGTTTATTCCTCTCTAAATTGTCTGTTATCCTACTGTAGTGTGAGGTCCATTGGAGTGGACATCTTGTATCATAGTCACCACCACGTCTCCAGCAACATAGAGACACATTAATGAATATTTGTCAAATGGATTAATAAGCAAATGTCTAAAAATCTTCCATTTAATATTTTTTCTAGAATTTTTACTATAAATTACCTATCTTCTTGGCCTGAAATTTAGGAAATTTACCACTTTATCTTTTTGACATCTGGGACATTTTCCTAGCTCTCATATATTGCTAACCAACTTCTCTGTTCTCCATAACCTTTCCAAATATACTGATACAAATATTAGATTATGTGAATGAGTATCTTTAGAACGTGGGATGTAATTTGTCTAATAATGAAGACTTGAATATATCGAACCCAACCTGAACAGGCTCTATGTAATGTACTAAATATACAGTTTCTAAAATGTTTCTGTACACAATTAGTTTACAATTTAATAGCATGTAATTTGATACCTAATGAATTGAAATAGTTTCCTTATGTCCTTCCATATTAATAAAGAATAACCCATTAACAATTGAGACCTGAGCGGAGACACACATCAATCATGTTTTCGCTTACTATCTGGCCTGCTTTACTATCTCTCCTCCCTCTGTAAGAGATGCATTTAAATGGAAAGGATCACTAAAATGAAAACATTAAAATAAAAATATTTTAGTGAGTGTTAATCTGTAAGTAAACTGAGGGATGTGTCATCTAGAAACCCAGCTCAAAGTTAGGCACTGTAGATAACAATAAGATGAAGGCTTAGCTCCATTCTCAAATGAAGAATTGCTGTAAGAATAATATCTACAAAATTAATCGCTAATGTAAACTTATTATGTCTTAAATACTAGTAAAAACATTGCTGAAATTCTTGAAAAAGAAAAGGCAGCCTGAACTGATAGAGGCATAGAAAATTCATGATGAATATTACTTTGCTATAGAAAAAGAATGAGGCATTCCAGGTGAGAGAAAGGGCAGAGTGAAGGTGCATGGGCAGGAATGTGCTTCAAAAATGAGCAGATTAACCAGAGAGAAGTTGGTCTTCTCAGGGACCCTTGGGAAATGTGACTGCAGGATTTCAGTAAGGCCCTAAAGTGCAAGAATGAGAGTTTTGTACTTGAGTCTGAAAGGCAAGAATAAATGCTATAAATGATTGTTCAGGAGAGTGACTTAATAAAATAAAAATGTTTGAAGTATGTCAGTGCTATTTAAGGTAGGTAATGTGGAAGTGATACACAGAAGAGGCAGCTATAAAATTAATGCAAGTAAAGATAATTAAATCAGGAAAGTGACAAAAGGCATAGGACATTAAAAAGAAATATAGAGAAAGGAATGATATCCATTTACCCTAATTTGATCACTATATGTCATATACATGTATCAAAATAAAAGATGTACCACCAAAATATATACAACTGTTATATATCAATAAAAAATAGATAATTTAAATATTGGGTTGTGGTGGATAAAAGTATCACAGGTTTTTTCTTAAATTTCAAGTCCAGTGGACTTGGAAAAATTTCTCCATTTGCTAGAATGGGTTGATCTTGGGAAACAAGTTGAAGTGGTTATGGATATAATGCAATTGAGATGAAGATATCAAGGAAGAGCTACCCAGTAGGTTTTGGAGGCCTTGTGAAAAGCAAGTGCTGGAGAGAAAGATTTAGAGGTAATTTGCTTAAGAAGGAAATATGATCAAAGAAAAAAAATATGAGCCCTTTCATAAGAGAACAATAAATGGATGCAGAGAATCAGTGGTGTTGCCCCAGAGGAAGGTCACATTGAAGCAAGAAAAACTGTGATTACTGAGATTAAGAAAGAATAATTCATGAAATGAGAGAACAAAGTTAATGCAGTAATGCATAAACCAAAGGAAGAAGATGGTCAAAATATGTGGCAGAACATTTCAGGAGGATGAGGGAGCCGCTGGATGTGATAAGAAGCTAATCATGTCCTTTTTATAAGTAAGGAGGCTGAAGTACTCAGGCAAAGCTAATCCAACCTCACTCCTAGGATTATATACAAGCATGTAGGTGAGTTGTTCCCCATTACAATGGTGATAACCTTTTTCACAAGTCAATGTCAAAATGAGAAATATAAGGGTAGTGCATTTGTATAAAGCAGTGTAAGACAAGCTCTGTCCTGCACACCTTTCTAAATTACCAGAATCCTTCCATTATTATGACATTAGGGAGATCGCTGATGATGACTGATATATATTTAGTTGAAAAAACAAATGAGAGCCACTGTTTTATTAGCATGAGGTCTGGTAATAATGATCTGATAATATATTTGCTTTCCTTGGGCTTGTTCTCTAGAACATGAAGTGGGGTATTTTTGCATAGGGTCTTCTTTCTGTGTTCACCAACTACTGGCAGTCAGAAGGTAGGATGAATAAAAATTTATCCCACTTGAATTGTTGAAAGATACTTATATTAATATAAAATCACCATATCCTGACAGTGTTAAAACCCAGCTGCAGGTTCAGAGCCCTGTCTGTCACTTATCTTAAGCTTCTAGGGAGAATAAAGATCAAGTATCTCTGAAGCAGAGTTTAGTGTCATAGCTGTTTCTGAAGAGACAGGCTTTTCTTCCCCCACTAAATCCTTTGCACAGTATTATCATGTGAGTCTCCATCGGGTGATTTTCTTGAGGTTCTTGACTGTTTAAGTACAGGCAGATTGGCTGTGGTGAAGAGTAGACAATTTTTTAGAGACATAAGAAATAGCCCCTTGTCATAGATCCCTTCACCTCTTTTGAGGCTTGATCCTTTGCCAGCCATTTTCTGTGTCTTTGAAATAATAACTTCAGTAGTAACAGTATCAAAAATAGATCACACTCTTGTTGTTTTGTTTTAACCTCATGCCGGACTCTATGCAAATATTTTACATAGATAAAATTCTTTTCTTTTTTCCAATAAACTTATAAGTTGAATTTTATACTTACTACACTTTAACAATAAGAATTTTGAACCCCAGAGGGGTTAAATAACTTTTCAGCATGGCTAGTGAATTCCTACAGAAGGATTTAAACCAAGAGTCTGGCTCCAAATCCATTGTTATTCAACCTTACAATTCACTGCCTCATGGAAAAAAATATGTGTATAGAAAACATAAGCTTACCTAAAAGGATGTGTTCTTATTCCAACTGTGCTATCATATTCAAAATATTTCTAGAACTCTCTTTTCAGAATCTTCTGTAGACACATTTATTTTAAATATGTTCAGGGATAGTAAAACTTTGTTTTACAGAATAAAATAAACATTTGGAAGTGATCAGTATCAAAGTCAAAAAACACTATAAATGGACAAAAAGGCAATTCTTAGCAGGGTGTCCTAAAAATGTATTTGACCATGGAATGTATTATTTGAAATAAATATGTGTACTTCATAAAGTGACTGCCTTGGAAAGGAAATGACACATTAAATGTTTTTCCTGTAAGAAAATCAGTCACACTCGCTGTGGTCATAGGTATTGAATCCCTCTCAACTTTATCTTAATGAAGACTCTTCTGTTCTCATGTTGAAAGCCAAATAGTAGACCTTTCCTTCCTTGTAGTGCTTCAGTGAAAGCACGATTCAAACTCTTGACTGCGCTTTCCGATGGCCTCACTACGTTGGTGGGAAACCTGAATTGGTATAAAAGTAATTCATATGAAGGAAAACTACACAGTAAGCACAATTTTCTCTAGTCTATTTACTAATGATGCATAATCCTGGCTTGATAAAGTGAGAGCTATTCATTTTGATTGCAGTAACTAGAGGTTGAGTAACTATATCATTTAACCTCCCAGTTTCTTTTTTCTCAGTCATTGGATAAGAAATAAATTAAATTATATGTTATTTCAGAGGAAATCATAACAGTTGGTGTGAATTTCCCCTTGCATGTGACAAAACATAAACTCATCAACATCCGTGAGACAAGTAAATGGGTCTGAAGATTTCCACTCTGCCTACTGAGGTTCAGATAGGTCAACTGACACTTTTAAAGGCACACTATAGATACACTGTTTACAGCAGGAAACAGAAGCCAGAACTTCAGTTACTATTGGGCAGTATATGAAATTGAACATCTTTTAAATCAAAGGATGGAATCTATGTAGGGTAAGTATGTTACCAACATTTTTAGTAGGTACTATATGGCCCCATCATAAAACCTGTATCACGTGTTACTTGGTAACGGAAGAGGAGAATCAACCACGTGTTCTCAGGAAAGGGGCCTCTGAGCATAAGATCTCAATCAGTTATTGCCACGTTAATTCAAAATTAATGATGGAAAGTTAGAAAGATAGGTAAACCTTCAATTCTGAGAGAGCAGGACTGACTTGTTTCTTGACCCAAATGATGAATCATTTCTCACCCTCACCTGCGAAACAAACTACTCATTTACTAGTGGTTTGCTTCCCCTCTCCGTATTCCATCTGCAGAGTAACACCAACTGACACATAGGAAAGGAAGAGAAAGAGAACAAGTTGGCAGGGAGTCAATATATTTCGTTGTTTTATTATTACGGAACTCTAGTAGCATTTAGTTGGTGAGTCTGAACAGAAAATGAGTATTTCGAAACTGACTCAGTTATCAGGGGAAATGATTAAAGGCACAACAACAACAACAAAAATCCATGGATTAATTAGCAGGTCAATGGTAGTTGAGTAGCTATTACTAAATTACATGGCTTGCATACAAAAGAAAGAATAAATCTTTGAAGTTTTTCCAGCTTGGGTGACTTGTGAGTTAGAATTCTAGGCCTGTGAGAAGAGATTTCCATTGATTGGTTGATGGGTAATGAGATCAGAAAAGATAGTACCTGGATTTCCTTCAATTCTACACATTCAAGACTTAATCTTGCTTTCTGTCAGTGATATATCCTTCTTGCTATAGTTACTGACAGTGAGATTTGAAGACTTGATTAATAATAAATAAAGAAAGCAGGGCTAACCATACCATAAGAAAGGAGAAAAATCAGGATCAGCAATATAAGACAAGTGTTTGGTGCCAGCAGCGATAAACAAATTCTAAAGGAGGGAAAGGGCAGGTAATGATCTCTTCTTCAGAAGAGATGCAAGTTTTGAAAATAAGTGAATCAACAGATGCACCAAGAAGCCCACTGTTTCATTAACCCTTTAGCAAATGTTTATGGACACACATGTACATACACACACATATGCATACACATATATACCATATATTTATGTCATACATATGTATTATGTACGTTTATATATCATTTATATATACATATACTTTATATACTTATATATGTATACTGTGGGGGGGTGTGGGGGGGTGTGTGTAATTCTAGACAGGAGGCAGAAATAACAAAATACGAAGGTAAATAATCTACTAGGTTAGTAACTGAAAAGTGCTAGGGATAAAAGTAAAAGCAGAGCCAGTTAAGGGAACAAGAGTTCAAAGGGGTCACAGGGGTCAGGTTTCAGTATTTAATAGTGTCAGGGTAAGCCTCTTTGAGAAGCTGACATTTCAGCAGAGACTTGAAAGGGACAAGGGAGTAGGGATGACTTGTCTAATCAGAGCTAACAGCTAATGCAAAAGTCCTGTGTTGGTGTGTAGTCAAGGAGTTTGGCATAGAGGAAGGATGCCAGTGTGACTGGACTAGAATGGGCAACGTGGGGAGGACGTAGTAGGAAATGAGGTCAGAGAGGTAACACGGATTAGGTCATATAGATCTGGTTGGTCTCTACAAAGATCTAGTTTGGAGGGTTGAATCGTGATTTTTGGGTCTCTCTCCTCAACTGGTGCAAAAGAAGCAAGTCATTTATGACAGCAACAATAGAGATAGTATTGCAGTAACATAATGTGTGAGATTACTCAGAAGGAAAGAATTATCCTTGAGGCATCACACGTAAACGCAATGAAAAGCAAACAACAAGGAGAGACATTTATGCATAAAAGAGAATGTTATTCTAGGAACTGGGAGCCAACTCGATTGTGCTAATGTGCATAATAATCAAACTGTCAGAGTGCTTTCCTTTAGGTCTGCATCTAGGCAGGCACTGCTTAGAACATTTTATCTCATTTCCAAACGACTTTTAAGCCCATTAAAATGTTGTTTTCATTTCAATTAATAATTCAGCCAATAATACAATTATGAAATACAACTTTTGCTGATAGCTATTTCCAGAAGGCAGATTGGATGAACCCAGGAAGTGGAACAGGAAATACAGGGCAGTTTTCTTGGATAGCACTCAATATGGTATAAACAGATGTCAATATGGTCTGAAGATGTCAATAATCAAGCATGTTGCATAATCTCCATTCCCATTTTTACCGAAAGGAAACAAGTTTAGAGTAATGAATTGTTCCTATTGGAGTTGTTGTTTGGACCCTTTTGAGAAGCCTAAAGCTGGAGCAAGTTGATGGAAGGGAGTCATCTTTAGGACTTCTTTTGCTTGAGTTTGTACTACTCCACAGAACTTCCATTCTTAGCAGGAGTTTGAGCAAGAAACCAAAGCCTCTTCTCACTGTGTGGGCCAGGTGTGTGTGCGTGTGTATGTGTGTGTGCTGGCAAGTTTATTACCCTTAGGTAAAACATTATCCTAGTGCATATTTCTGAGCTGTATACATTCGTTGCAGAGATATATGTGTTGATTGATTGTACTCAGTTTTAACAAAAATGATTTCTCATCATAAATAGATATATTAATAGTTTCAAAAATAAGTTGGAAGCCCTACCATAGCCACATTTTTCACAGAATTGTTGACCACTTCAGTTTCTTTGGATGAGTATTTCAGGTTTACCAGCTTGTTGCTCCTCTTTGCTCAGACAGAATCTATAATATACTATTCTAAACAAGAGAAAGGGTAATATTTCTCACTTAACCTCTTCAGATGACTAATCAGCAGCACATAATCATTCACATGACCTCCAAATGCCACTTCCTTGAATCAGCCGACTTTTCTGATGCTACGACCAATTAGTGCTCACACTCAATGAGATTTCAGGTGCGATGCTGCATAATGGAAAATATTAAAAACTGAGTGAGGATACTTCCCATTTCCTTCTCTTCCTTAGCAAACTGGCTTCTCCCTTGAGGTTATGAGACCACATAGTATAGGCTCTAGACTAAATTTAAGCAAAAGATTCTTTTTTCTTTATACTGGAGAACCTTGTCAAATAACGTAGAATATTGTATTATGACTGCCTTCCCACCATCCGATAGCTTCAACCTTCAACCTTGAAACCTTACTCTCTTAGTTGGTTGCTCCAAGTGAAAAATATTAAAGGTGCCCCATAAAATGCATAATAAAAGGGTGTATTCTTTCAGTTTACTGAATCATGGAAGCTCCTATATAGGGCCATTTTGAATAATGTAAGTAGGCATCAGTTGTTCCTAGAATCGGACACTTCCCCCATTCCTAAGAGCTGTAGCCTCCCTAAAGCCACCAGATTAATTAAATGAGACAGCTGTCTCACAAAATTGCAAGACTTGCTTATAAAATTGGAAGAGTGCTGTCCTTTTAATGCCTGTCAACACCTTGAGAGTAAGCAGCACAGTAACGATCAATCCCAGCTTCATGAGATATTTGCAAAAGTTTCTCTAAGTCTGGCCTTCTTTCAAATGGCAACATCTTGGCAATCTCTCGCAGTTCTTCCTTTCTATCACCATAATAACCTTTATACAAAGTTAACTAGTGGGAACAGGTCCATGCTCAGGAGATGTAGGAGAGATTAACCATTATCAGAGACCGTCGCCCCTAGTCCAATTGTGTGTTTCCAAGACTTTATCCAGACAGTATATGGATTTTTAAATGTTATTTATTTATTTTAATGAGTATGTGAACTTTAATAAATATGTGTGTGGACTTTTAATAACCCTAGCTAGGATGCAGACTCCAATCTACATTCAAAATATCTTTTCTGGGTCAGGGCCTCCTAGCTTCCTGGTGTGATAAATATTGGCAAGCACCACAGGCGTTTTCCCCTAAAAAGCAGCAGGAATTTTAGTGCTGAATATCTAACTATATTGATTCATAATAACAGACTAATTTTCTCAAAGATCAGGGGAATTCTAGGATGTCACCAAGATGTAAAACACATTTTACAAGGCAATATGAAATCCAGACCAAGCACCAACTATCTGGGTTTGTCTGCTGCTGTGGTCTTTTCAGCACCACTGTGTTGGCAAAACACTTTCATCAGCTGCAGAGATGATGCAGAAGCTGCTCTGCCTCGCTTCTTCAGCCCTCAGGCTGGTAATGCCACCCAACCAGTGAGCTGTGAGGTGGAGCTTGGAACAAGACTAACAGTCATGTTCAACTTCTCAATCTCTACTAATATGAAGTCATTTGAAATGCCACAAACCAGGGAGAGGGCAAGGCTTTCATCTCATGGTTCTTTAAAATCACATCGGGCTAAGGTGGAGAGAGCATGGGCACCACCTGTCACATCAAGTGAGGAGTAAAGTGGTTCTCCACAAATAAAAAGTAATTAAAATTAATAATAATAGGCCAGGTTCGGTGGCTCCTGCCTGTAATCCCAACACTTTAGGAGGCTGAGGCAGGTGGATCGCTTGAGCCCAGGAGTTCAAGACCAGCTCAGGTAACATGGCAAAACACCATTTCTAAAAAAGTACAAAATATTAGCCTGGTGTGGTGGCGAGTGCCTGTAGTCCCAGCTACTTAGGAGGCTGAGATGGGAAAATTACCTGAGCCCAGTAAGTCGATGCTGTAGTGAGCTGTGATTGCACCACTGCACTCCAGCCTAGGCATCAGTTTTTTGAGATCGTGTTTCAAAAAAAATTAATAATAATAATAATGTGTTATTGATGGCTATGTATTCTTCTATACATTCCCCCCAAAAAAAGTCTTATTAGCAGTTTGCTATGAGTTAAAAGAGGGAACTGGCAATAGATTCTTAAAAGAAACTTCCAAAAACAACCCAATTGTATGAATGTTGTCAAGATTTTGTGTTAGGCATGTTTTATGAATTAGTAACACTAATAAGCCTCTTACTTCCAAGAAATGCATTTCTTGGAATTTACTCAAAGCTTTTCCTTTCTCCCCTTAGTTCCCTTTGATAAATTACATTTTGCCAACTTAAAGTAAATGACATTTCCCTGAAAAGTTGACAAAGTACCTTACCAACAATAGCACTTTTAAAAGTAATCATGACCAATACTATTAGAGTGAAAATAAATCACATTGAGTACAACTCAGCATGTTTCATTTTTAATAAAGTTTCTAAACTTCAGCAATATTCTTGAGTGCCTGTTAAGTGCAAGGCCTCATGCTATACTCTCTGGGGAACTCAAAGATAAGCAAGATGTGTCCCCAAGTCTCAAGTAACTTGTAATCAACTGAGTGCCCTTCAATAGTACACAATAACAAACCATCTTAATGAAAAGCAATAGTCAAATTGATCTTTGGCACCTTGAGACTAATGACGTAAGTTATTTCATTTATGTCATGAAACAATAGCAGAGTATAGGGTCTGTTGATTGATGTTTATTTAAATGACTGTGGTGAGAAATCATAAACATCGTGGTCTGTTTAATTACCAACCTCCGGAGTGATTTTTCTTTTCCATTTAGGATTAGTTTCCATTATTGAGTTAAAAATGCTGTCTACTGCAGTTTTCTGGAATGGGTTCTTTGGGTGCCTCAGTAAGTTTAACTCTGCCCTAGGTTGGATGTTATGTGTGAATGTGTGTGTGAGTGTGTTTATTAGAGCAAGCTCTAATGGAAACACCTGCTTGTTCTTGATTCCCTTAATGAATTGTCTTGGCATTACTAAATGGCACCACAAACCAATTATGATACGCTGTGTAGAAGCCATGCACTAACATTGCTCTCAAAAAGCAGGCCACTTCTTTTTCTAATCCTTTTGGGAATTTTATATGCATGCATTACACATACTCCACATGGAGGAAAATAATTCTAACTTACATTTTCATAGCACTTTACAGTTTACAAAATGTTTTCACTATCATAACTTACCTATAGCTTTTCCTCTGCTTGTATTTCCGTTTCATGATTTGTACCACTATGTACATTTATGTGTGTACATGTCTGTATTGCTTAAGCTAGAAACCTTGGTATCTCCTTTATTATTGCTTTTCTTTTTATACATACATACAGCCTGTCTCCAAATTAAGTTAGTTTTATCCCTGAAGCAGTCTGCCTACTTCCATCTATCCCCTAGTCCACAGTCTCAGCTAACTTGCTGTAATATCTTACCTGGCTTAATGCTACAATTTCCAATTGGTCTCCCCTCCTCCACCTCTGTATTTGCCCCATCATATTCATTTCTCTACAGGCAGCCAGAATAATCTTCCAAAAAGCCAATTTAATTATAATGCCCCCTGTTTAAAACACATCCCTGGTCCCCTTTGCCCTTAGAATAAGTTCTAAACTCCTTAACCTGGCCAACTAGGTTTTGTTTTATCCAAGTCTTTTTTATTTATTTTTTTTTCTTTTTGAGACGGAGTCTCGCTCTGTCGCCCAGGGTGGAGTGCAGTGGCGCGATCTCAGCTCACTGCAAGCTCCGCCTCCCGGGTTCACGCCATTCTCCTGCCTCAGCCTCCCAAGTAGCTGGGACTAGAGGTGCCCGCCACCTCGCCCGGCTAGTTTTTTGTATTTTCAGTAGAGACGGGGTTTCACCGTGTTAGCTAGGATGGTCTTGATCTCCTGACCTCATGATCTGCCCGTCTCGGCCTCCCAAAGTGCTGGGATTACAGACTTGAGCCACCACACCCGGTCTCTCTTTTTTTTAAGCTTACTTCTTCATGACAACCCTTACATAGCCATGAAGAATTATTAGATTGAATCATATGAAACTTCCACTACTCAACCATTTTTGCAAAACAAATATGATACATTGTTATTATTCAAACTAAAATAGGCTAGATTATTTTTTTCCTTCTCTTTGACTTCACCCGTGTGCTTCCTTCAATCTGAATATATGTTCTTAGTTCTCTACCTGGACAATTCCAACTTATCATTCAGATTTGAGTCTAGACTTAAAAATTCATCTTTGGAAGCCCTATCTGACTATATCATCCTCCCTTCTAGATTCAATTAGGTATTCTGTTTTTTACCCATGTACGAATTGAACTTACTGCCCAACATTGTAATTGTTTCATCTTTCTGTTTTTTACCACTGTACATAAGCTTCATGAAGGCCAGGGTCAGGCTTATTCTGATCACAAATATAACCCAAGTGTCCAGCACAATACCTAGCATATATTAAGGTTTTAATAATGAATTGTCAAATTAAAAATAATTAACCTAATAAAAATACAATGAATTCAATATTTATTTCCATCACCTCATTTGGTCCTCTCAAAAAATTCTAATGTTTTCTGTTTTTGACATTGTACTACCATTATGTAGGCTAACATTGGGGAAAGTTGGGGAAAGGATTCACGGGTCTCCATGTACTAATTTTATAAGTTCCTGTGTGACTATAGTTATTTCTAAATACAAAGTTAAAACACGGTGATGTAGACAGGCCAAAGATGACAATTTCTGTTTGCATCTAATCAACAGGGCTTAGATAATGAGCAATTTATGCAAATCACATAATTAATAATTGACAGACACATGACCTGGACATTTTTGAGTGAATCCACCCAGAAGTTTTTTCCTTTCCCTGGATCTTCAAGTGGACCTAGCACCAAGTACCATGTTTTGTCCTGAAAAACTTAACGTTGTACTCCAGATCCTCTATGTTGATTTGTAATTGTTTTCCTAAACTGAGAAGATGAACAAGTAGGAAACAGGATAACATCTTTAGGTTTCTTTCTTAAAGCCTAGATCCTAGATTCATCCCATGCAGTCAGCTTCCTCTATCTTTCCTTTGGCTCTGATCTGGACTCTCTTTACTTACTAATAAGTTCATGTGTTCATTAAACAATCTTTGTTGAAATTTGCTAAATCCCATATTATACTCTGGAAGCTGTGGAAAGAAAAAAAGGTACAATACAGCCTGCCCCCAGGGAGCTCACATTCTAAGCAGGGATGGAGGACAAGTGAGCACTTAACGAGAGGGCAGTGTCATAACTACTGCTTTAGCAATAAATACAGAGAGTTAGGCACACAGAGGAAGCCCCTGATGTGGCCTTCAAAAGTGTGTAAGCTCTTTTTTAAAGAAGGTTATTTCTAAACAGAGTGCTAACAATAGGACTGAATGGCAGGATGGGTGGGGTGGGAGTTGTTGAGGGAGAAGGGATCACGTACAAAGATGCTGAGGTAGGAAAAGCAAGATTGGGAGGACTTTCCCAAGGAGTAGGCATGACTCTGACCCAAACAGCACTAACCCCTACCTTTACATTCAGAAGAAAAGTTAAGACTTTGTCTTGCTTCTCCCACCTAAGACACCTGCAGAGCAAGGTATGAGGAGGGGTGGATCTTGCTATTCTCCATTGCCAAGGGTAGGGCATCTGTCTTCTGCATTGCATATGTGTGATCTTTGTCACCAGTACTGAGATACTGACAAGGGTGTTTCCTGAACAATGAAGAGAGTGTGAAAGGGAGGAAAAGGGACGCAGGGAACAAACATGACTTTTGAAATTCAAAGAATTCTATTAATTTTTCCTATTCTTGTTTTCCTTTTCTAGGTAAGTGAAACCAAGTGTTACAGCACAACAATGGTTACTGGACTCTCTCAACATGTAGTGATTTTCTCCACTGAATATGCCACGGGGAGACTTTTCAATATCTTCCATCACCCCTGTTTGACTCGTGAGTCTTTATCCAGAATTTCTAAATAACCAATAAGTAACCAGGATTAAGAAATATTTAAGTGTTTACATTTATATCGCTATATGATTTTTAGTTATATCTTTAAGGTAAGTGGGCCTATTTATGTCTTGATTTTAATTTAAAAAGAAAACTGAAAGGAGTATTATTCTCTTTACAGAAATATCCATGATAAATTTCCATTGAAGAACAATCTTTGATGTGTTTTTCCTTATTTAATTTACATTAAATACATTTTGAGGGGAATCTAAGATATACATCTCTGATTGATTGAAGTACACCTCTCTGTACATGTTAGCGCTTCTCTTTTG
Organism: Theropithecus gelada; assembly: GCF_003255815.1. Lineage (NCBI taxonomy): Eukaryota > Metazoa > Chordata > Mammalia > Primates > Cercopithecidae > Theropithecus > Theropithecus gelada. The sequence goes on along the minus strand of NC_037669.1, from coordinate 37,660,069 downwards.
TTCCTGTTCCCCTTAAAAGATTGACTCAAAGGTATGAATTGGCGTGGTTCTTGGTGTGCTCTAGAGTGTAGGATATTAAAATACATGGTTTCTTTCCTGTTGCATCATCCAGTTCTACTCTGATGTCAGCATTTTAAAGTTGTAGAAAATGAGTTCATAGCAGTGCAGTGTTTAGTACAATTTAGTCGGCAAAATGGGAGAAAAATAGTAAAAAGAGGGAAAATAATACTTGGGAACTCTTAAGTATTAGAACAGTGACTTCTCTTAGAAAATTGGCAGTGACTCCTCTTGGCCTCTGGCTAAGTTTGGCCACTCTTTGACTTTTCATACTTAGCAATTCTTCAATTCCTTATCCTGCTTTCCAAAATCAGTTGTTGTTTTTGTTTTTTTTTTTTCTACAGAGAATGCATCAGCAATGTTTTATTTTGCTATTTGCATTTACTCTGGGCATTTCAGATGTTCCAGTGAACTGAGTCATGTGCCACTTGTGTGTAATTTGGTACAGGTACCCCTGTCCTTCACAGACAAGTGACACACCTCCTTATTCATAATAATTATCCTACTGATGGAGCTCATCGAGCCAACCCCTCAGCTCACCTAATGGGGACAGAGGTTTCTGAGGTGCTGCTGATTTCTTGTTTGAATTCAGTCATCAATATCCATGTGTGGAATTATTAATTACAAAGCACAATGGAATGGTGTTAGAGCAAAAGATGGAACAGTTTTACCTGAAGGTCACTGTTGGAATTGGCCTTCTGTGATACATTATTATAAACATTTCCTTGTGTTTAATTGTTGAGTGCCTCACTCAATAATTTACTATTGTGTGTCAAAATGGGCCTTGCTCTATATGGAAAACGTAGGATGAATGTATTGCTGTGTATAATGTAGTTTCTAAATTCAGAAGTGAAAATGGCCCAAGTATCTCTGCTTTTAAACACACACACACACACACACACACACACACACACACACGATAGTACTGATGTAAAGAAAGCAACCATAAAATTTTGAATTTGTGTCAGCTCCACTGTAGCACCATGGATTTTATCATCATATTTGTAAAGCACAATACAAAAAGAGCACTAGCCTTAGAGTCGTAAAGTCAGAGCCTTAAACCTAAGTTCTACCTTTTACCATCTTGTGGTATGGAGTCAGGCACTTAATCTTGCTGAGTCTCAATTATTCTTAATATATAAAATGGATATAATGGTAATTATTTTCTGAAGTTATAATGAATATACTGAGAATAAAATTTCATGAAATATTATGTGTAAAAGTCCTGATATATCATAGATTATCAATAAATGGTAGCTGACATGAAGGCGGAGAAGAGAAAAAGAGGAAGAAGTCGGGGGAAAGAAGGATGGGATGATGGTGATGGTGGTGGTGGTAGTAATGGTGATGGTAATGATGTTCTGAGCCTGGAAATATCAATGTCATAGCTCCTTTTAGGCATTGCTTTTGTTGTGTCTTTATGATTTCCATGTAAATGTGAACAACTACCTAACCGAGAATTTTAATTTCCAAACTCTTGATGTTGTTTACAACCATATTATACAAAATAACCGATGGTTTTATTATTAGACATTAGTCATAGATTCTCTGTAGAAAAGATCCAGTTGTGATTAAGTGTTGCCAAACTGGCTAAGTCTTATGAAGCAACTTTTGGAGTGTGACTGCTGGGATCTCAGCTGGGCTCCTGTGTTGCTGCCTGGGCAAGTGAACCAGTGAGTGACCAAAGGAGAGAGTATTTCAAGCATGAAAGTAATGAAGTCTTCCCTTCCAGCGCTCACTTCTCACCACTGTTTTTAGAGAACTGTGACTTTTTTACCAAGATGAATCTTCATATTTCTGCCATGCTCTCACCTCCACTGTTGGCAAGAAGAGCAATAAGAATAATAGCTAACATTTATATACTGCTTCCCCTGTGCCAGGCACCATTCTAAATGGTTACATGTGTTTATTTAAACTGCACAATAAAAGTTTGAGACAGGCAGGGTTATTGATCGCTTTATAGATAGGAAACTTAGTTGTAAAATATTTGAGTAATTTTTCCAAAATATTTGATCTTCATGCTTGTGCTCTAAACCACTATGAATATTGACCTTAGATTGAAAGATTAGAAATTTCTTTACCTTTGAGTCAAGCATACCTACTTTGGTGGTATCTTTTTAAATCATAAATATCATCATTATCACTATAATTTTTAACGTCTTACTAAGGATTACATCTCAGGCGATGTACATACGGTATGTAATTGTTCTCCCATGATAACCCCTCAAAGACTGTATCTTTTCTATTTTATTTTGTAGTTGAAAAAATAGCACTCAGATAAGTGACTCTACAAGACTATGTGATGCCGCTAGAGAGTGGCAGAGTCTGATTTGAAGTCAGATGTACATGACTCCAAGTCTATACCCTTATCTACCATCTCATGCTAACCACTAAACAACATTAAATAGGATATCCTTAGTGCATGGTGTGACTACTTCAGTGGTATATGAGTTGTGGGGACTTTTCCATTTCAGGAATGTGTTCTCTATGTGGTGTTCCAGCTCAGTGTGGTGTCCCTTTACAGAATAGCTCTGTGACAGAGCCTACGTCCATGTGCCTAGGGCAGTGATGATAAAAGGTACTAGATTTCTTATGGTTGCTGACTGCTCAGTGATGCTGAGCAAGCCTCCATTGGGCAGCTCTACAGCCCTGTTTATTTTTTTCCTATATATCAGTGTCATGCAGGTCTATACTAAAACGTATCTGTAATTTGGGTCCATGTCCTGTTTTCACTTCACATAATCTATCCTCTGTAGCAGTTCAGAACATCTGAGAAGCAGAAACTACTTCAAAAATATTCCCATTTTCATCATCACCCAAAAGAACTTCTAAATCCTCACCATCTCCTTTCTTTTGCTTACATTCTCAAAGATACTAGCTATGGATTTATAAGATATGCTTCATACAAGTAGCATTATTAAGTTAATATTTATGCTCCTCTGAATTGTATCATTTGAGTACAAAGCTTTGATACTCGTTAAAACATGTGTTGATTCTTTACACACTTGTTTGAATGAGTTTATAAAGTAATTTCTCAAAATAGATGTTGGTCAGGTCATGGAGAGTGACATCATGGAGGTCCTGGGTATCTGGGGAAATGTAGCAGGCAGGGGTCGTTCTACTGGAAGAACAAGAAGAGAAGACTATAAAGAGGCAGGAGACATTTTTGAATAGTAGTCAGTTTCTCCTGGTGCCAATGTGGTTTCTGTCACACTTTCTCTCTTAATGAGTAAGGCGTAAGTTCTCTGGTAAAAATTGTCTACTTTCAGAAGTTACATGTATGATGAAATGGTCTGCCTCGGGCTATCTGTATTGATTGTTTTCAGGAAAATATAGAATAAGCTGGGAACATATGTGGTACCCATTACATTCTCTTTTCCAAACCAGATTTATTTGTTTCAAGTTTGTTGGCTTAGGTCAAGGTGGGAGCAGGGGTAGAATAAAATAGGTAGTAAGGTAGATGGGTGTATGTGTTTTCATAACTTTAAGACTAAAAAAACAAAAACCTCCAACCAATAATGTAATGTAAGAGTGCTTTTAAAACTGCATAGTGGTTATTTTTATGGGTTTTATCATTTCCCCTCATACTAGAGACTGAAAGGAAGTCCATGGAAACCATGTATAATCACATGAGGAAATACACTGACCAAATCTGAAGAAGTTTGATGTGTAATACTGTCAAGAATTAGAGGAAGAGAAGGAAATTCTCCAATGGTTCTGTGTTCTTATGAAGCAGAATAATGATAAACTGATTATACGTGGAAATTTCTTCCGTAAAAATAATACATTAACCTAAACATTTAAATTGATTTTTGCAGAACTCTTTACACACAAACACATATACACAAAATTCATTTTTCTCTAGTGTTTATGTGGTTAGTACCTAAGACATTTTTGAGAAATTGTATGTTTTATTTAATCTTCACTGATAAAATGTATAGAACGTATTCCAGTTGGTCCATATCCTTCATGATGGGACTTAGAATTGAACTTAGCATTTCAAGCATTGTCTTGCCAGGGCAACTCACGTTTGTGCAAAGAAAAAGTAATTATTCCAGGAACATACAGTAGGTATTGTGGCTGCTCCCCAGAAGAGGGTGTTCTTTCAATCACACTTCAAGTTAGGCTCTAGGAGGTAGTAGTCTGGGTTGATACACACGTGCACTGCAATTAGAGAGCCTCCATCCATAACCTGTTCCTCCAACTTACCAACTAGATGTCCATGACCTCTTTGTTGTGAGGATTAAGACATAAATTCATGGAAATAGCTCTGATTCCCTCTGAAAAAAAATAGTTAAGTGCCCAAGATACTAGTTTTTATAATTAAACCCCACACAGGATTGTAAAGGAGATTTTCACATACTTTTCAGTGTCTTATCATTACTGCTGGAACTAATGCCGCCATCATTCTATAGGAAAATTATTTCCTCCGGGGCCTTTCTGCTTCTGACAGTGGCGATGGCTCTATAGATTAATTATGGAGCTTTGCTTCCACATGGCGCTACATTTTTAACATTCATATTTCTTCCTGAAGGAAAAGAAATATTTTTGACTGGAGTTTTTAAACTATAATATTTAAGTGCTGGTTTGCGCGATTCATCAAGTGTTTTCATAATCTGGTTACTCTCTTGGACTTGTAGAATTTCAAATTAGAAAGGCTAGAATTGTAAATTACTTTTGTATATACAGGCTGAGCCATATGTGTAAAAAAAAGCAGAAAAAATTAAAGAAATGGCTTAGATTGCTGAAGGGAAATAAAGCATCCACAATTCAGAATTGCTTCAAATTATATGGCTATTTGGGTTTTAAGTTTTATTCTGAATGCTTCATTTTCTCAAATGCTTATTAGACCACCAAGAGTCTTAGACTTGTGAGCATCTCAGGTCATCTGAACCTAAACTTCAGTGTTATGCAGCTTTATGTGTCATCCTCCTCTAGTGGTGAGCTAGCCTATGTCTGAACACTTCCCTCAAATCCAAGATAGTCTTCATTCTGTCTTTGGATGAATTTATTAGAAAACACTTTCTTCTTTAGACCTATATTCTTGCTTCCGGTATTTGCCAGCCTTGATCTTTTCTCTCCTCTGTGAGACTCTCAGTTGTAGCTTTAAAATTCTCTTCTTGGCTGGGCACGGTGGCTCACGCCCGAAATTCCAGCACTTTGGGAGACTGAGATGGGTGGATCACATGAGGTCAGGAATCTGAGACCAGCCTGACCAACATGGTAAAACCCTATATCTACTAAAAATACAAAATTATCCAGGCATGGTGGTGCATGTCTGTAATCCCAGCTATTTGGGAGGCTGAGGCAGGAGAATCACTTGAAGTCAGGAGATGGAGGCTGTAGTGAGCTGAGATCGTGCAATTGCACTCCAGCCTGGACAACAAGAGCAAGACTGTCTCAAAAACAAAATAAATAAAGTAGAATGCTATTCTTAAACACTAAATATATTTCTCCCTACCTTTCACATTCATCAAATGATTGAACTAATGTTATTAATTCTCAATATATCACCTATGTAACTACTCGGAGTCTACTTGAGAACTTCACTAGATAACCCAATATACCTACTTCTGCAAAAAGACACAATCTTAGCATTTCATGGAGGGGGAGAGGGCAAACATGCTGTTTCGCTTCCCCTAGCAACGTTCTGATTCAATTTTGAATGGGTAAAGTTATGCCAGGACAAATAGCTGCAGATATTCCTTTTTTCAGAAAAGTATCACAGGACTGTACTTCTTTTAAAATAGTTTTTGCTTTTGTTTTTCTTAAAGTGATTACCTGTTGTTCTGTCAGGAATGCTCTTTCCCAAAGAAGCTGTGGCTTGCGCGTTCATTTGAAATTACAAAAATAAAAACTGAGAAGAAGAGCGAGAGAAAAGTGAAGCAAAGAGTAGAAGGAAAGAAGAGAGGGAGACAGGAGAAAATGGGAAAAGGAAAAATAAGAATTAATTGAGATTTATCTTGGATGTAGAACTAACCTTAATTTACTCAGAGAGTAAAAAGATTTAAGCAGAAATAGTCTTGATTCATAATAGGAAGCTGAGAACTTTTTACATAGTAAATAGTGTTCAGAGGGTTTTAAATATATTAATCTTCCTAGTCTTTCCTAAACCCATTGAAGTAAGTTTGAGCATCGGCATCTCTGCAACTGAGGCAGCTGAGATGGAGAGAGGTCAAGTAATTTGCTTCAAATAACTCAGCTAAGAAATGATGGGGCTGGGAATTGAGCCCGGGAAATATTCTTCCAGAGTTTACACTTTTAATAACACCTCCACCAACAACAATAGCTAACACTTACTGGGCATTAGTAACTATCAGTTGCTCTTCTAAATATTTAATCTCACAAAAAACTCTCTGGAGCAAGTCAATATTACTATTCCCTATAGGTAAGGAAACAGGGGCATCAATTTTTTTTTTTTTTTTTTTTTTTGAGACGGAGTCTCGCTCTGTAGCCCAGGCTGGAGTGCAGTGGCCGGATCTCAGCTCACTGCAAGCTCCGCCTCCCGGGTTCACGTCATTCTCCTGTCTCAGTCTCCCGAGTAGCTGGGACTACAGGCGCCCGCCACCTCGCCCGGCTAGTTTTTTGTATTTTTTTAGTAGAGACAGGGTTTCACCGCGTTAGCCAGGATGGTCTCGATTTCCTGACCTCATGATCCGCCCGTCTCGGCCTTCCGAAGTGCTGGGATTACAGGCTTGAGCCACAGCGCCCGGCCGGCATCAATATGTTAAATCACGTACCCACATTCACACATCTAGTTAGTGGTGGCGCTGGGGTTCATATCCAGCCCTGCCACTCTGCTGGAGAGAGAAATTGTTGCCAGGACCTTCAAGATAATGGTGGTCTTGTGGATAAAAAGGGTAAGCACCTAAGCACTCAGCATATACTGTACTCCAAAATGGTGTATGAATATTTAGCCATATATCAGTGAGTAAACATTATCATAATGCAATCTGATTACAAAAGCACAGACAGGACACTGAGTAGTTTATCTGATGAGGGACAATAAGTTTTGTCTTAGAAAGTCTAGATCGAAGACACATAGAGCAGACAATTCAAAAAGTGAAGGAAGAAAGCAAAGGTTTAAAGAGCTTTCATTTTCTAGTCAAGTTGTCTTAAGAAGGAGAGAGTGTTGGAATTTGGGGAGAGCAGAATGGCTAATTGAAGTTGAACATGAATCTCTATAGAGCCAGGAACCCTGATAAGTCCTCTACTAAGACATTTTTAGAGTGCTCACCTGATTCCCCTTGCACCTTTCTCTACTGTTATGTTTAGGCTTTATTCTTATCCCAGTTAGATTTTGAAAAACTGAGTCAGAGAATCAACAATAATGCAGAAATTTTAAATAACAGGTCTTTCTTTCTACCCATCTCCCTTATCCTCAGTCTCAATTTTCCTGACTGACATTAATCCATGGTTACTAAAAAGCTTGCAGGCTCCCAGCTCCCCTACAAGAGAGGGGGCTTTACTATATCTGTAAGTCTTCACTTGGTCAGCGTTGCACTGGACCTGCATCCATAATGTAACTTTCTTATCAGTGCCCCCACCACTGTCTTTTATGCCTCTCCTTCCCTGTATGCTTGAGTGCAAAAAGTAGTTTCTACTTCCTGCTTCCTTTGTGAAGCTCACATCAAACCTCTCCCTCTTTGAATCTACTCTCGCTTTAATTAGCTATACCCAGAATTTTCCACGCCTCTCTGGGGATGGATATCACATTAAATAAAATTGATGTTCTCCGCATGAGTTGCCAGTTTCTTATTTTTCCAAATAAATTTAATAAAATATCCCATTTACTATCACTAAATTTCATGAATGAAAGGGCAGTTTCATTTTCAAAATATAGGAACAACACCATCTGAACATAAAGGAAGGTCCCTTACATTGGAAAGCAATTGCCATCACAAAAATACTTCAAGGTTGTTTTCCTTTATCATCATAGGGCAGCATTTGGAAAATGTTTAGCTAATATACCTGTAGGCATACTCAGATAAGCATTATAAACTACCTCTTAGCAAAAGTCATTTCTTAAGGATTTGTGCTTGTACATGACTTACCCATATCATTGTTTCCACAGTTCAAACCAATGAAGTCATAGTCTCACAGATCATTAGTGTTTGGGAGCCATTGAAATCATTAAGTCTTGGTCCTTTTTTCACGTAACTTTAGGGCCATATAATATCCTTTGTAGATTAACCAGAGCTAGTTATTTCAGAGTCTCATTTTTATTTATCCTTACTCTATTTCAGGCCCTATGTTAGACCTGGGGTTTACAAAGAGGACTAAAGTGGCATCTTTGTTCTTCGGTATTCGCTAACTCAACCTCACACCTACCTGCCTGCCCTCTGGACATCATTATTCCACTACATCTCATAGACAGACTCTCACAGCTGAGCTGAGACTTATTAGCGAGGTGAGGCCCAGGGAACCCTTGAATCAAAGGAAAGAATAATGAAAAATTACTGAGCATCTACTATACTTAGGCCTTTCACATAGTATATCGGTGTATGTTTTTTGTATTATCAAAAAAACCTTTTGAGTAGGTACAGTCTTCAATAATTTACCGATGAGACAGCTATCTAAGAGAAGTTCAGAAATGTGTCACAGGTTTATTAAGGGTAGCCTAAGGACTGTTCGTTCCCAAGTTTTGTTTGTCTGATTTCAAAGACCCTGATTTTTTTTACACATCTAGCTGCCTTTAAGAGAGGATAACACAAAGACCCAATTTGTATACCTAGTGGAAGCTGAGCCACACTTGATTTCTATTATATCCAACCTTTATGTTTACATGATTACCTTTTGCTCTTACCTTTGGTATTGTTCGCTTGCTGCTATTTACCTAAAACATCTTCAAGGCTATTTTAAATCAGGATATAGGTTTCAGTTCACATTTTACATCTTCAGTGGAAGCATTCCCTGACCACTCCCCTATATAGTTACCTTCTCATCACTATTCCCTCTGCATGTTTTTTACCACTTATTGCAATCTGTAAGTATCTTATACAATTGCTTATATTGCTAACATAAAGAGTAGTATCTAGCACAAAATATGCTCTTGATAAATTATTGAAATACATGCATTTTTCAGATAAAATTAGCATTGTTATTTTTTATTAGAATACTGCATCTTTGAAAATTATAAGTATTCTTGTTCTCACAATAGATACATTTCTAAAGAGTTCTATAGTTTTCATGCTTTTAAGAAATAAACCAAAATATGAATTCAAAATTATATAACACATGTAGCAATTTTAAGAGACCTATAATCCTTAAGCAAAAAAACACCCCTATGTAAATAGCCTTCTTTCAGTAATTTACATTTATATGTTTATCTTATAGTAATGTATCTTCCACTTCTCAAAAATGACACGTATTTATGATGTCTCAGTTATTAATGAGAATTATGTATTCAGTTTCCAGTAAGTAATGAACACCTGGATGCAGTTCTTCTCTGCTGTCAGCAGGGGTCTCAAAAAGCCTTTTACCCATCAAAATGTCTATTAAAAATTAGTGAGTTGTTTTGTTGTTAACAAAATTGAACACACATACTCTAAAACTTATTAAATGCATTTTGTTAAACCTCTGTATCTTGTTTCTAAATGATACACGTTTGGTTTGCTTATGTGCAATGATAACTGTTATTTAATGTTTACCTAGAACTAAGTTGATATGTATATCTTAACAAGCATCAGAACACAGTGTGAAAATAGGACTGATTTGTGTTTCCAACTAGAGTCCACAAACTTGAGGTTCTTAATGTATTTCCTGTGTTTAAACAAGTCCAAGGAATTACATGAAACTAATAGAATTGGTATAATAACAACCTACAACTCTTCAGTCTAACTCTTTCTAAATTATTCAGTGACTTGTTTGGGAAGCAGCCGATCGCACTTGCCTTGTAGAAAATGTTTTCTTCTCCTTTTAGCTCAGTCCCTACAGGGCCTGTCAGGCACAAGAACTGCTTCCTGGATGCCCATAAGCATTGCAATCCTGATTTTGGGAGAGGGTAGCAGAGGTCCCAGCAGCATTTTTCCCTGCCTTCTCTCACTTTTCAATAGTGTTGGCATTTCCCCTCTTCTCTCCATTCTCCAGCAAAAGGTGAGAAACATCTCCATAGCAGACCACCTCTTCCAGAATTGTTTTCTTCCCATGCACTCACTGATGTTTGCTTGTTATTCACACTGCCCTCAAGCTCTTTCTTCAAGTTGCCCTATGTTTTCACTCCCATTATCAGTAGAAATTCAAGCTTGCAAATAATCAGCAGAAAAGTTAGCATTTCCAAAGCCCATTTTTACATTCACTTTCATAAGATTTGTGATAAGGAATCCTTCCAAATTAAGTGCTGATTGTTGGTAGTAGCCCCCCCTCCATTTTACTGTATCTATCTCAAAAATGGATGAAAGGATGGATAGATGAATGGATGGATGGTTAGTTTAAAAATATATACATATGAGTAAATATGCTCATACTACATGTACATATAGATATATGTGAGCATTTAATAAATATATACTATATATGAACACACTGTAGGTGTAAGGTGAATATATGTATACATATTTTAATAACTAGTTTTATCTCTTTATCAACTTGTCCATCTATGTAGTAAAACCTAGGGATGCCAAGAACTGACATTTCTCCCTCTGTGCTGACCATTGAACTAGGTAAGGATGGTCAAAATCCTGCCTTCAAAACCTCATAATTTATCAAACGTTACAAAGTTCAACACACAAAAACCTCATGAACACTTTCAAAATGATATGTAGCTAAATTCAGACTCTGTGTAAAGTGCATATGTGCTGAAAGGAATAAAATAACACCATAATGCTAAGGTGGGATTCAGTTTATAATAGAAGATATCCCCATGAAAGTGTGTTGTGAGTCCAGTGGGAAAGGAATGGTGTATTAGTCTGTTCTCATGCTTCAATTAAGACATACACAAGAGTTGGTAACTTATAAAAGAAATGTTTAATGGACTTACAGGTCCACATGGCTAAGGAGGCATCACAATCATGGCAGAAGGCAAAGGAGAAGCAAAGGCATGTCTTACATGGTGGCAGGCAAGAGGGCTTTTGCAAGGGAACTCCCATTTATAAAACCATCCGATCTCATGATACTTATTCATTACCATGAGAACAGTATGGGGAACCACCCCTGTGATTCAACTATCTCCCACCAAGTCCCTCCCACAACACATGGGAATTCTGGGAGCTACAATTCAAGGTGAGATTTGGATGGGGACGTGGCAAAACCATATCAAATGGGTCAATCAGTTTGTCATAGAAGAAGAACATCCATATATAGAGAGAAAAAGGATACAGCCGGGAAGCAGAAGTTGTGAAAGAAAGCCTAAGGAATGTGAGGAGTCACCTGGCTTGAGTCTCCTAGACTGTCTCCATCTTTGAGAGAATATGGGCTCCGTCTAGTGGATTCGTCACTTGTGAAGAGCTAATAACTCAGGCAATGCTAATTGAAAAGCATTGTCAAATTCATTCATTCACTTATTCTTTCATTAAATCACTTTCTCCCTTGTTCATTAAACTGTAAGCACATATCAGCCTCTTTTTTTCCATAGGGCCTTTGCAAATGCTCTTCCTTCTGTTTAAAATGTTTCTTTCCCCATATTTTATCACATGAGCCATATTCTCCTTTCTCAGGTCTTATTAATAATAGTTTTAATTCCTCAAAATGGCTTTTCCTGACCAAATTTTATCACAATCTCTTGCTCATTTTTCACAGAATCTCAAAACTTTCAGTTATTGATGCATTGTATACAAATTTGTTGTCTATCTTCCCCAGGGGAGTGAAAATGTATGAAAGATGGAATATTTGTTTTCTTTGCTACTATGTGCCCAGGGCCCAGGATGGTGCCTGGAACATAGTAGGCATTCGATAAATATTGATGTTAAGCAGGTGTGTGAGTGAAACTATGTGAGTAAATATGAAGATTCAAATTAAAAAAAGGCTTTTTGCAGAATCAAAAATAAAAATTGAACCTAGATTGAATCTCGCCCTCTCCAGAACAGTGATTCCAAGTGCTTATATATAAATTATGTTAGGCATTAAAATTATATATGGTGTAGATAAATATTAAAAATACAAATTGATGCATATACTTACAGGGACATCATTCTCTATTTCTCAGAGGTACAAATATATATGTATATGTTAAAGAATTATAAGCCTGCTGAGATATTGGAATCAATATTAGAAGATATTAGAATGTCCCTGTCTTGTAAGATTAACATACTCATCTTTAAAATACTCATTCAAATCTATGAGATCCGTCATCATTAACAGCAATATCAGCATCATGAATATTTATTAATTACTTACAAGGAGTTGTACACTGGTTTAGAGGTAATCCCTGCCTATATGGAAATTTGCAAACTATAACAAATGACATTTGTGTGGGTGACAAGGTGAATTTCTATGAACCAGCAAACGTCCAACAACAATTAACATATCATTAGATTAGGCCTGTGTTCACACTTCCAGTCTCAATAAATGGTTCGCCTCATTATCTAATGGTTGTTATTGAATATTAATGCTATCTCATGCATCAGAGCAGTTGTTTACTGAAACAAGTAAACTTGTGAATTGAATATGTGCTTCCTGATTTATTCCCAAGGATAATTTCTATTTTCTACCATGTTATCCTAAAGAAAATCTAAGCTCCATCAGGGCAGAGGATTCACTTATCATGTTTACAGCTATATCTCCATCTCCCACAACTGTGGCTTATAACAAGTTAAGGGCGATACATATGTGTTCAACAAATGATTAAGTTCAGAAATTTTAGTTAAATACTGAGTGCTATTGCATGTCAGACAGTAGACTAGATACTTTATTATCTTATCTAATCTTCACTACAAGTCTACAGCTTTGGGATGTTATTATTCCCATCTTACAAATAAGGAAACTGAGTTTTAGAAAGATCCTCTTGCCAAGAGTACATATCCAGTCAATAATGGAGCGAGTTTTTAGCCTCAGGCTCTGTGGCTCCAGAGGTTATATACCTTCCACCATGCTATTTACACTATCAGGTCAAGAAGCACTTGAAAGTTGATATGGTTGGGATTCATGCATAATGAAGGCTTGGGTTGGATGGTCTCACTATGTTAACATTGTGTAGTAAGTAGGTGAGTACCACAGAAGTGTCCATAAAGGCAAAATTAACCATTTTAAAATTCAGCATAACAAAATCCTAGATGTTATGGATACTAGATAAGCTGCACTATATGATTTTAAATAAAACACTGTTGGAGAGGAAGAACAACATGGTACTTTATAGAGTATTAGCTGTTAGATAAAAGACTAAATGGATTCTCAGTTCTGTCTCTTGTAAGTAGTGTAGCTAAGGTATATTTAGTTTCTGTGTGCCTCAGTATACTTATCTGTATAATGGAGATAGCTGTCACTAATAGCAAAGTAAATATAAAGTGTTACAGTCACTGGCACACACTAAATAATAAATTTTGACTATTATAATAATTCACTCATTCTATTCCAGAAATAAGATATGACAAATGTCTTCCAAGTTCTATGGATAAAAATCTAACTCAAACAATAAATGATGTGTTTCCTGTTTAAAGATATCATGCGCCAGGCTCAGTGGGTCATGGCTGTAATCGCAGCACTTTGGGAGGCCGAGGTGGGCAGATCACAAGGTCAAGAGATCGAGACTATCCTGGCCAACATGGCAAAACCTCGTCTGTACTAAAAATACAAAAATTAGCTGGGTGTGGTGGCATGCGCCTATAGTCTCAGCTACTCAGGAGGCTGAGGCAGGAGAATCGCTTGAACCTGGGAGGTGGAGGTTGCAGTGAGATGGCAACACTGCACTCCAGCCTGGTGACAGAGCAAGACTCTGTCAAAAACAAAAAAAAGATACTGTTTTCTGTGTTCATCTCTAAGTCCCTGTTCATAACTATGTATGGATAGCTTAGTGTTATAACAAACTTTCAATGATAAATTTGGTTTGATCAATACAATTGCCTTTCCTTTCTTAGACTGATGAAATTACTTGATTGTGTGCTTTTTGCAGAGATTTTTTATGTATTTCATTCCCTACAAACTAAAGTGTAGTCAGGAGATACAGAGCTATGATTGGTCCAGTAAAGAATAATGTATTGTTTCATAAACAATATCCCGCATCAAACGTCTCAACTACCATACTACCAATTTTGGATGGAAAGAGCCTAGAATTCAGCCCTCTTTTGTCATCAGAGATACCAACACACTGGGAACAATGCATTTAGCAAGATTTTATTTATAGTAAGATCTCCTCCAAGGAAAACTCCATCTATACCAGCAGTCCCCAACCTTTTTAGCACCAGGGACCAGTTTTGTGGAAGATAATTTTTCCTTGAATGGGAGGGGGGATGGTTTCGGGATTAAACTGTTCCAGCTCAGATTATTACGCATTAGATAGATTTTCATAAGCAGCATGCAACCTAGATCCCTCTCGTGTGCAGTTCACAGTAGGGGTCGCACTCCTATGAGAATCTAATGCCATGGCTGATCTTACAGGAGGTGGAGTTCGGGCGGTAATGCTTGTTCACCTGCTGCTCCACTCACCTCCTGCTGTGTGACTTGGTTACTAACAGGCATGGTCCGGTATAGGATCTGTGGCTCAGGGTTGCGGAATCCTGATCTATAACAATGAAGAAAATTAGATCTTTGTAAATTATATTTTACTCCTATAAAATTGTTGCAACAGCATAGACTTTAAAATGAAGAAAACCAGTATTGTATCTTCTAAAAAATATAGACTTCTTGTTTGCTGCATCTTTTCCACTACTGATCATCGCTATTTTTCCACTCCATATTTATTATTAACATGAAACCATAAACACTTCTTCATGTAATAACTTATTCTCCATGAATACTCTTTCAGTTAAGTATATGCTTATAATTTGCTTAATCAATCCCACATGTTAACAATGTACATGTTAGACATATACATTTCTTCCTGTTCTTTGTTTTATAAATAACACTACATAAATTTTTGTAAATATACTTCTGTTTATATATATATGTATTTTAATATACTTCCTGTAGGATGAATTTCTGGGCATGCCCGAAGGGTTTGAAGACTATTACACCACCTGAATTACAGAGAAAAATATTTTTCCAAGGGAATGCACCAGATTGTCAGTAGCAGTTCACAAATATGCCAGATGTAACATTGCCTTTCTATTATTGAATTATTTCTTTTTCATCCTTTCATTAGTATAAGCTTCTATGTCAGTTTAATATGGACTTCTGTTTGAGGTATCTGGTTTACCATTTTCAATAACTTAATTGTAATTCTTCTTATATAAATTATTCTTTCTTATTAACCTTTTTTCCCTTGGCTATTGATATCTTGATTTTATTTTCTTATTTAAATTGGTGAGACCGTTATGTAATATAGATCTTAATCATTTAATTGTGTCTGTTATATTTCTTCCATTTTATACTTTAATTTTTCTTAGAAGTTTAATTTTATGTAGAAAAATAACTTGACTTCTTTCTTTCTTTGGACGTTTTAGCAACTCTAAAGTTCTTCCATAGATCTGATAAAAATTGCATATTCTGCTCTGTTTCTCCTTGAATTTATTTGGATAAATGGTATAAAGTAGGTATCTTCTTTTTTAAGCAAAATACTAAACAATTTCCTCAGCATCATTTATTTAATTACATTTTCTGTACTTACTGTTTTATGATGCTTTCTTTATCATATATTACATTCTTACATATAATTGGATCTCGTTATATGCCTTTTAAAAACAGGATTTGACCTATATAAAATAACGATGACTGGACATAGCTCCAGGTTGTTGATTGAATGCTTCTTCATGGCATCTTCTCTATGGCAGGTTGTTAACATTTTAATGTTTTATAGAAGTGAATTCTTAAAAGAATGTGTTGGTGAGTGCATTGGAAACCTTTTAAAATGGCTGTAATTAGCTACTCTGGGAGAATGTTATAGGTCTTGATGGGCCCCTCAGTGGCTGTTCTAGTGGCCTATCCCATTGACTGACAAAAGATTGTAGGAGAATACTTAATGTTGTTTTAATTAACAACTCCGAAAAGAAAATGTCAATTATCTTCCATTTGGCTGAGGCCTATGTTTCCAAATTTTTTTCTTATCCCTTTTCAAATGCTACATAGAAAAATATTTGTTGTATTCCCCCATGGACCTCCATCATCTTCCGGAAGTGAGAACAGTGTTTAGTTTTTATATCCTGAATTAGTGATAATTTTAAGTCTTTAAAAAGAAATTATACTGCCTTTAATATCTACCTAGCAATGGTAAGTACTTAATTTTGTTTCTCAGGAGGTAAAATGGGAAGATATGTCAATCACAGAACATAATAAAACATGCATTAATTTATTTCATGTGGAAAGAAATTATTAATAAAGTCGTCCACAAGAAAAACAGAAAGACAGTAAATGAGTAGAGAGGTCATAACAACACCCCTCTTTCATGTGTATGGTAGTGATAACAGCAGTACTTACCTCATAAAATCCTTCTAAGCATTAAACACAATGCTCTCATGTCAGTATGACAGCTTTGGCTGTCAGGTGGCTATCATCATCGCTGGTTATGTTATATGTGCATTTGAAGGTCTAGGTGCAGAAAAAGAGGAGGCTATTTCAAGTAGAGTCATTGTTATCTCTGGGCTTTGGCTCATGCTAATGTCTCTACTCATATTGGAAGAACTAGTTTAGCATTGCAGAAAGTTAAAAAGAAAAGAGTTCTTAAATCAAGGAGTTTTAAAAGTTAATGCAGTATTTATGAGCATACTTTTATCTTTTCATATGGTCGTATATCAGGTAGTATGTTACTGGTTGAGAGAAAAATGCCACCCTAAGATTTGCTGGTACAATGAAGTCATCCAAAGTCTATGATTACCTGCCTTAGCCCATGTCTCCATCACTGACAGATGTCATCCTCCTACTTTTCTTAAACTATGAAAGTCTAGGTACTTATGAGCTGCTAGAGATTCCTCAGTGTACACAACAGTTTGCTTATTACTTAAAAGTCAGAAAGAGGTAGGTGCTTGGGCCCAAAAACAGACACTACTTTAAAATTACCTTTTAGCAATAGGAAAACAGGAATCCCACCCCCTACCTTGGGAAAATGAGCAGTTAGAGAATGTATAAGAAATTATCTGTTCCATTTATAACAATACAAATAAATTGTATGCATCTAATAATAACTTATACAGATATGCTATTTAAGCATTTTCTATATCTCAGGTGCTGAGGGGAGAATTCTGTATATTAACTGACTTATGTATGTATTATGTACATTATGTTATGCATTAGAACAAACTTATGAAGTAAGTACTATTCTTACTGATAAGATACTGAGGCATACAGTGATTAAGTATAACTTGCCCAAGATGGAACCTCAATTGGACTTAGCAGTTTGATCTCACAGTATCTATTCTTAACCCATACACTTCCTATTTCTCTGCATTAAAGTAGACTCAGCTCTTGAAGAAGTGAATAAGATCTTTGGGTATAAAGGGCCAGGCTTGTGACATTTAGGCTGCCATCCTACTCAGATTTCTCTCAACCTTTCTCTGGAATGACTCAGATCATTCCGAAAAGGGGGAAAAAAGTGCCCTTTTCCATAGTTAAAAAGTAGATACCAGCCAGGCGCTGTGGGTCACGCCTGTAATCCCAGCACTTTGGGAGGCTGAGGTGGGCGGATTACTTAAGGTCACGAGTTCAAGATCAGCCTGGCCAGCATAGTGAAACCCCGTCTCTACTAAAAATACAATTAGTCGGGTATGGCGGTACATGCCTGTAATCCCAGCTGCACGGGAGGCTGAGGCACGGCAGTTGCTTGAACCTGGGAGGCGGAGGTTACAGTGAGGCGAGATCACGCCACTGCACTCCAGTCTGGGCAACAGAGCGGGACTCAATCTCAGAACTAAAAATAAAATAACATAAAATAATAAAAATTAAAAAGTAGATACCATTGTTCATTCTGAAATTTAAAGTTTCTCATTGCACCATCTCATTGCATCCCTAGCCTTCTTGAACATTTCCCATGATGTGCTCAAATAATTTGCAGGAAAAGGCCTCTGTGGTTACTACAATTTTGCATTTACACGCTCCTTTATCCCTAGATCTATAGGTAGGTAGGGTTTGCCATCTATACCACTATAACCAAGGTTCATCAATATAATCCAAACTGCTCTTCTCCCCCCGCCCTTTTCTCTCACTCTCTCTCTTTCTCTCTCTCTCTCTCTTTTTTTTTTTTTTTGTGCCACAGCCAGTTTATTGTGGCCAGCATTTTGTAAGAGCATATGTGTAAGAGCACATCTGCTGTTAAATTTATTTTTATGAGGCTGTCAGCATGGGCTGTGCTATGGTTTGAATGTGTCTCCCCAAAAGTGTCTGTTGGTAACTTAATCTCCAATGCAACAGGGGGGTGGGACCTAATGAGAGGTATTTATTTTATGAGTACTCCACCCCCATGAATGGATTAATGCCTATTATAAAAGGACTTGAGGCTGTGAGTTCTACTGCTTGCTCTTTCTCACCCTCTTTTTGCTTTTCCACTATGGGATGATGCAGCAAGAAGGCCATCGCTAAAAGTGGTCCCTTCATCCTGGACTTCTCAGCCTCTAGAAATGTGAACCACATAAATTTCATTCATTATAAATTACTCAGTCTGTGGTATTCTGTGATAGCAGCATAAAATGTTGTAAGCCAGGCTTCAAAAGAAAAAAGAGAGGCCTGAAAAGCAAACCAAGAGTAGGAAAGGGAAAGGGACCCAGAAAAGAGTCTAGGAAAGGAGGAAGCGAGGACAAAGCTTGCGGAGGGGATTTGTGTTTTCAACTCTGTTCCTACCAGAAACATGTTCCAGAGTTTTCACACGGGAACATACAGTCTGGTTAATTCTTAAAGGAAGAAGATTAAGGAAATGAAAGTAGATAGGAAAAGAGGAGTGTAAGAAGCATCGAGCTTGTTGAACTAATACTTTTTTAATGTTTTCTTTATATTTGTATTTTAATTTACCTGATTTCACACAAGGCACTTAAGTTTAAACTCATCTCTTTTTAAACTACTGAGTTATGATTGACACATGAAAATCTGAACATATTTAATGTAAACTAAATCTGAACATATTTAATGTATACAATTTAATGTATACTATGTAATACAACTTTCATAGTATGTACCTATCACCACGATCCATGCTATAAATATATCCATTCTCTCCAAAAGTTTTCTCCCACCTTGCTTTATTGATTATTAATATAATCAATCAGATTATAAGAGCACTTATCATAAGATCCACCCTTTTAGCAATTTTTTAGTTTACAATGCAGTATTGTTACCTATGGGCACTACGCTGCATGGTAGATCTCTAAGACTTACTTATCTTGCTTAGCTTGAGCTGTTTTTTCCTTCCCTACATGAGACTTATTTTCAGATAAAAAGGCTAGTATTCTAAAAGTGTCTTTGAACCTTTTTTTCCTCTGATACAGACTTAATGAGGTGTTAGGGAAAAGGGACTGACCCCAAAGCATTCGCTCCATTATGTCTTGCCTCATTCCAAGTCCTGACACACACCTCTCTCCTCCAGCCTCGGTGAGGTGAGAGCCACTGAGCTTTTCATACAGCTCCACGCTCAGGAGCTTGTTAGGTTAAGGAATTACTTCTAAAGCTTTTAGGTAAAGGCCTGAAAAAATCAGCTGCTGTATACAATACCATAGTACAGATTGCTCTTCAACTATGTCCATTCTAACAGGCCAATAATTATTGAGTGATAGAGAAATTGCCTTTTCACCATTGCTAAGCATTTGCTGGTATGTGCAGGGACAAGTGACAGTGTGAATATGCATGTGTGGAAACATAGTTTCTGCCTGGGTTATAAATCATATAGGAAAAATATTATGAAGAAAGGTAAGGTTGCATATAGTGATAATAATAATTCACATTGAAATAAAATTGTGGTAGGAGTACAGTAGTTGTCATGATAGTAGCTACTACTATATTTTTTTGAGGGTTTACTGGATCCAAGGACTCAGGGTAGATATTATTCTAATATTACTTTTTGAAATTATAGCAACAAGGAAATTGATAATCAAAAATTCAAGTAACTTGTCTTAGTGATTCATTCAGTCTTTTAATTAGCAAGCCAAAGATTTACATTAGATATGGTCTGATACCAAAATCCATTTCCTCTCTCCTCCCTCCCCAACGTCTAGACTCTACAGGGCTTACCTAAAAATCTCAATAGCACGCAAAGAGGAAAGGGGTGACTCAACTGATATTTAGAGAATGTGTGTCATCAAATGTCTTAGCTACTAGCTGGGTGAAATGTAATCCTTCCTTGTCCAGAGGTTTACAAATTTGGGAGAGTCTGTCTAACTCTCCCGATTTGGGGCTGCTGTTGTTTGGAAAGAGGGACATCCTGCAATGGTGCACAGATACAACTTGAAAATAACATGACTGGTAAACTTGTTCACAGTGAAAACAAGCACAATGATTTCCTACTTAAAACAAAACAAACAAAACTTTGCCTCAATTATTTTAACATTGTTTGTAGTCCTCAGCGGGAAGTAAAGTTTAATTGTCATTAAAATAAGCAGATGTTCAACCTTCCACTGGTTTATATTTCTCATCATCATAAAGTAGGAAATAAGGGTAGGAGGAACACCTGCAAACAATAACAGCTTAGTCCTTTACTAGTCTTTCCTAAACTGTAACAATGCACCAATCTGTGCACAGCTGATATTTCAACTTAGATATTTTTAACACTATATTATACTTAATATTGAAACTTGGAAATTATTGTTTTATTTTTAATAGTTTTCAAATAGTATTCAGATAGCACAACAGAAAATAAGCATGCTCTGTAAAATTTTCATTAATTTACATATATAATCTTTCATACCAAATTCTCTCTGTAACTCTATTAAAAATTAAGTTCAAGTTGATTTTTTATAACTTTATATTTTCATCTGTAGTCTACCAATCACAAACAACCTCTTGGTTTACAACAGCCCACACAGCAGATTTCTGAAAGAAAAGGATGGGCGAAAAGCCTAGTTATATTCATGGCATGTTAGATCATCTTTAAAAGTACTTGTACATTACAAAAGTGGCAACTATTCATTTGAGGGAGGGTTCTGAACACCTAGCAGAGTAAACACACTTTCCATATTTATTTCGTAAAGGAGAATCAGAGTGAGAGCAGCAATTGCTCTTCCCAAAGTCTTCCTAGTAAGAAGGCATGAACATTTAGGTTACTGAATTTCTTTGACAGTCCCAAGAAGGGACAATAAACTCAGTAATTTGGGGAAGTGTTTGTGTGAATAATTCCCATTAGGAAATTAACTCAAATCAGAAAGTCACTTAAAAGGATTACAAGTTAAAATACAAATGGTTGGGGTATTGTCAGTGCATCTAGTTCACCATCCACCCAATTACTTGGATTTGTATCAATTACTCCTTTAGACTGAAAAATAATATTTGGAGCAACAAGTAAGAAAGCATAAAATATTTAAATGATCTTTACACATGAATCTTGGGGTACTGTATCATGATAGTGGTTGGGCACAAACTGGTACTTACATGGATTCAGTGACAAAAAATCATTAATATCTTGGCTAGTAGAAGAGAGTACTCACACGGACAAACATAAAAGGTAGCAGATGTGAAAGGTGGTGAGGAAAGGATGCATACACGCTGTTCAATACATCCCTCCGAAGGCAGTTATCCTACTCCCTAAAGTGTTCTTGCAACTCACCTTCCTTTCAGAGCTGCAGCTCCTCTTTTGGTCTTGAATGTCCACGTTTTGTTTGGGCTTCCTAAGAAGTAAGTTTATTGGCTTCACAAGTGGGTCTGGCTTAACCGTCTATGGGATCTGCAGGGGTCAGACTTCTCCATAAGAACTCGAAAAGTGTAAGTTTCATAGCCCGGGTCAGGGTGGGGACCCAAAGGAAAAAAAAAAAAAAAGAAACTATATCCACCACATGCATCTGACCTTATATCACGTTTAAGAACCACCTCATTTCTCTTTAATAAAAGTGACAGATGTCAAATAATCAGCACTTTCTCTGAATTCAAGTCGAGACCAGAATTCCACATGAGAATTTTGACATGAGCACAACATTCATGTGGAATTCTTGTTGACATACCAATCCCCAAGGTCCTACTGAATAATATGCTTCCAGTGGGAAGTCTTCAGGATCTAGATTTTAAGTACATGCTTCTATTACTGTATATAATCTAGCACCTTTAGAAAACACTAGACTAGTGAGACTCTTAACTGGCCTTAATTTCCCCCACCTCTGCCAGTTTTAACGCAAAACGAACGTCAGAAATGATCAGACTCCTCCATGCCTTTTTTTTTTTTTTTTTTTTTTTT